>NC_060121.1:401758385-402070885 GCF_021461395.2 Schistocerca americana
TTTTCAGTGGTTTACGTATTATTTCTCTTCCTCATATCAGTACATATGTTTCCACAAAGTTTCATTGTCGTACAATGACTCGTTTTTCATGGGCTCCCTCGTAAGTAGCGAGAGATTAATAGTAAGCACGGTATAGATTTGGATACAGTAATATTTACTCCATTGTCTGATGATCTACACTCCTGGAAATGGAAAAAAGAACACATTGACACCGGTGTGTCAGACCCACCATACTTGCTCCGGACACTGCGAGAGGGCTGTACAAGCAATGATCACACGCACGGCACAGCGGACACACCAGGAACCGCGGTGTTGGCCGTCGAATGGCGCTAGCTGCGCAGCATTTGTGCACCGCCGCCGTCAGTGTCAGCCAGTTTGCCGTGGCATACGGAGCTCCATCGCAGTCTTTAACACTGGTAGCATGCCGCGACAGCGTGGACGTGAACCGTATGTGCAGTTGACGGACTTTGAGCGACGGCGTATAGTGGGCATGCGGGAGCCCGCGTGGACGTACCGCCGAATTGCTCAACACGTGGGGCGTGAGGTCTCCACAGTACATCGATGTTGTCGTCAGTGGTCGGCGGAAGGTGCACGCGCCCGTCGACCTGGGACCGGACCGCAGCGACGCACGGATGCACGCCAAGACCGTAGGATCCTACGCAGTGCCGTAGGGGACCGCACCGCCACTTCCCAGCAACTTAGGGACACTATTGCTCCTGGGGTATCGGCGAGGACCATTCGCAACCGTCTCCATGAAGCTGGGCTACGGTCCCGCACACCGTTAGGCCGTCTTCCGCTCACGCCCCAACATCGTGCAGCCCGCCTCCAGTGGTGTCGCGACAGGCGTGAATGGAGGGACCAATGGAGACGTGTCGTCTTCAGCGATGAGAGTCGCTTCTGCCTTGGTGCCAATGACGGTCGTATGCGTGCTTGGCGCCGTGCAGGTGAGCGCCACAATCAGGACTGCATACGACCGAGGCACACAGGGCCAACACCCGGCATCATGGTGTGGGGAGCGATCTCCTACACTGGCCGTACACCCCTGGTGATCGTCGAGGGGACACTGAATAGTGCACGGTACATCCAAACCGTCATCGAACCCATCGTTCTACCATTCCTAGACCGGCAAGGGAACTTGCTGTTCTAACAGGACAATGCACGTCCGCATGTATCCCGTGCCACCCAACGTGCTCTAGAAGGTGTAAGTCAGCTACCCTGGCCAGCAAGATCTCCGGATCTGTCCCCCATTGAGCATGTTTGGGACTGGATGAAGCGTCGTCTCACGCGGTCTGCACGTCCAGCACGAACGCTGGTCCAACTGAGGCGCCAGGTGGAAATGGCATGGCAAGCCGTTCCACAGGACTACATCCAGCATCTCTACGATCGTCTCCATGGGAGAATAGCAGCCTGCATTGCTGCGAAAGGTGGATATACACTGTACTAGTGCCGACATTGTGCATGCTCTGTTGCCTGTGTCTACGTGCCTGTGGTTCTGTCAGTGTGATCTTGTGATGTATCTGACCCCAGGAATGTGTCAATAAAGTTTCCCCTTCCTGGGACAATGAATTCACGGTGTTCTTATTTCAATTTCCAGGAGTGTATATTGTTTGGAGTCCATGGATCTTGGGCGACATGTATCTGGAACAACATGCGCCACCGATTTTTTTGTCATATAAAGTGTAGCTGCCGACGGTAATTTCAATGTAGACACTGCGAAATACGCACAGGAAGATTTTGACACGTTAGTTATGTCGTGAATATCGTGGATAATGAAGAATTTATTTCCTGAGGTCACATATTCATAGCTGCATACAATGGCGCTGCCTCCTCAGAATGGGAAAGGAGGGAAGAGAAGAAAGAGGAAAAATGCTCGTACACTATGTGATCAAAAGCATCCGCACACCCCGAGAAACATACGTTTTTCATGTAAGGTGCATTGTGCTGCCACCTACTGTCAGGTACTCCATTTCATTGACCTCAGTAGTCACTAGACAACGTGAGAGAGCAGAATGGGGCGCTCCGCGAAACTTGCGGTCTTCGAATGTGGTCCGATGAGTGGGTGTCACTTGCGTCATACGTCTGTACGTGAGATTTCCACATTCCTAAGCATACCTCAGTCCACTGTTTCCGATGTCATAGTGAAGCGGTAACGAGAAGGGACACGTACAGCACAAAAGCGTACAGGCCGACCTCATCTGTTGACTGACAGACACCGCCGACAGTTGAGGAGGACCGTAATGTGTAATTGGCAGACATCTATCCAGACAATCACTCAGGAATTCCAAACTACGTAAAGATCCACTGCAAGTACTATGACTCTTAGGCAGGAGGTGAGAAAACTTGGATTTAATGGTCGAGCGGCTGCTCATAAACCACACATCAAACCGGTAAATGCCAAACGACGCCACGCTTGGAGTAAGGAAAGTAAACATTGGACGATTGAACTTGGAAAAATTGTGTGCAGTGACGAATCACGGGACACAATGTGGCGATCCGACGGCAAGGTGTGGTTGTGGCGAATCTCCGGTGAACGTCATCCGCCAGCGTGTGTAGTGCCGACAGTAAAATTCGGAGGTGGTGGTGTTATGGTATCATCTTGTTTTTCATGGAAGGGGCTTGCACCCCTTGTTGTTTTGCGCGGCACTATGATAGCACAGGCTTCATTGATGTTTTAAGCGCCTTCTTGCTTTCCACTGTTGTAGAGCAATTCGGGGATGGCGATTGCATCTTACAACACGATCGAGCACCTGTTCACAATGCGTGGCCTGTGGCGGAGTGGTTACACAACAATAACATCCCTGTAATGGACTGGCTTGCGCAGAGTCCTGACCTGAATCCTATAAATCACTTTTGGGATGTTTTGGGACGCCAACTTCGTGCCTTGCCTCACCGACCGACATCGATACCTGTCCTCAGTGCAGCACTCCGTGAAGAATGGGCTACCATTCCCCAATAAACGTTCCATCACCTGATTGAACGTATGCCTGCGAGTTGAAGCTGTCGTCAAGGCTAAGCGTGTGCCAAAACCATATTGAATTCCAACATTACCAATGGAGGGCGCCACGAACTTGCAAGTCACTTTCAGCCAGGTGTCCGGATACTCTTGATCACATAGTGTTTGTGTTAATGATCGGGTCAACAAGGTGTGCCTGAGGATCTGAAGGCTTAGGAAACTGACGATACGTGCTATGTTATAGATACTGAGGGTAAGAGAAAATCTGTGAAAGTGTTCTCGGGCAGCTCACAGACAAACTTGAGGAGAAATTGCTTCTACCGAAGGAGACCGCTGCAGATGTCACGTAGGACCAAGCTCTTACGAACGTGAAGGTAGGTTCCTCTAAACTGTGTACAGCATCATGAAGATTTCATTGACACGATATAATAAAGTTAGTTTCGGCAACAAATGTTTCAAGAAGGAATGGCATTGCTAGAATTAGTCAATAAGTGATTAGCGTTAAACTGGAGGGAACAAATCGGACTACCGACCATTGTACTGTTACCTTATAACAACGAATGTCGTTTCTATTTAGGCACAGTATTAAGGAAGTGTTTCCTGAGGAACCGTGAGTGCAACTGTTGTTTGAAAGACAAAGCTCCGTACGATGTGTCACAACAGCGAGTGAAAAATGCACTGGGTAGACGAAAACAAATGCCGACCATAAGAGATCATTGGAGTAAGACCATTTACTAATAAATATTAGCCGGCCGCGGTGGTCTCGCGGTTAAGGCGCTCAGTCCGGAACCGCGCGACTACTACGGTCGCAGGTTCGAATCCTGCCTCGGGCATGGATGTGTGTGATGTCCTTAGGTTAGTTAGGTTTAAGTAGTTCTAAGTTCTAGGGGACTGATGACCACCGATGTTAAGTCCCATAGTGCTCAGAGCCATTTGAACCATTTGATAAATATTAATTGCTAGTGATGATTTGTTTAGAGGAAAAGATTTTGGTACTATTAGTTTTAGTTTTTTTCTGTTTCTTCTTGCGTGACGCTTCAGTGAATACAGTTTAGCTGCGTAAGAGTTACGAAGACGCCTGATGGGAAGAAATGTTAAGCATGAGACATAATTGAGGACTGATTACCATTGAATAACTGCTGAGCAACTGATCGAGAAGAGAGATTTTGTCGATGCTATTGTTCTAGCCTGATATGATGGTTTAGTGAAATCATGTTACTGTGAAGGAGTGAAGGAAGTCCGGTGGGATAAACATAGGAAACATGATTCTTCGCTTTCTGCAGGCATACTTCATGTCGAAGTAGTTCACGGTGAACTGCCGTATGTCGGTGTCCGACGGGCACAATACTTCGGCAAAAGACCACGTTACCACCATCAGGTGGGCTGACGAACTCACTGATCGGGAGCCGGCGCCGCGCTTTTATCTTCTTCCACTCTTTCTGTGATTAGCCGCTCTATCGGGCGTCCTCCCCAAACGTCCATAGCTCCACTGCTTCCGCCGACCCAGTGTTCTGTCCTAGGTTCGAGCGCTCGTGCGCGCACTGGCGGCACCTCTACTGTTCCTCCGCCTGCCCCCGAAGTCAGTGCAGTGTCTAGTACCTCCTTTCTGTTCTTGGCCATTCTAATAGCTACGTACACTGTTCCATTACTCAAATTCCAATAGATTCCTTATTGATACAGTCGCAGAATTTGAGCGTCTGTGTCAGAACCTTGGTGTGGTTGTAGTCCATTCCATGCAATGTTCTGCGACTGCCAACGGTTTAGGAAGCTGCAATCTGGGATGGCACTGATGTTCGACAGTAAGCACCGTCTGACCTACATAAGTCTTGCCGTATTTCATTCTAGAAAGTAGTCCCCGTGTTTCGGCAGGTGGTCTGAAGACGGTCCTCACTTCAGTTTCCTAAGCATTCGTATACCTTGCCAGATAGCGTGTCACAAAAAGGAGTGAATGCAACAGACGCGTCCTCCTCCTGAGAATCCTCTTCTAGTTCCGTAGGTTGTACAGAGTGCGTAGGACAGAGGGCTCTCTGAATTTTCCACTCCATTTAGTCATTCTTCCGTAACCCCCCCCCCCCCCCTCCCTCTCAGATGTCCGAAACCTTCATTGATTCTTTCACTGTCAGAGTTAGTGCGAGCCCTATGTACCAACGCTTTGAGCACGCCATTCCTCTGAGCCGGGTGGTGGCAGCTGTCAGCATGTAAGTACTGGTCGGTATGCGTCTTCTTCCGGTACAAGCTGTGGCCCAAAGTGCAGTTTGCTGTTCATCTAACCAGGGCATCCGAAAAGGGGACCACTCCAGTCACCTCGACTTCCATGGTGAATTGGATGTTGTAAATTGTAAATTTGAGGTAAGATCTTATGGGACCAAACGGCTTAGGTCATCGTTCCCTAATTGTACACATTACTTAATCTAACTTGAACTAACTTACGCTATGTACAACGCACACACCCATGCCCGAGGGAGGACTCGGACCTCCGACAAAGGGAGCCGCGCGGACAGTGACAAGACGCCTCAGACCGCGGGCTACCCAACGTGGCAATTGGATGTTCTCGTGTATGGAATTGAGATGCGTAAGGAAGTTTTTCGGATTGTCTCTGCTATGTGTCCATATGACGAAAGTGTCATCTACATACCGGAAGTAACAGGTATCCAGGGCTTGCTCCTCGAAATATTCCACGTAGATATTGGTAACAACTGCTGAAAGCGGACTTCCCCTGGCTACTCTTTCCGTCAGTTCGACGTAACGACGTGCCTAAAGAGGTTGGTTGTCTCGGCGTGAAATTTCTGGCCATTAACTTCTAAAGATTTTTATGAAGGCACTCTGGTAAAAAGAGGAACAACATCGAAACTTGCAATAATGTTGGCATTGCATGGAATTTCATGGAATGGACTACAACCGCACCAAGGTTCTGACCCGTCCAAATTATATGGCTGTGTCACTAAGGAATATATTGAGATTCGAGTAATGGAACTGCTGATGAATCGTGTCAGCGGTTGCTTACTTAACAAGGCATGGGACCTCGCTATTAGAATGGTCAAGTAGAGGAATGAGATACCAGACAGCGAACTGACTAAGGGGGCAGGCGGAGGAAAATTAAAAGTGCCGCCAGCGCGTGCACCAGCACTGGAAGCTAGGACAGACACTGGATCCGCGGGGCGGTGCGGCTAGGGATGCAGGGCGCGGACGCCCGATAGAGCGGCTAATCAGAGGCAGAGGGGGCATCATTGACTTCATCAGCGCACCTGATGATGGCATCGTCGTCCGTTGCCGAAATATTGTGCCCTTATGACACCGACATCCGCCAGTTCATCTGTGAACTATTTCGACGTAGGAAATAGTGATATTTATCTAACCTGATCTAAGTAGGATCATAAGGCCCTCCCTTAAATTGAACCAGTGTTCCACACATACAGCGCATTATACACATCAAAGCTGTGTCAGGAATAACAATTTTCATTTACAAATAGTGTTAAAATGGGCTGAGTGTAACAATGAGAGTAAATAGTACTGACTATGAAGTAATAAAGTTAATGATGGCAGTTCTTGAACTACTGCAGCTGCTACCACTAATGGTGGTAACAAATGATTCAAATGGCTCTAAGCACTATGCGACTTTACATCTGAGGTCATCAGTCCCCTAGATTTAGAACTACTTAAACATAAACTAACCTAAGGACATCACACACATCCATACCCGAGGCAGGATTCGGACCTGCGACCGTAGCAGCAGTGTGGTGATAACAGTAATAGTCATAATAGTGACAATAATAATAACGACAATAATAGCAATAATGGCAGTGGCAAATATAAAAGGAATTTATAGGCGTAGATAGAAGTTTTGTTACATACCGATTTCTGGGGAAAGTAAATTTATAGACTGCATCAACTAAAAACACTGGGAAAAGGGGAACATCTGGTTGGGAAGAAGGACATAGGAGATTAACGAGTATGTACAAGGACAATGGTAATCCTTATTCTTTCTTTAGTAGACATGACATTAACCGTCTTCCGAAGCTGGAGGTACTACGATGCTCTCTAATACAATGCAGGAGGTTATTTCAGAGTCAGGTTCGCGGACTTCGAGGAAGTGGCTGACCGTTGAAGTGGAACATAAAGAATTTTGCTCTTTTAGAAACGATATTTCTGCCATGTTTTTTCAAATAAGAGCGTTAAGGTTGAAGAAGGATATGAGGGACAGTGTTCGTAGAGAAGACAATAGAGAAGACAGAGGGTGCAGAAATCTCTGCGCTTGTCTGCACGCAACCAGGATTGCTTTGGATAAGATGATAAAATAAGATCAAAGATTAGAACTTCATTGGTATAACGCACGCAGGCGCTGTGAGCTTCCCTGCAAAAGGGCTTGCAGGATAAAATCGCTGTGATCAATAATTGGAAGTATGAGTGTTTGTAAATGTTTCATTTCCAGGTCAAGAGAAGTTAGCTCTTTATATTTTTGTAGGGTATGGGGAGATGCTGATGCCTTATTGCACATTGCAGTGACGTGCTCACTCCCATTTAGATTTTTCATCTATTATTACTCTTAGACTCTAGGTTAAATGTACAGCCAATGGACTTGTGGTTCAAACTGAACTAGTAAATACAAATCTAAAAATGCTGTACGTGATTTTGTAGAAGTGTCATGAGCTGTTACCCGGTGAGCTGGATCTTTTGGAGGAGAAACACATGTCGTACCACAGTTAATTTGCTTTGCTCAGCTGGGAAAAGTTGTGCCACCGCTCTCAGCAAATGCAAGATGCCTTCGAAGGACGTCAACTACGGCTGGTCAGGAAAACTTAAGTCACTGGCTACCTGCTGATACAGCATGCACTGTCAGTGAATCGCTGAATTGGTTACGACATGCCACATAAAAGCGAAGGAACCAAAGGCACTATAGCACTAACGTAGTAGGAAGGCAGAGACACTGCGGCGTGTGTGCTTCCGTCCGAGCTGTGGGGCTATGATAACTTATCCGATAGGAACCAATGCTTTAGCAACACAAGATGGAGCCAAATCCATTTAAGTTCTGTCCATTTCTAGGCTGAGGTATTGCAGACTGCCAGCCACTAGCTCTGAGGTGGAGACCTACGACACTGCTAAGATATACGATACACGTACCTCAAGTTATCACCGCCAGAGCCTCCTGGTCCTTGCTTTACCCTGCTGTTTGCATTGAGTCTAAAGCCACCGATATAGTGTCCTCGAACCAGTAGGCCATCTGCAGACCTACCTCAGTTGCTACCAGACACCTGCCCAAGTATTTTGCATTTGGGGCCTGGGGCCATGCAGCCACTCAGGTGCTACTGCTCGTGGGTAAACTCCATGCTGCCTGCCTCAGCTCAAGTGGACACACACTGATGCTGCTTTGAGCTAACTCATCCACCCTCAGTCCACGGCGTGACTCTGCACACCTCAGCACATCCTACCCTGTGCAGCCAGGCTGCTTCTAGTCTGTGTTTGGGGCTGCCATCTAATGCAGTTGTCAGCGTCCTTGCGGAGTCACAGCTGTCAACGCTCCAACTGACCAACCGACACAAAGCTGCTCAGCTGCCTACTGACGGACAAACCTATTCTGAGACCATCTACAGATTATGTCCTGCTAGCCTTGGCTCGCCTGATTATCGTCACGACTGCTGTATTTTGCTGAGCTATAAACGAATGTTTTAACAACTATATTTTAATGACGATACGTTGAACATATACCAGGTTTTCACTCACCACTCCACTCCTACACCTCCCAGGGTGAACCACTTGCCTCAAGAACACTGCTAAAGCAGTTGCACCACCAACAACAGAGACTTACCATCATACCACCCTACTCACGTCATTCTTTTCACGCGGCAATTAAAAGCGTATAATAGTTCGAAAAAAGCACGACAGTGCTGTCTTACAATACTTATTTGATACGACCAGCTTCCATCATTGACCACTCTTATGAAAGTGTACAAACGACAAAACAGAAGAAAACAGGAAACATCGAAACAGAATACAAGGTCCGATGAGGTTACACAGTCAACTTCAAATACTTACCACAAAGTTAAAATGACATTATCACATATCACACATGTCTTCATATACAATGAATGACACGACCATAGTCAAACGGTGTAAAATAGTGAACGTAAGTTAACGTTATTAAAGTAATGTGACAAGATTAAAGGCAATAAGTACGTAGGCACAGTCTAAGAGATCGATAAGACAAGAGCCCATAGATCCCACAGACAGGAACAAGAACAATACGGGTGCATAACCACACAGAACAAGTCTACCAAATATTATATCGTAAGTCAGTATGCAACTACACCAGTAAAACGATTATACTCAATGTAAGTAATTTTTTCATGAGCAAAATGTGGACACACAAGGTGCACACATTCTTTACACATACTGGAGTGCCAAAGAAACTGATATAGGCATGCGTATTCAAGTTGAGAGGTATGTAAACAGGCAGAATACGTCGCTGTGGTCGGCAACGCCTATGTAAGACAAGTGTCTGGTGCAGCTATTAGATCGGTTACTGCTGCTATAATAGCAGGTCATCAAGATTTAAGTGAGATTGAACGTGGTATGCCGGCCGCGGTGGTCTAGCGGTTCTAGGTGCTCAGTCCGGAACCGCGCGACTGCTACGGTCGCAGGTTCGAATCCTGCCTCGGGCATGGATGTGTGTGGTGTCCTTAGGTTAGGTAGGTTTAAGTAGTTCTAAGTTCTAGGGGACTGATGACCACAGATGTTAAGTCTCATAGTGCTCAGAGCCATTTGAACCATTTGAACGTGGTATTATAGTCGGCGCACGAGCGATGGGACACAGCATCTCCGTGGTAGCAATGAAATGGGGATTTTCCCGTGTGACCATTTCACGAGTGTACCGTGAACATGAGGAATCCGCTAAAAATCAATCCTCCGACACCGCTGCGGCCGGAAGAAGATCTTGCAAGAACAGGGCCAATAACGACTGAAGAGAATCTTTCAACGTGAGAGAAGTGCAACCCTTCTGCAAATTGCTGCAGATTTCGTTGCTAGGCCATCAGTAAGTATCAGTGCGCGAACCATTCCAGGAAACATCATCGACATGGGCTTTAGGAGCCGAAGGTGCACGCGTGTACCCTTGATGACTGTATAACAAAAAGCTTTACGTCCCTCTTGGGCCCTTCAACACCGATATTGGACTGTTCATGACTGGAAACACGTTGCCTCGTCGGATGAATCTTGTTTCAAACTGTATCGAGCGGACGGATATGTACGGATAAGGAGACAACCTCATGAATCCATCGGCCCTGCATGTCAGTAGGGGATTGTCCAAGCTGGTGAAGGGTCCGTAATGGTGTGGGTCGTGTGCAGTTTGAGTGATATGGGACACCTGATACGTCTACGTACAACTCTGACAAGTGACACTTAACGTAAACATCTTGTTTGATCACCTTTAGTCACTTATGTCCATTGTGCAGTCAGACGGACTTGGGCAATTCCAGCAAGACAATGCGACACCCCGCGCGTCCAGAATTGCTGCAGATTGGCGCCAGAAACACTCTTCTGAGTTTAAACACTTCCGCTGGCCACCAGACTCCCCAGATATGAACATTATTGAACTCGTCTGGGATGCCTTGCAACGTGCTGTTCAGAAGAGATCTCCACCCTTTCGTACTGTTACGGATTTACTGACAGCCCTGCAGGATTCATGGTGTCATTTCCCTCCAGCACTACTTCAGACATCAGTCGAGTCCATGCCACGTCGTCTTGCCGTACTTCTACGTGCTGGCGGGGGCCCTACACGATATTAGACAGGTGAACAAGTTTCTTTGGCTCTTCAGTGTGTGTATGACATTCAAACAAAGTACAAAAACGTGCACAATCCGAAGAGTAGAATTACAAACATGAAATATCATGTCCATTATAATTATCCGGGCTGTTATGCCGTGGTCTGTTGATGAATTCTGTGTCAATTCCCAACGTTTCGTCAGTCAGTAGCGAGCCAGTGGGTGTGCTGGACCTTCCATCGAGCTGCGGACCCCCTTGAAGATGTCTCCCGCAGTCGGAGACGAAAGGTTGGGAATTGACACGGAATTCATCAACCGACCACGGCATAACAGCCCGGATAATTATAATGGACATGATATTTCCGGCCGTGAAAGTCTACATTTTAGTATCAAAAATGAAATACTTGAAAACGTGCTGCCATCCAAACGCATCAGAAATTCGTTATTCTGTATTATCCTTGGTGTTGCGATTTATTTATTTATATTAGTATATTGAAAGAACTACTCAGAACCGAACTACAATATTGTAGTTAAAAATAAGTTTGGAGGTAAAAAAATATGTAAAACTCATAAATTTATGAGAAAAGGATGAAAAAATTGCGAAGCGTTAAAAATCACAGGTTGTTGTGTAATACATGTGAAGTTCAGATTACACTGAAAACATCATTGCAGTTATGAATGAAAACTATGTTCACAATTGGCATGCCCTGTATTTTACTAAAACTTATTACCTAATGCCACAAAAAACAGGAGTCACATAACATCACGTTACGACTGTATAAGACACCGAATCAAAGATTATATGTATGTGCGTTAAATACATGAATAATGATAACGCAAAAAAGCGAAAGATGACGAATGTAATACGTTTGTGTACCTCCACATAAGAAAAGATCAGTCTGATGTATTCTTGTATCCTTCTGTACAAACATCTGAGCAGAACCTCTGTAAGTAGAATATGTGGAGGCCACATCAGTTGCATGTACCAACCAGGTACTTAGCCATACATTAAAATCTACTAACATAAAAAAGGTAGCTTACTGAAGTATGAATAACCACTAAGTGCAAGGATCTGTGTTATCGAAATATATTAACACAGATAAAAATATTTTCTACAAGGTTCTCATATAAATAAGGAATAACCTAAGAAGGACATTCAAAATTCAAGTGCACTGGAACTTATTCCATCATATCGTGACTGGCAAACATGAAAACAATATTTGTGCAGTATACAATAATGGACAAGGACATTAAGAGGCCTAACAGACACAATAGCACAGATGTTATATTCTTGTGTATCTCCATATAAAATATAGAATATCTTAAGTTATTATTACAGCTTTCAGCAGCAACGTGTGAATAAAGATAGCAATGAGCTCAATATGTAGGAGGTCTCCATAATTGTACGTTCCAAACAGTTATGTTAACACTACATACATTTACACACCTCAAAAACTACCTTACTGAAGTAAGAACAATTTGTAAATGCCACAGGCTACAGGGTAAGTGTGGAGAGGATGGGGCTGGGTATCAGCTTGAATAATCTTGCCAAAATATCATAATGGTTACAAATTACCACATGACAAACCTTTTTATATATTTTCTCTCAAGGATACAACCTTACACGCATTGAACGTACTTCTGAAATCATTAGTGACATTATTAGGATAGTTTTTATCCAATAGGTCTGTCTACTCAATAAGCATTCCTTCTGAATGTGTAATAATACTATAATAACGACAAAAATCTCATTCTGCTATAATAGTTCCATAATACCACCTTTATCTGTTGTTTGTAGTTATTTCATTTGGTCAGGAGTATTGCCTGAGGAATGGTTGTGTGTTCAAGTGTGTGCCTGAAGCAGATGTGTTGATGAAGTATGTATGTTCTTTGAATCTAGTACTTAATTTCTTGTTTATGTAACCAATATTCATTTTATCACATAAGAGAAAACTGATTTTATGTATCCCAGATAGGCTATAAATTGCCTCATACTCGATACTGTGTTTTTTTCCCGATCTACTGTCAGCCTGAAATGACACAGTGATACTACTTCTCTTAAACAGCTGTTTGAAATTGTTTGAAAATTTTTCACCAAATGTCTGATCACTGTATTTCAGTTCTTTTCTGTCATTTATATTTTTCAAAGTAATTTCATATTCGTCTGTCTTCTCATTGGCTTTTTTATTGTTTAATGTACTCTTTATCTGAGCAAAATATATATTTCTAACAGCAATATACCACATGCTATTAGATTCCTTTTCAGTATTTGGTTGATAGTGGTAGCACGAAAATCCTGTTTAACTTTGAATGGAAGAAGGGTGGTTTTTTTGCAGGAAGTTGGCGTCTCTCACTCAGAAATATTGTGGTGGCGTCCCTACCTCACTGTAACAGCGCGGGAGCCAGCCATAAGTACTGTGGAGTAGTTTACATAACTGCTCACACCAGTGTCAGAGGTGAAGATAAAATGATGGAAATATAATAGAATAAAAGTTCTTTACCATTTTGCCCGTTACCATGTACAGCTGTTTGTACAGTACCGTGAGGGTAGACAGTGACTGAACCAGAAGACTGCATTGCGTCATGAATTTTTCCTATTACGTATGTGTGTTAAACTGTCACATGAAAAAGAAATTCACTTCTGGCCAATTCCAAAGCAGCAGGCGATGTTAGTGTGCTGATGCACACTACCGAAGACAGGAATTGCAGCGCTTGAATCATGTTCATCTGGAGGTGTATTTTGTCAAATATTATTCCTAAATTCACGCAAGTAAAAATGCAGGTAAGGAATGAATTTACTAAGAGGCTAAAGGAGTACTATGAAAATAATTGGCAGTAAGAAGAAGTATAGGTGAAAGGCCACTCTTAATAAGAGGGTATATATTGGTAACTTGTTACTAAGGATGGAGCAAATTGGGCTACCATTTTGAGTATTTGCACGAAGCAGCCGACGATTTTATTAACTTGGAAGGACAATCCATCAGTGAGAGACATAATAAAAAGGTGGACAATTTGGTTTTGCGTCATTGCTCCTATACCAAAAACATCTCATCAAGAACTGAATTCTATGACAGTAATGAATTTGACATAGTTTCCTCCAATGAAGAGTTTAGAATGTTCTTAAATGGTATGAAATTCAGTTAATATCCTTCATTTAATGACAAAAGCGCTAAAAGGCTATTGGCTAGTACGAATCCAGTAATAGATCAGGGTAGGAGTTCATTGGCACACAAAAAAAAGTACATATAAGAGAGTAAAAGACACAGATTCAACAGGTTTGAATATCACGTGGTGAAAAGCAATAATTCTAAACACGTTGGGCGAAAAGCCTTGACTGTGATAGAAGATAAAGTTAATTCCTTTGGTCGGTATACACAGGGTGAGTCACCTAACATTACCGCTGGATATATTTCGTAAACCACATCAAATACTGACGAATCGATTCCACAGACTGAACGTGAGGAAAGGGGCTAGTGTAATTGGTTAATACAAACCATAAAAAAATGCACGGAAGTATGTTTTTTAACAGAAACCTACCTTTTTTAAATGGAACCCCGTTAGTTTTGTTAGCACATCTGAACTTGTAAACAAATACGTAATCAGTGCCGTTTGTTGCATTGTAAAATATTAATTACATCCGGAGATATTGTAACCTAAAGTTGACGCTTGAGTACCACTCCTCCGCTGTTCGATCGTTTGTATCGGAGAGCACCGAATTACGTAGGGATCCAAAGGGAACGGTGATGGACCTTAGGTACAGAAGAGACTGGAACAGCACATTACGTCCACATGCTAACACCTTTTTATTGGTCTTTTTCACTGACGCACATGTACATTACCATGAGGGGTGAGGTACACGTACACCCGTGGTTTCCGTTTTCAATTACGGAGTGGAACATAGTGTGTCCCGACATGTCAGGCCAATAGATGTTCAATGTGGTGGCCATCATTTGTTGCACACAATTGCAATCTCTGGCGTAATGAATGTCGTACACGCCCCAGTACATCTGGTGTAATGTCGCCACAGGCTGCCACAATAAGTTGTATCATATCCTATGGGGTTGTAGGCACATTACGGTACACGTTCTCCTTTAACGTACCCCACAGAAAGAAGTCCAGAGGTGTAAGATCAGGAGAACGGGCTGGAAAATTTATGCGTCCTCCAAGTCCTATGAAACGCCCGTCGAACATCCTGTCAAGGGTCAGCCTAGTGTTAATTGCGGAATGTGCAGGTGCACCATCATGCTGATACCACATACGTCGACGCGTTTCCAGTGGGACATTTTCGAGCAACGTTGGCAGATCATTCTGTAGAAACGCGATGTATGATGCAGCTGTTTGGGTCCCTGCAATGAAGTGAGGACCAATGAGGTGGTCGCCAATGATTCCCCACCATACATTTGCCGTCCACGGTCGCTGTCGCTCTACCTGTCTGAGCCAGCGAGGATTGTCCACGGACCAGTAATTCATGTTCCGTAGATTCACTGCCCCGTGGTTTGTGAAACCCGCTTCATCCGTAAATAGGTAGAACTGCAACGCATTCTCTGTTAATGTCCATTGACAAAATTGCACTCGATGACTAAAGTCATCACCATGTCATTGTTGATGTAGCGACACATGAACGGGTGAAAGCGGTGACGGTGCAGTATGCGCATGACACTACTTTGACTCAGTCCACCGGCTTCGCAATGTCCCGTGTACTCATGTGTGGGTTCATGGCAACAGCATCTAACACACCAACTGCACCCGCTTCTCCTGTGACGGGCCTGTTACGGACCCGTTTGCGTGCTACGACCATACCTGTTGCATACAGTTGACGGTAGATGTTTTGCAATGTGCGGCACGTTGGATGCTCTCTGTCCGGGTACCGTTCTGCATACACCCTGCAGGCTTCAGCTGCATTTCGTCGACACTCGCCCTAGATGAGTATCATCTCCGCCTTTTCAGAGCTCGAATACACCATGGTCACAGTTCCTACAACACTACACTATCACAGACGTCTGGTAACACGGTGTACTACAGTTGATCTGCGTGCGGAGACGAATGCAGAATAACAATAGCAGCAAGCGCTACATGCGGACACTGCGACAACCAGACCAAACCACAACAGTTCACTACAGCCACACTCGTAAACACGGTCGTCATCATAAACATGTTCCTGCAGATGCTGCTGGCCGACCGTGACACGTGTTTGTTACAACACGCAACTGAACGTCGGAGGTTTCAAGCGTCAACTTTAGGTTACAATATCTCCGGATGTAATTAACATTTTACAATGCAACAAACGGCACTGATTACGTATTTGTTTATATGTTCAGATGTGCTAAGAAAACTAACGTGGTTCCATTTTAAAAAACCTAGGTTTGTGTTAAAAAACATACTTTCGTGCATTTTTATATGGTTTGTATTAAACATTTGCACTAGCCCCTCTCCTCACGTCCGGTCTGTGGAATCTGTTCGTCAGTATTTGATGTGGTTTACGAAATATATCCAGCGGTAACGTTAGGTGACTCACCCTGTATAACTAAGATTATGTTAGGAAAACACTTGAACTTTCTGAGTAAAATAATATCATAAAAATAGCTTATGATCCTACAGTACCTATACACACATGCTTACATGAAATAACAGGTAATGGACAAGTTATTTTAACTGAATTTTTAAAAAAGGACGTTCTTGTGATGATCACCTACATTGAGGTCTCAACCAAACTTCAATAAATTAGGTCACTACATTGATATACTATGCTATTATTAATGACATATTGAGAAAAATATACAGGGTGATTCAAAATGAATACCACAACTTTAAAAATGTGTATTTAATGAAAGAAACATAATATAACCTTCTGTTATATATCATTACAAAGAGTATTTAAAAAGGTTTTTTTTCACTCAAAAACAAGTTCATAGATGTTCAATATGGCCCCCTCCAGACACTCGAGCAATATCAACCCGATGCTCCAACTCGTTCCACACTCTCTGTAGCATATCAGGCGTAACAGTTTGGATAGCTGCTGTTATTTCTCGTTTCAAATCATCAATGGTGGCTGGGAGAGGTGGCCGAAACACCATATCCTTAACATACCCCCATAAGAAAAAATCGCAGGGGGTAAGATCAGGGCTTCTTGGAGGCCAGTGATGAAGTGCTCCGTCACGGGCTGCCTGGCGGCCGATCCATCGCCTCGGGTAGTTGACGTTCAGCTGCAGACAGTGCTTGAACCAATTTCAGACGATGAGGTTTCATAACTAACCTTTTTCGTAGGACTCTCCATACAGTTGATTGTGGAATTTGCAGCTCTCTGCTAGCTCTGCGAGTCGATTTTCCTGGGCTGCGAACAAATACTTGCTGGATGCGTGCTACATTTTCATCACTCGTTCTCGGCCGTCCAGAACTTTTCCCTTTGCACAAACACCCATCCTCTGTAAACTGTTTATACCAACGTTTAATACACCACCTATCAGGAGATTTAACACCATACTTCGTTCGAAATGCACGCTGAACAACTGTCGTCGATTCACTTCTGCCGTACTCAATAACACAAAAAGCTTTCTGTTGAGCGGCCGCCATCTTAGCATCAACTGACGCTGACATCTAGTCAACAGCGCCTCAAGCGAACAAATGTACAACTAAATGAAACTTTATAGCTCCCTTAATTCGCCGACAGTTAGTGCTTAGCTCTGCTTTTTGTCGTTGCAGAGTTTTAAATTCCTAAAGTTGTGGTATTCTTTTTGAATCACCCTGTATAATTAGAATTACTAGCGCGTTAGTTGGACAGCTGAAAGATACCTAGACCGCAAATAATAATATATTGTACTCTTTTAGTGTGGAGAATCTTTAAAGATTTCTATTGCTGTGTAGAGATCTATACAATCTGGTATAGATATGTTAAATGTTACAGGATTTAATTAAGCCTCTTACTTCTGTTGAGAAATTATGGAGAAAGGAGGAGTTGCCACATTTGTCACAAACTGTTTTAATTTCAAGGATATTGATATTAGGAAATTTTGCTGAGAGTAACGATTAGAAATTCATGTAACAGAAACAGTATTTCAAACTAATCCCTCTACTATAGTAAGTATATAGAGAACACCTTCACGAAACTTTACCTCTTCATACAAAATCTGGAAAGTCTGTTGTCCAATCTCACAGTAACAGGTAAGGAAATAGTGTTTACTTGCGATTTTAATATGGATTTATTAAAAAGCTCAGTCAGTGGACAATTGTTGCAATTAGTAACATTGTCTTTCAGTTTATGGACTTTGTATCTAGCGTATGTAAATGTTCTGAGAGAGCTATTGATAATATCTTCATAGACAAATCTAGGGAAAAAAATTGTATCTGAAAACCAATAGTAAATGGGCTACCTGATCAGGACATCCAGTAACTAATGTTCAGTATTGAAAGACATCAGGATACAAATCTAGTAAATATGAGTACAGTGTAAGCGTATTGTCATATTGCTGGCTTAGTTGTGGAATATCTTTGCGGGCAGCGCGTTTGGAGAGTCGAGCATGGAACTCCTATGTTGTGTCGTGGGTAGCTCTGCACGTGAGAGGCATTGTTACTATGGAAGTTCAAGTATTGCTTCAAGTGCTATTGCAGTAAAGTGATGAAATATGGAAATGATTCAGAGGAAAGTGCGTAATGATGTAATTAAAAATATGCAGTGCCGCCGATAACGTATTTCTGTATCCTCCCGTTGCGTGTTGCACCGCACATCAATTATGTGAGCCGTGTTCGGCCTCTCAGAATGAACTAATGTCGATCCGCAATATAATTTACCATGAAAGAGAGCATTCAACTGCCAGTGCCATGTAGTGAGCGTGAGAACGTGCGTTCGGTCATCACTTTCCTCATCATCAACAATCAGCCACGCCTCGGCGGTTACGCGCACGCTCGTACAAGTGACAACAGATAACTGAAAACTTAACTCTATGAACAGTGTTATATCATTGCTAGCGTCAAGGAGGACTGTTACCAAATACCTGTGTATGCGTGACGAGCGTAAGAACTTTCGTGCGATCATTCGGCCTCCGCATCATTAACTATCACCCACGTCCCGTCGGTTACACGTACGCTCGTCCAAGTGGTATTGTGGACAGATAATCATCAAGAATGTTAATTGGGATATGCAGTTATGACTTAGAATGCAGACAGTGCAACCTGTGATTTTTTATCGTCTCAGAAAATAGTTGTTCATACCAGACGTAGGACAGTGTTGTGCTTAACATTGAGTGGCTCCCCAAAACCGTTGGGTTGTTTGGGGGAAGAGACCAAACTGCGAGGTCATCGGTCTCATCGGATTCGGGAAGGACGGAGAAAGAAGCCGGCCGTGCCCTTTCAGAGGAACCATCCCGGCATTTGCCTGGAGCGAATTAGGGAAATCACGGAAAATCTAAATCAGGATGGCCGGACGCGGGATTGAATCGTCGACCTCCCGAATGCGAGTCCAGTGTGCTAGCCACTGCGCCACCTCGCTCGGTCCCCAAAACCGCTTGCATATTTAAATACATAATTTCAGGCAAGCCAGCAGCAGTGTGGAGCAGAACAATACGAGCGCCGCTGGATTATCAGGTACATGGTGTGGACAGGGCGCACGGTCAAGAAACACGGAGCGAGAACCAGTTAAAGAGACCGCCCCCCCCCCCCCCACCCCCACCCCAACCACCACCACAATTTGTACTCCCGGGCGTGTTACAACGGGACAAAACAAATCAATCAGAAATAAATTATAAATTTTAGGATACTGCTCAGAGGTATGAACTGGATAGATATTTAAATACTTCTGGCTCAAATGTAAAACAGAAAACATTCATTAATAATATTACTTTCTCATTCGAAAATTGTTTTCCCCTAAAGGTCACTCAGATCAAACCATGAACCATGGATTACACTAGGAATAGAGGATTTATGTGGGATGAAAAAGAAACTGTATCCACTGTTTAGGAACAACTCTCACTTTAGCATTGTAATGCATTAATAGGTATGCTGTAAAATACTGAAGCAAGTAATCCAAAACTCTAAGTAGCTTTATAATGAGGAAAAGATAATTACATCAGGAAATAAAATGAAAACCATATGGGCTATAGTGAAGACAGTGACAGGTGAGACCAGAAAGGAAGAGTAACAGATATCTCTAAAAATTAATGAGACACTGGCAGCAAGTGCATATAGCGTTGCAAACCTCTTAAACAAATACTTTGTTTCATTACTGACAGCTTTGAGTTATCAAGTTCAGT
Organism: Schistocerca americana; assembly: GCF_021461395.2. Lineage (NCBI taxonomy): Eukaryota > Metazoa > Arthropoda > Insecta > Orthoptera > Acrididae > Schistocerca > Schistocerca americana. The sequence goes on from NC_060121.1 coordinate 401,778,335, forward strand.
AAACAGCACATAGGACTATCTGAGACCAGTCTCTAAAAGTAACATCAGTAAAATGGAAATGAAACTCAATTTTCCAAAACAAGTAGCATCCATCATAAAATACTTAAAATCGAAATATTCTAACGCTTATGATGGTGTATTAACATAGCTATCGTAATAGTGTTCTTGTGAGTTGAGTTCTATCCTGTTTAACCAGGCTCTTATCAGCAGAACATTTCCAGATTGTCTAAAATATGGTTAATTTAAGCCTCTTTACAAGTAGAGGAATAAATGGTTACTGTCAAATTTTCACTTTTGCTGGATTTTTAAAATACATTTGAAAAGATTGTGTTGAAGCATCTTCCGAAACATCCGCCTGCAATTATCATATTGTTCAAGTCACAGTTTGAGTTCCTTAAGGGTTATGATAAAGAGGAGGCTATTTACGTGTACAGTAAGAATGTTCATCATTTTTAAGTAAGAATTTAGAGGTTACTGGCAGAAGCCTTTGACTGTGTGAACCACAACATTTGCTTAAATAAATTACAATATTATGATGTCACTGTCAGTGCTGCAAAATGGTAACAAAAGGTGCCATTGCAATATACCAGTGGAGTAAGCAATCAGTCTTCATCTGATTAGGGATTAATTGCATGTAGTGTTATACAAGGCTCCATCCTGTTTCCATTGCTTTTTCTTGTGTACATTAATGAGATTGCGTCTGTTACAGTGCCGGATGATGCAATTGTTTCGTTTGCTGATGATAAAAACATTGCATTAAATACGTACAGATGTAGAAATGACTGTTAATCAAACTTTCACTGAGATTAAAAAGAGGGTTTAAAACTAATTCACTGTCGCTAAACTCCGAAAAGACCTGTAACATACAGTTCAGAACCAGTAACAGGTTTTCTTCCAACATGTGTATGACATACGAAGACATGCAGATAGAAGAGGTTGACTGTGTTAAATTTCTGGGATTACAACTGGATAATAAATTCATTTGGGAGGAAGAAACCATAGAATTGCTGAAGTTCTTAGACAAATCTGTATTTCCAATGTGAATGATGTCAGATGTAGGAGATACAAATAAAATAAAACTGCATAATTTGCTTATTTTTATTCTATTACGCCACATGTTATCATAATGTGGGGTAGCTCTTCAAACCGAGAAAACGTTTTCAGAGTGCAAATGCATGTAATAAGACCCATTTGTGGTGTAAATTCAAGATCATAACGTAGAAACCTCTTCAAAGAACTGGGTATTCTAATCCCTGCTTCTCAGTATTTATTCCTTAAGGATATTTTTTGCAAATAATATTCCCTATTTCCAACCAACGTCTGAATACGTAGTATCAACACTAGGAATAAGAAAAATCTACATACAGACCTAGAATCACTTACCTTGGTCCATCAACTACTGTTAATGGTTAGACTGCTGACATCACAGTTACAGACAGGTTGCATAAACCAGTTCACGAGAGTTCCACTCAAGGATTCGCTGGATCTATTTGAGAAGAAATTTGGGCCCACATTCACGAAAGTATTTAACTTTGTGCTCACGTCAACATATTTTTGTTTTGACGGACATTACTACGAACAGACAGGCGGCGTACCTATGAGTAGCCCTCTGTCACCTGTGGTGGCCAACATGTACATGGAAGAATTTGAGGAGAAAGCGTTAGAATCAGCACTACTAAAACCAACAGTCTTCTACAGATATGTGGACGACACATTCGTCATTTGGCCTCACGGGGAAGAGAAGCTCCAACTGATCTTACAACATCGGAACTCTATCCACCCCCAAATTCAGTTCACCATGGAGGTGGAGAAAAACGGGCAGCTACCATTCTTGGATGTTCTGGTACGGAAAAAGCCTGATGGAACACTGGGACACAGCGTCTACCGGAAGACAACCCACACGGATCTGTAACTTCACGCCTCCAGCTGTCATCACCCGTCACAAAGGGAAGGAGTACTAAATACATTGGTTCACAGAGCTCGTGTGATCTCGGACGAAGAAAGCTTAAAACCGGAACTAGACCACCTCAAGGATGTGTTCCAGAAGAACGGCTATAGTGACCGCCAAATTCGACGCGCCTTCAAGCAGAAGACCACACCACAGCCAACACCTGATGATGATCCACCGAAAGCGACAGCGTACATACCATAGGCGGGCAACGTATCTGGAAAAATAGGCAGGATGCTAGGACGTCATAAAATGAAATGCGTTACCGCCCGCCGCCAAAGATCAAGTCCCTTGTAGAGACAGTGAAGGACGATTTAAGACTCCGGAAATCTGGAGTTTATTTCATACCGTGCGAGTGTGGGAAAGCATATGTGGGGCAAACCATTCGCACGATCGAGGAAAGGTGTACTGAACACAAACGGCACACCGGTCTCCAACAGCCTACAAAATCTGCAATCGCAGAACATCGCCTCGAGACAAATCATCGTATGAAATACGACAACACAGAAGTCCTGCACAACACATCCCGCTTTTGGAACTGTGTTTACAAGGAAGCGATTGAAATCCGACTGCACGAGAACCTTATTAACAAGGACAACGGATATGGACTCAGCCAAGCGTGGAATCCAGTAGTTAAAGTTCTGCAGGAGCAGCGGAAACGGGGCACCACACCCGCCGAAGGCGGCATGCGTACTGACGCCCATCAGTCATCTCGTCAGCGCAAGCTACCCCCACCACCGCGGCCTGCACATCCCTCGGTCCATACGCATAGTCAGAGGAGGGGAGAGGCGACAGGTATATATACCACACCACCCACCGGCCTAGGACGTTAGTCAACAGGAGTAACCTGATGATGATGACACGTTACGCCGTCGAAAATTCGTTCTACAACGACCAGTCAACCCGGCTGCATGACCAAGAGACCTTCAAGTGTAAACCAGTTATGTTGGCCACTGATGTAGCGCATTTAGTGAAAACCCTTTCAGCATCACTAAGCCCTGAAGATGACGCACTGAAGCGCTGAAACTGGTAGCTACACAATAAATAAGATCAGAAGGATAGCTGTAGTCGTTTCATCTTCTTACTATAGTGAACGGCTGTGGTTCTCGAGACCTCCAGACAAAAAGATACACATAGGAAAATTTCTACTGCTTGTCTTCGTCCTTGCCAAACCCTACCTTGTCCAGCAGTCTCGCCCTTTCTCTCCCAAGCTAAGGACGTTCCGCACTATGGGCAGATCGGGATTTTGACGATCTAACTCGCCAACTGGAGAGACCGAGGCGCGATATTCGTCAGGAGGACGCTCAACAACTCTATAAATCAATGCCAAGCCGAATAACTGCTTGCATAAGGGCTAGAGGTGGGCCAACACGTTATTGGTTTGCTCATTTTGTACAGTTCTGCCTCTTGAAGAAGTCATCATATTTTTCTGAAATTTTAATGCTTTTACTTTGGATATATCTCCCATCTGCCTATTTCCTTACCGTTGGAATGATTTCTTTTTGTCTTGGAATTAAGGACGTAGGTTACAGTTTATGTCGATGAGCCATTTATTCTGATTGAGATCCTATCATTGCGTTGTACTAAGTTAACCATGAAGTATAGATGGGCCTCAGTTGGTCAATAGTAAAAAAAGTATCACCTAAGAGAATTACATGGCTGGTTGGAGGATATGTGCCCTCTACTTGTAAGGAAATGGTACTGTTGTACTTCTCATTATAATCCGTGATCACGGGAAATAGAGCAGGACCATTGTGGAAATATTTAGCGACATGAGTACCACCGGGGCAGCAATGAAGAGAGGGTTGGGAAATGTACAATAAGTAGTAAATGTATTCATGGGACGAAGAGCACTGAATGGAGTGAGTCTAAAGGGAGTCGTTGTTGACTTTGGGGAAACCTTGTGGAGGAGAACAAACTATATGTAGTATTAAGTCGTGTTGTTGCTCTCATTTGTGCCGTTGGTAGGTTGGCATCGTGTAATAGGGATAGTGTGTGGGGCGGCAAATAATTTGTAAAAAATCTAATTGCTGTATAAATGCTTGCATGTTGAATCAGTTTCTGGCTTTTAGAATGTTGTTAATGCTGTCTTTCGCCGTTCTCAACACTGGCTCTCTATTTACTTTTTAGCACCCAGAAAGTGATTTAACAAAACGTGAAGCCAGTAATTAGAGTTCCTAGTGCCCACTTCATCTGAGAATACCATTATAGCAGCAGCTTATAGCTCTGAGGAATTAGGAGATTGTCCGGGATTTCTAATCAAAAACGATTTTCCAAAATAGTTGAGTATATTCTGGAATTCACTGATAAAAAACACAACCTAACTAACAGAGCAGTTCAGAGTCTAATGCGCTGATGCAACTATAAATGTCCGAATTAAATGTTGAAATGAATGCTCGCCATAATTTGATGAGAGTATTTCATCAAACGCCACGCTAAATAATTGGTAGAATGTCTGTCCCGCGACGGCACGTGAAAATACGACAATACGCAAACTGAAGCTAGATAATGAAAATCATCCCAGAATTAACACTTCACTTGAAATGTTTTCATGGTTCCGCGTATCTCTAGTAACTTAATACGGCACCCGAGGCTGTTTGTAGCAGTGATACCGATGCGACGCGACTCCCGACACAGATGGCGTGTCAGTCAGCGTCTGGAGAGAACTGGGGCCTTGCTTCCTCGCGCAGCGTTCTTATATATAAAGCCGCGGTGTGGACGGCTAAGGGAACGCCTGATCAAATCGGCTCTCCCGACTAGCCGCTGGGCTAGTAATGCACCACTTCAAGTTACATAATAATTTATAGCTTCTTTTGCTGATGGCCGATGAAGCTCTTAATTTAAACGTGCATTCAGCACGCAGGTAAGTATTGATAATAAAATTTTGACGTGGCTAAGTTAAATATTTTGGGCGACAGAATTAATTAAATTACACTGCACGCAGTAGATGAGCTCTGAACTGGCCCTTTTGAGATCCGCTATCGCAATAATTTTATAGGTATTCAAAAGAAACTTTTCACATCTTCATAGTCATAGCGGACCTCCAACCTATTTAAATCTAAACATCCTAGCCTTATTTATTAGCCTACTTAATCTATCTTGCTTCCTTCAGTTTTGAGATGAAAACCAGAAAATCATGAATTTCCACTAAAATCTTACTTTGTGAAATCCAAAGTACTGTTTTTATTAAATCATTATGAAAGATGAATCTAAATATAAATTTTGAAGTCTCTAGCTCTTTTCTGTTGCGCCAATGATTTTTTCAGAAAAACGTCCAAATTTCGAAAATGGCTGAAGTTATCGAACTGATATTTAACACACATTAATTTAGTATTATTCCTGACATGCTAGAAAAGTTTTAGGTCATTTGCTTGATTTTTAAGGTATTGCGCAACATTTATGACGTCAGAGCTAGTTACAGCAGACTGGCTGGCACACAATGGAAACTGATGTGAATTTACTACAGCGTGAGTAGGCTGCTTCCCTACAAGTGGCATCTCGTTTTCTAATTGTGTGTACTGGCACCACTACAGTTGCTAGCGTCGTCTGTCTGCGAGTAGCAGCAGTTATCGATATCTAGTACGGTGGTACTATCTTTGGAGGAACTTCAAATGTTTTCCGGGAAGGGAGTGTGTCCGGCAGTTCAATAGGGATGGAGCAGCAGTGAGGGCCGGCAGCAAAATACAAGAAGACACTGCTAGGATTTGTATTCTGTTTGTTCTCTTACAACTAGATATTAAGAAGTTTTTAATAAAAAAGGAAAATGTGAAGCCCACGTTTTGCGTTTGAATTCATATTTGTAAGTTCCATGTCAATAGTGTGACTCAGGGTTACTCGACTTCTTGTTGCTTCTACAGCGATGTAATGGCACTCATAGTGTTACTGATTCGCTTGGAGACAGTTTAAAATATTTTCTGATTCATGTGAATCTAAATAAAGATTCTGCTGAGTCCAAGAGAGATACACATGTAAGATTTTCGTTATCGCATTGATAACTAGTGTTTTATTTTATACAGTTAACACGTGGTATTCCACGTCATGTCTGTTGGTTTAGAGAGTTTAGAATGTACATTCTAGGAACTCATTTGTATAATTATTTACTGTACTTACTTATTTATGGCAGAAACTACCTTTTGATCCATTTTCATTTATTATACATTAGTTTACATCTTATTCATTCTAGCGTTTTAAATTTGAATAGGTATGATAGACACTCATGTAGTGTGTACCTTATTTTTGCAAGTATGTGTGACTATTAGAATGTATGTTTAGTAGAAGCAATTGAATTCTATTAAAGTAACTTATGAACGCGTTTATTGCTGTTCTGTTAATAAGTAATTTACTTGAATCTCTTAATTGAGGGTTGCACCAGTAGAATGGAGGTGTGAATGTTACTAGAACCAGACAGAGAACCATACAATTCAGAATTTACAAAGTAAATTTGTATGGATGTGTGTTTAATAATGCTGCTGTTGTGTAGCGTATCAAGTCTGAGCGAATCAAGTCAAGTTGGCCAGTATTTTTAATACTCTAAAAACAATGAAACTGAGATTGACCAGTATTACATATCAAGAAATTTATGTCTCAAGAGTCGTGATTATGATATGAATGACTCTTTTAGATATTGGCTAGGTCACTTCCCATCTCCTTCTCCTGATCATTTATTTCAGTGAAGTTAAGAGCTGAAAGAAAAATAGATTTAGTGATGTCACAGTATGCCTTGTTTCATGTGGCATCCTCTGCATAAATTATTATCGCAGCTCTGGAGGTAAAAAGGGGTGTCAACCTGAGGGTGGGCTACCTCCTCTAATTCGTGATTTGTTTCTTGATTTTTACAGCTCCTGTAACTAATTAAATCATGTTTGTGATGCTAAGCAGATTTCCTGAGAGAGACGAGTGACTTCGTCATCCATCTGCAGTTTCACTTCATCTCTTCCCGCTTATTTTTTTTACATTCAGGTGCATATAAAGCATGTTTTCAGTCATGTCAACTGCGTGCTAGCTTCGTGTTGTGTGTGAGCCTTGGAAACGACTGGAAGAGAGAAGCTGGTTACAGTATACCTCCTAGTTGTGCAGAAAGGGAGATTCCAACTGCATTAGAGATTTGCTGACCTGGACTGAACTACCGTGGCCATGCAGTGCATTAGCTGGTCCCGGGATGAGCCTGGCAGTGATCTAATAGGGAACAGAGCCTGTGGATATCAGGCTGCCTCAAAAAATGCAGAGGCAATGTTGGGGTTTTATGCGCCCTGTGAAATTTTTACATTTACATACTCAGCTTGTGTTCACATAAGATCAGCAAGTTACAATAAATTTAACATCACGAAACCTAATGTAGTAATGAGATTACAGAACATACAAATATTGACACAGTTTATCAGTACAACATTAGGATGGCAAGACTGTGCTGGTAATTAGCGGTATAATGTTTTTAGAGGGTGCTATCTGGACGTAGAAAATACGAAAGCAGTTATTTCGCTAAAATAGAACATTCCTGGAGTGTTGGCTCGAAGCGTTTTCGTAGATATAGCATCTCTCCATGTAGCATGAGAATCAGTCGGCACTTTGGGTTATACTTAGTTTTCTGTTTTGTGGGGGGCAGGACACACTGATCTGGCCGCAAGTGAGGGAAAATTTTGATCGCCCATTTCTCCATGTGCCGTTTGCGTATTCCAAACAATTCTGTAAGTGGGAGATGTAGCTCTGCTACTTAATTTTCCACTGGAGAGAAACTCTGGAGCCAGTCCTCCAGTTGGTGGAGAAAACTGCATGAAATTATAACAACGAACTCTGGAGCATAGAGGCGGAGGAACCTCGGACTGGAGTTGGAAGGCACTCTTGGACTGAGGCTGGAATAGGTCTTGGCCTTCATTACACCCTTATTGCACTTGCTCTGGACTTAAAAATTTTTTTCTACTGATGGATTCCAGGGACAAAAGGACGTTGGGGACGAGGGGCATATGGGCATAGCACACCATGTTTGGAGCTCTCCTGGTTGCATGTCTTCAGCTACAGCTGCCGACACACGATTGCTAAGATGCATCTGCGGCGCAGAGTTTAAAGAGTCTGAGGAGACTAGGAGACTAAGAGTTGTATTCGATCTGGAATCGTCATTCCATACATATCAATGTTCGCGTCGCCGACCAATCGGGCAAAGTATGGTGTCTGGGACTATGTTTAACACTGCGGTCACATTTACGTAACCACTCAACCAACTTGAAGCTAACGGTAAATTCTTCGGTTGTCTTTTAAATCCATTACGAATTATCGGTTTGCTCGCCCATTACCAGCACAGTCTTGCCATCCTTATGTTGTACTAGTATACTATATCAATGTTTGCATGTTGCGTAATCTCATTACTGCGTTAGGTTTTGTGATGTTAAATTTATTGTACCTTGCTGATCTTATGTGAACACATACTGAGTAAATAAATGTAGAAATTTCACTGGACATGGAATTTAACTTATCTATTTAGAATTTATTTCCTATTTCTCGTGAACAACCGCTCGCTCACCGATAGATCTGTACCTACAGATTGGATAATTGCGCAGGTCGCACCAGTGTTTAAGAAAGGTAGTAGGAGTAATCCATCGAACTACTGACCTATATCATTGACGTCGGTATGCAGTAGGGTTTTGGAGCATATACTGTATTCAAACATTGTGAATCATCTCTAAGGGAACGATCTATTGATACGTCATCAGCATGGTTTCAGAAAACAACGTTCTTGTGCAACGCAGCTAACTCTTTATTCGCACGAAGTAATGGCCGCTATCGACAGGGGCTCTCAAGTTGATTCCGTATTTCTAGATTTCCGGAAAGCTTTTGACACCGTTCCTCACAAGCGACTTCTAATCAAGCTTCAGGCCTATGGGATATCGTCTCAGTTGTGTGACTGGATTCGTGATTTCCTGTCAGGAAGGTCGCAGTTCGTAGTAATAGACGGCAAATCATCGAGTAAACCTGAAGTGATGTCAGGTGTTCCCCAGGGAAGCGTCCTGGGACCTCTGCTGTTCGTGATCTATATAAATAACCTGGGTGAATATCTGAGCAGTTCTCTTAGGTTGTTCGCAGATTATGCTGTAATTTACCGTCTAGTAAGGTCATCCGAAGACCGGTATCAGTTGCAAAGCGATCTAGAAAAGATTGTTGTATGGTGTGGCAGGTGGCAGTTGACGCTAAATAACGAAAAGTGTGAGGTGATCCACATGAGTTCCAAAAGAAATCCGTTGGAATTCGATTACTCGATAAATAGTACAATTCTCAAGGCTGTCAATTCAACCAAGTACCTGGGTGTTAAAATTACGAACAACTTCAGCTGGAAAGACCACACAGATAATATTGTGGAGAAGGCGAGCCAAATGTTGCGTTTCATTGCAGGACACTTAGAAGATGCAACAAGTCCACTAAAGAGACAGCTTACACTATACTCGTTCGTCCTCTGTTAGAATATCGCTGCGCGGTGTGGGATCCTTACCATGTGGGATTAACGGAGGACATCGAAAGGGTGCAAAAAAGGGCAACTCGTTTTGTATTATCACGTAATAGGGGAGAGAGTGCGGCAGATATGATACGCGAGTTGGGATGGAAGTCATTAAAGCAAAGACGTTTTTCGTCGCGGCGAGACCTCTTTATGAAATTTCCTTCACCAACTTTCTCTTCCGAAAGCGAAAATATTTTGATGAGCCCAACCTACATACGTAGGAATGATCATCAAAATAGAATAAGAGAAATCAGAGCTCGAACAGAAAGGTTTAGGTGTTCTTTTTTCCCGTGCGCTGTTCGGGAGTGGAATGGTAGAGAGATAGTATGATTGTGGTTCGATGAGCCCTCTGCCATTTAAATGTGAATTGTAGAGTAGTCATGTAGATGTAGTTGTAGATGTAGGTATTTCAAATTTAGAGGTACTGACACTGCAATTCTGGTACTTGTGATCATCATGATATCATTTAAATAATTAATTTCGTTAAAATAATTAGCGTATTTGTTACATAACATTTTAATAGGTATCTCGGTTAATGTGAGCTGTCTAACGAGTCCAGGCAGACTGGAAATATTTTTTCATATTTGGTTCCGTACTCAATTGGTGTCTTGTTTTTTGGATCTTTACATCCACCTAAATTACTCAGTGTCTGGAAAAGATCCCACAAAAACTAGCATAGAAAAAATAAAACTCAAATCTATTATTAGTATCATCGTGATATTTCGATGTTACTCTACCAAATCTCATCGTTATCACTGTATGTAGTCTAATATCACTACACATTCAGTAATAACCATTGTGAATAATAAATTAAGTTTATATCCTGTTGATATGGCTAAACAGTGACTTTCACTAAATTTAAATTTACTTCTTCTTATTTCACCATCCCCGTTAATGAAACAAACAGAGAACATACTTAAAATATCATTTAATGTTTTGACAGCATAATACGAAAAACTTTATTTTCTACTTTTTTCTTTGTGCACATATTGGTAAGTGGTGAGACAGTGTGTAGACATAGTACCAAGATGGACCTCATCAGGTATAGAACAGGTGTGCGTCATTAACTCTTCTTCACGGTCTTGTACCCTGTGAAAGGTAAAACCATAAATTAATTCATGTTGAGACATTGTATAGTAACTAGTATAATTCCACTACTGTCAACAATACTAAACACATATTAATCAAGATGTGAAACTTTTCCGGTTCTATCCAAAAGGGTTACAACATATATTTCACTACCAGCTAATTGGTTACTTTAAAGCGTGGTTTTCGCACCATCAAAAATCGTAAATATGTCATTTGGGATAATGAAAGTAACAGGTATAAAAACAAAACAAGTTCCATGAAGGTAAGCCCTGTCTTGATAACAATAATGTATTTTATGTGCTTTTTGGATTTCGGAAAGTACTGCAGCACTACTCACTTTGATTTACAACTTGTTAAGTTTAACAGTATATGTATTTTTGAGTGTAGCGTAATGATTTCGCAGATATGTGATGTGCCGCCATCAATGTGTGATGTATGTTAGTTATAAGGAACCAATAGCGGAAGGTAGTATCAAGCGCCATCCTCCAGTCCAGTATAAAGTCCAGCGCCAAAAACTCATAAAAAATAAAACGTTTTATTTTCCACTTCATCATACTGGTGTTTCTTATAAATACTTTCTAGTAGTAGAAATCTTGCTTTGAAACAATGTTCGGCCTCATATAAAGGGACAAACTTCAAAATTTAATTTTAAAACACCCAATCAGCTATTTCCTATTACATCAGTAATGTCTTTCCTTCAATTTGATCACAGGTTTTATCTTATTTCAACTTACTGTCCCAATTTTTCAGCGGACATTTCCCAAATAATAATTCTCACAGGTGAAGCATTTTATTTATGCCTGTCTCTTTCTTGGACTTCAATAACTGAGTAGACTTCATACACTATTATTACTACTGTTACATTTGTGGTGTGATACTGTCAATGTTTTATTTGCGATTATGATAAGTTTGTTCTGTGAAATCCTAGTTTGTAGTAAAGGTGGGACTGCATGCTCTGCACTAATTTCATCAAGTGAAATAAAACTAAATATCATTACTCTGTATATTTCTTACACTGTATGGTGGTGTAGGGTGTCCCCACTACCACACTACGCACCGTCTGTTTTACCCACTCTAACACTCACCCTGTACAACTTCCATGATCCGCTAGTCAACCTGACAAAGTGATCATGGTCTTGGGAAGCATGCTGCTAGAAATGTTATGTAAGGAGCAATACATAATTGTGATATACACTCCTGGAAATGGAAAAAAGAACACGTTGACACCGGTGTGTCAGACCCACCATACTTGCTCCGGACACTGCGAGAGGGCTGTACAAGCAATGATCACACGCACGGCACAGCGGACACACCAGGAACCGCGGTGTTGGCCGTCGAATGGCGGTAGCTGCGCAGCATTTGTGCACCGCCGTCGTCAGTGTCAGCCAGTTTGCCGTGGCATACGGAGCTCCATCGCAGTCTTTAACACTGGTAGCATGCTGCGACAGCGTGGACGTGAACCGTATGTGCAGTTGACGGACTTTGAGCGAGGGCATATAGTGGGCTTGCGGGAGGCCGGGTGGACGTACCGCCGAATTGCTCAACACGTGGGGCGTGAGGTCTCCACAGTACATCGATGTTGTCGCCAGTGGTCGGGGGAAGGTGCACGTGCCCGTCGACCTGGGACCGGACCGCAGCGACGCACGGATGCACGCCAAGACCGTAGGATCCTACGCAGTGCCGTAGGGGACCGCACCGCCACTTCCCAGCAAATTAGGGACACTGTTGCTCCTGGGGTATCGGCGAGGACCATTCGCAACCGTCTCCATGAAGCTGGGCTACGGTCCCGCACACCGTTAGGCCGTCTTCCGCTCACGCCCCAACATCGTGCAGCCCGCCTCCAGTGGTGTCGCGACAGGCGTGAATGGAGGGACGAATGGAGACGTGTCGTCTTCAGCGATGAGAGTCGCTTCTGCCTTGGTGCCAATGATGGTCGTATGCGTGTTTGGCGCCGTGCAGGTGAGCGCCACAATCAGGACTGCATACGACCGAGGCACACAGGGCCAACACCCGGCATCATGGTGTGGGGAGCGATCTCCTACACTGGCCGTACACCACTGGTGATCGTCGAGGGGACACTGAATAGTGCACGGTACATCCAAACCGTCATCGAACCCATCGTTCTACCATTCCTAGACCGGCAAGGGAACTTGCTGTTCCAACAGGACAATGCACGTCCGCATGTATCCCGTGCCACCCAACGTGCTCTAGAAGGTGTAAGTCAACTACCCTGGCCAGCAAGATCTCCGGATCTGTCCCCCATTGAGCATGTTTGGGACTGGATGAAGCGTCGTCTCACGCGGTCTGCACGTCCAGCACGAACGCTGGTCCAACTGAGGCGCCAGGTGGAAATGGCATGGCAAGCCGTTCCACAGGACTACATCCAGCATCTCTACGATCGTCTCCGTGGGAGAATAGCAGCCTGCATTGCTGCGAAAGGTGGATATACACTGTACTAGTGCCGACATTGTGCATGCTCTGTTGCCTGTGTCTATGTGCCTGTGGTTCTGTCAGTGTGATCATGTGATGTATCTGACCCCAGGAATGTGTCAATAAAGTTTCCCCTTCCTGGGACAATGAATTCACGGTGTTCTTATTTCAATTTCCAGGAGTGTATTATCAACGCCTACTGGAGTATGTGCATCTAGTACCTACAGGAGAACCAACTGACACATGGAAAAAATAGGAAAAAGAGACTTCAATGATAAATTGGAGCTTTATGTTTGTAAACAGTTGGACAAAACTACATGTGTCATAGCAAGATATTGATAAATGAATTATTTTATTTTATTTAGAGACCACTGATTATGCTTGATGTGAACAGGAAAATATTTGGTTCACAACAAGCTACACGCCCTTTGCAAAATAAAGGTAACATTTTTTCTTATCTACATGACAAACATAATAAAAAAGTGCCATAGTACACAGATACAACAGTGGACCTAAGGAAAGTTGTGCTATTAATTTTATTAATTACGAGTTATTTTTATCTCGGAAGACGAATCTCACTAATGACTATTCACGTTGTAACGACAACTGTACATATAATAAATTTTTTTCCTTCGTGAATTTAGATAAATTAATGTAAGTAATGTTTTGAACTTTTTTTTCGGTTCGTATCGTTATGTTAAAGAGACTGTGAGTAACTTTTGAAATGAATATTATTATTTATGTTAGATTTCAAATAATGTGGTAATCAAAAGGAAGTGTATTTAATGTTAAAACTATTGTAAGATGTGAAAATTGTAATTTATACACTTGGTCCATACGTAGGTAATGCATTAGGATATGTGTAGTAGAAAACCTGTGGTGAATACCCTACCTGTAGGGGAGCGGGAATAGGTGGAGGCAGGCGAGGCGGGAAAACGCACACTGGCGCGGTTCGGCACAACGGGCACAGTATTACAGTCGGAGGCGAGCAACAGTCGGAAGTGCACGTACTGTACCGAGGAGGCTACCCAGGAAAAGTGGATTCCATTGAGCCTCGGATGAACCGATTCCGACGACTACTTGGCATGGCTATATTCTGAGGCACAAAGTTGGAAAGATAACGACGCTAAGAAGAAGGAAAGTGCCGCTGCAGTGAGAGCCTTAGCCGTGCTTGCATGTGTGCCGTGCTGCCCGCTATCTCGCTGCCCGCCATCCGCCGCACCGACTTGCACAGGTCAAACTTTTATTTCATCTTTAGAAGTGTATCTGTGTGGACCAGTGTCGAAAATGTTTCTAACTGTTCAATAATAACGTGACTTTTACCAGAATTGCTTCAGCCATGACTTATCCTGATCACTGACCTAGACAGGATCCTTACCTCGTATTGTGCAACCCGAGTATCCTGAACTGAAAGTTTAATGTTAGTGTTAACGAAAATTATCAGCAGATTAATCTATGCTATAAAGAACTTTAAAGTGCTGTGTGTTATTGCAAATGTTGGTAAAGAACAAAAGCATGACTAAATTGGAAGAGAGTTTTTTGAATTGAGTTAGCGATGTTATTTAATTAATTTGAGACAGAAATAATGACAGTTAAATTATTCAGAAGTAAGACAAAAGAGTAGTTATCCATAGATTGCTAAATTTGAGTGTAAATTTGCGTTCAGTACTTAATAGTTTCAGTATAACGACCATAACAGTTTCAGGTGTCCCCCCCCCCCCCCCCTTCCTTCTCTTGTCCATTCTTTCAAACCTTGAAATGTGTTGATCAGATTTGACCAGTAAAGCTAAGTCTATATTAATCCTATTGTGTATTAATGTTTTTCCATCATTAATAGTGATATTGTGTGTGTACTTTCAAGATTGTCGATGCTAGGGCAATCTATGCCCGATTTCAGTCTGCTCAACAGACAAAATGCAGTTCGTAGTAATCATTGCTGTGTGGTGTTGTGTAAATTTAGCTCGTCCAAATTAGTACAAAAAGAGAAAACTTTAGTTCAGTGGATCTTTCTGGTTCCAAACTTTGCCATATAACGCATCATTACTACGTGTTACTACGCTTGTACATGCACCCACTTGTACAAGGAAAAACTCACTCATTGCCTAAGTAGGCTGGCGACCGAATTATTAATTATAGGTAGCATCTACTGTGTGTACTTCTTGTCCATGCGAAAGAGTGATTATACTTTGCTTTTGCTTGATACATCACTGTAGTTATTGACTGAGTACAAGTCCGATCTTGCTTCTATTAGGTACACGCGGTCAACTTATGTACTAAAATCCTTGTTTATAAAGTGAAGCCCGTGAACTTATTACAGTACAGGCTTTATAGAGATAACGTACGTCCGAGCAGGGCGGTAGCGTTACAAGTGGCTTCCCGGTGACAGGACATCCAGTTGTTGTCAGTTACAAATTAATGTAAAGATCGAACAGTGGATGTTCAGTGGCACGAATTGCAATAAAAGTCAGTAAAATAAACTGCAGTGTGAGTCAAGTATAATATTGTGGTGCAGTTGGCATTTAGTATGGACAGAAACGTAGACGGGGTAGGTGCGCCGAGCGAAATGGAGAATGCGGCTGGCAGTAGCCGGAGTTTACGCGGCCAGATAACAGATGGCGTTAGCGGAAGACAATTGGCGTACATACAATACCACGAACAGGTCAATGAACAGATTGAAAGGTTGAGATCGCCTCGGACACAGCAAGGAATAAAACAGGAAGTGGAAGGTGACTTTGTAGATGATAGTGGTTATGTGAATGAATCCACTGACATGTTTGATTCTCCACAGATAAAGGAAGAACTGAAAGAAACTTTTGAAGTAGGATCGGAATACACCGATTCCGTAGAACAAAACAATGTGAAAATTTTAAGCATAAACGATTTATTTGAACAATTAACCAAACAAATTTCAGGACAGAGTGAGTAGATCAAAACACAGAATGATCAGCTTCAAACGCATGTTGATCAGCAGCTCAAAACACAGAATGATCAGCTTCAAACACATGTTGATCAGCTTAAAACACATGTTGATCAGCAGCTCAAAATACAGGTGGATCAAATTAAAGCACAGGTCGAAGGACAGGGAATTAAAATTAGTAAACAAATAGAACAGGTAGAACAAAAAGTGGGTAATTTAAGTTCTGTGGTAAATACACTGAAACTTGAAATTGTTTCCATTAACAAAAATATGGATACTATGCAGGAGGAAATTGGAAACATTAATAGTAGATTCGATGTTGAAATTCTCAACATCCAAGAGAAAGTAGAACCTCTGGTTGAAACTAAGGTAGACGAAAAAGTTTTCGATCTCAAAACTGAGATCGTAAACGAATGTCAACATGGGATATCACAATTGAAAAGGGTAGTTTTAGACACTGAAAGGGATTTAAGTAAAAAAGTATCCGGATGTGTTCAAAATTGTGAACAAAATACTACGAAAATTCAAGGCAGAATTTTCGATCTGGAGAGCAAAATTAAAGATAGGCCTGGTGTTGTCTGTAATGGCACACCAATTACGAAGCTGTTAGAAGGCGAGGAACGCTTCGATCCAGCCAAGAAACATAACGGGTGGCATCCGTTAGCTTTTATCAAAAATTGCGAGAGAGTATTTCCTGAGCACTTGTCCGATCAGGAAAAGATAAATGTAGTAATTAGCGCCTTAGCGGGTGATGCTAAGCGCTGGGGAATAAATTTAAATACCGAACGAATGACGTTCGAAGAATTTAGGCAGAAATTTACGGAAGAATATTGGTCTGAACAAAAGCAGGACCATTTATGGCGGGAGTTCATCATGGCCAAACAGCATGATGACAGGGGCAGGAATTCTTTGAAAGATTTCTGCGAGCATTGGTACCGGAAATTGACGCATTTAAGAGGCCGAAGATCAGATTCAGAAATTATCTGGGAGTTATATAAAAAGCTTCCAGAAGATTCAAAGAGGTATGTAGGAAGCAATCATCGCAGCTTCCAAGCATTTCTCGAAAGAGTCGAAGACGAAGATCATTGGCGCGAAAGTCGTGCCAATTATCAAAATTTTGGTAACCGTAGTAACCGACACAATGACGAACGAAATGACGGCGATGGATTTCGCGTCAATGTAATACAGAGAGGAAGAGGCAGAGGAAGAGGCAGAGGAAATTATCCAGGTCGCGGTCGAGAGTATACCGCGCAAAATAATAACGACGCAGGAAACTAATTACCGCGAACGTTGCGGGCCAAACGGAAGCGGACAACACATACAGGCCCCGATTTAAGAAAAGATATCGGACCGACCGTAATGTAATGAGACAGGATAGGGACAGTCATGGAACGCCGCGACGTGTTGTGGCGAAACAAGCGTCAGGTGCGAGCCAGAATGAGTCATCTCTGCAGCACAGAGCGCTACATGTTAACAGGCGAGTGGAGCATCAGAGGGCAACGGCCCAGCCTAGCAGAACATCTGTTCGGAAAGAAGCCGCTAGCAATAAGGCAGCAGTAGGTACGAACGTAGCCGTAAGAGCTAAGGAAAGTTTTACGAGTGATAATTCCGTGGCAAAGGAAACAATAAATGAAACTGTGAATACACAAAGAGGTGCGGTTAGCAGTGTTTGCAATGAGATAAAAGGCGAGGATGAATTAGCAAAAGTAACTGATTGGCGTGTGCAGATCGATGATCTGTACAAGGGCCTAAAGCAATGTGACTGGGAGGACTTTAAAAGGGAGTATGAGGCGAAGAAATTAGTTGGTGGAAAGAGAGATAGTAGGGACGTCCATAAAGTGACGTGGCCCAAATTTGAAGAGGGGAGAATAAATAGCGCCGCGCAAAGTACGCGTGCTGCCAATAGGAGGAAGGTTAATGATAGGAAGGATTTGGAGGATGAAATCCTCAGCATTGACGAAGAAATAACTTCTGCTAACAGTCCGCCAATAGTACAAGCTGCTACCGAGAGGCACCGTGGAGAAGGGGTAGATGATGACCTGAAAGTAATTAAAGTCCACGAGGATTACACTAAATATGAAGTCACAGTAGATGTAAATAAAGCTGATGATGAGGCCGTTTTACCAAAAGAGGAGATTGAATTAAAATCCAAGCCTGACGACAATACAGAGGAAGAATTTAGTGCCTGTCTCAGAAAAGCTTTTATGTTAGAACCTGAAAGCGATCTGGAATGGTCGGATTCCGACGATAGTTCGGATGATGAAAGATACACAAATACAGACGAAAATGAATGTACTAACTCTCCCTATTGTGCAAAAGTAGCGTACTTAAGTGAATCTGATGTTGAGGAAGAGAGTAGTGGTGATTCTAGTGAAGATGAATTTTCAGGTGTAAAGGAAAATGAATATACTTTTACTGAAAGAGGGTATGAGAAAATCAGTGAAAATAAAGGGGATGCAGTTAATTGGGATATTGTAACTAATGATGACGAAGTTTCAAAACAAAACCCAGATGTTGAGACTGAACAAAGAAAGAAAGAGCCACCGGACGAGTCAGTGTTTATTTTGCAAAGAGTTCAAGTAAGCAAAGACTTTGGACTCCAGAAACCGAAAAATCCGCCAGATATAAATGGTTCACAGGTCAGGAACGTATCTTGGGACGATGTCACAGTCGACCAAGGTGCGTTGCGGAAAAAAGAGGAAGGGGCATGATTTAGAGCCTGGGGCAGGTTTATATCGGATTTTGAGAATGTCATGAAAACATTACATCATGAAACTACAGGATTTCCACCGGAAGAAATTTTGTTAGGCAGAAGTAGTAAAAGTTTAATTGAAGAAAAACCAGAGTTTCCACCTTGTACAAGTTTGGGATGGGATCAAAAGAAAGAATTGGTGATAAAAAGGGCAAAGCAAAAAGCTGAATCTAGATCTAAAAGACACAATAAAAATTTAAAAGTTTCAAAATTTAAAATTGGAGATTATGTTCTTTTAAAAACCAACCAAAAGTCTAGTGAACTAAACCAGGAAATTTCAAAATTTAAATATATTTATAATGGACCATATATAATACAGAATATTCCACATGACAATGCTTACTACCTGATCTACCCAAAATCCAAAAGACCTTTAGGTGTAAGAAATATTGTGGACCTGAAACTGTATGTTCCTAGGAACGAGTAAATGTGCTGTATCTTATGCTGAACCCAAGTTATTCTAAATGTATCTAATCTTTGTAAATGTCTGTATACCCTTGAAAGTGTGCTAATGTGGTTATGTAAGTTTCAGATTACCAATTGTACTGTAACTGTAAAAATGTATGGAGAAAAGGACTGAAAAGAAAGGATAAATGCTATCAGCCAGATAAAAGATGGGACTGTCAAAAATGAAAATGGGCAGTGTATGAACCATAATATGAAGGACTGCCAAATACCAATGAGGGCAGATATATAGGCGATGGAAAATTGTAAATGTGATCCAGGAGATGTGACAATATAAAGTGAAAAGGACTGCCCAAATCCGCATAATAGGCCGCAAATATGTGTAGTTAATTTTCTGAATATATGTGTGTGTGTTTTGTTTAGTAAGTAAGAAAATGGACTGCTATTCAAAGCAAGCAGCGACAAATTATCTTATAGTGTATACAAAATATGCAATTGTTTTTGTAGTTAAATGTTTGTATTTCAGAATTTTAAATTATTTCTTTGAGAAATTTAGAAAAAATGATTAAATTGCTATTTTAGTGATGTTATGATGGGAAGTTGGACTGTGCAAAAGGCACTTGAGTAAATGACAAGTAATTATTCTTGATGTGTTAAAAAAGTGTAAACCTACATACAGTGAGTAAAAGGAAATATGTAGTGTAAATCTTTTTGGACAATGAAGTAAAGATTCGGAACCACTGTATAATTGTAAGATTTAGTGTTCCCATTAAATTTGGACTTAAGATAACTTTCTGGAAACAGGGGCATGTGTAACGACAACTGTACATATAATAATTTTTTTTCTTTATGAATTTAGATAAATTAATGTAAGTAATGTTTTGAACTTTTTTTTCGGTTCGTATCGTTATGTTAAAGAGACTGTGAGTAACTTTTGAAATGAATATTATTATTTATGTTAGATTTCAAATAATGTGGTAATCAAAAGGAAGTGTATTTAATGTTAAAACTATTGTAAGATGTGAAAATTGTAATTTATACACTTGGTCCATACGTAGGTAATGCATTAGGATATGTGTAGTAGAAAACCTGTGGTGAATACCCTACCTGTAGGGGAGCGGGAATAGGTGGAGGCAGGCGAGGCGGGAAAACGCACACTGGCGCGGTTCGGCACAACGGGCACAGTATTACAGTCGGAGGCGAGCAACAGTCGGAAGTGCACGTACTGTACCGAGGAGGCTACCCAGGAAAAGTGGATTCCATTGAGCCTCGGATGAACCGATTCCGACGACTACTTGGCATGGCTATAGTCTGAGGCACAAAGTTGGAAAGATAACGACGCTAAGAAGAAGGAAAGTGCCGCTGCAGTGAGAGCCTTAGCCGTGCTTGCATGTGTGCCGTGCTGCCCGCTATCTCGCTGCCCGCCATCCGCCGCACCGACTTGCACAGGTCAAACTTTTATTTCATCTTTAGAAGTGTATCTGTGTGGACCAGTGTCGAAAATGTTTCTAACTGTTCAATAATAACGTGACTTTTACCAGAATTGCTTCAGCCATGACTTATCCTGATCACTGACCTAGACAGGATCCTTACCTCGTATTGTGCAACCCGAGTATCCTGAACTGAAAGTTTAATGTTAGTGTTAACGAAAATTATCAGCAGATTAATCTATGCTATAAAGAACTTTAAAGTGCTGTGTGTTATTGCAAATGTTGGTAAAGAACAAAAGCGTGACTAAATTGGAAGAGAGTTTTTTGAATTGAGTTAGCGATGTTATTTAATTAATTTGAGACAGAAATAATGACAGTTAAATTATTCAGAAGTAAGACAAAAGAGTAGTTATCCATAGATTGCTAAATTTGAGTGTAAATTTGCGTTCAGTA
This sequence comes from Schistocerca americana, assembly GCF_021461395.2. NCBI lineage: Eukaryota > Metazoa > Arthropoda > Insecta > Orthoptera > Acrididae > Schistocerca > Schistocerca americana. The sequence goes on from NC_060121.1 coordinate 401,799,242, forward strand.
CTTAATAGTTTCAGTATAACGACCATAACAGTTTCAGGTGTCCCCCCCCCCCCCTTCCTTCTCTTGTCCATTCTTTCAAACCTTGAAATGTGTTGATCAGATTTGACCAGTAAAGCTAAGTCTATATTAATTCTATTGTGTATTAATGTTTTTCCATCATTAACAATGATATTATGTGTGTACTTTCAAGATTGTCGATGCTAGGGCAATCTATGCCCGATTTCAGTCTGCTCAACAGACAAAAAGCAGTTCGTAGTAATCATTGCTGTGTGGTGTTGTGTAAATTTAGCTCGTCCAAATTAGTACAAAAAGAGAAAACTTTAGTTCAGTGGATCTTTCTGGTTCCAAACTTTGCCATATAACGCATCATTACTACGTGTTACTACGCTTGTACATGCACCCACTTGTACAAGGAAAACTCACTCATTGCCTAAGTAGGCTGGCGACCGAATTATTAATTATAGGTAGCATCTAGTGTGTGTACTTCTTGTCCATGCGAAAGAGTGATTATACTTTGCTTTTGCTTGATACATCACTGTAGTTATTGACTGAGTACAAGTCCGATCTTGCTTCTATTAGGTACACGCGGTCAACTTATGTACTAAAATCCTTGTTTATAAAGTGAAGCCCGTGAACGTATTACAGTACAGGCTTTATAGAGACAACGTACGTCCGAGCAGGGCGGTAGCGTTACAACGTGATACAAAATGGTTCACTAAAAGCGCAAAAATTGCAACCGAACAAACCAGAACTATTTAGCTGCTAAGATTAATCAAAAAATAGCTTTAAAATACCTGCACAACAAACAATAAAAGTATACTAATAATAAATATCCAGTGTAGGATGAAATCACACTCCAAAGATAATTAAGAATTAAAGAAGAAGCAGACAAGTCAAAATGTTACAAGATGTAAAAGATTATAAAGGATGGGAACTGATAATATAAATGAATGACAACAAAAATACAATGTGAGTCAGCACTCTCTGATGGCTTCTGAATTTATAGAACACAATGACATTTTAAGGTAAAGCAATTTATTTTATTTCAAAAGATATACAAAGAATAACTGTCTCATCTTGTATGTTGATTTTGACAGTAACTGCCAGCCACTGTCGCCGAGCGTTTCTAGGCGCTTTAGTCAGGAACTGCACTGTTGCTCTAGTAGTAGGTTCGAATCCTGCCTTGGGCATGGATATGTGTGATGTCCTTAGGTCAAGTTTAACTATTTCTAAGCCTAGGGGACTGATGACCTCAGTTGTTAAATCCCATAGTGCTTACAGCCATTTTTTTACGGTAACTGATTACTTCTGAAAGACAATGCCCTTTAAGTATAAGCCCTCTTTTTCAGGACACTCACAGACCCTCTGCGCGAAGTTTGTCACCACTCTCTCTAACATGTCATGCGGTGCAGCATGAATCTCTCGCTCAAAGTTATCCCTTAACTGAAGCACAATAAGTGACGTGCTGATGTTTATTTTTGTTCTTGAGGAAGCCTCACAAGAAAAAGCCACAAGGAGTAAGGTCTAATGCCAGGGCTGCGAGTCAAGAACTCCCCGGTTCCAGAATGAGATATTCACTATGCAGTGGAGTGTGCGCTGATATGAAACTTCCTGGCAGATTAAAACTGTGTGCCCGACCAGGACTCGAACTCGGGACCTCTGCCTTTCGCGGGCAAGTGCTCTGCCATCTGAGCTACCGAAGCACGACTCACGCCCGGTACTCACAGCTTTACTTCTGCCAGTATCTCGTCTCCTACCTTCCAAACTTTACAGAAGCTCTCCTGCGAACCTTGCAGAACTAGCACTCCTGAAAGAAAGGACATAGCAGAGAAATGGCTTAGCCACAGCCTGGGGGATGTTTCCAGAATGAGATTTTCACTCTGCAGTGGAGTGTGCGCTGATATGAAACTTCCTGGCACATTAAAACTGTGTGGCCGACCGAGACTCGAACTCGGCACCTTTGCCTTTCGCGGGCAAGTGCTCTACCATCTGAGCTACCGAAGCACGACCCACGCCCGGTAGTCACAGCTTTACTTCTTCCAGTATCTCGTCTCCTACCTTCCAAACTTAACAGAAGCTCTCCTGCGAACCTTGCACAACTAGCACTCCTGAAAGAAAGTATATAGCAGAGAAATGGCTTAGCCACAGCCTGGGGGATGTTTCCAGAATGAGATTTTCACTCTGCAGTGGAGTGTGCGCTGATATGAAACTTCCTGGCAGATTAAAACTGTGTGCCCGATCGAGACTCGAACTCGGGACCTTTGTCTTTCGCGGGCAAGTGCTCTACCATCTGAGCTACCGAAGCACGACTCACGCCCGGTACTCACAGATTTACTTCTGTCAGTATCTCGTCTCCTACCTTCCAAACTTAACAGAGGCTCACCTGCGAACCTTGCACAACTAGCACTCCTGAAAGAAAGGATATGGCAGAGAAATGGCTTAGCCACAGCCTGGGGGATGTTTCTAGAATGAGATTTTTACTCTGCAGTGGAGTGTGCGCTGACATGAAACTTCCTGGCAGATTAAAACTGTGTGGCCGACCGAGACTCGAACTCGGCATCTTTGCCTTTCGCGGGCAAGTGCTCTACCATCTGAGCTACCGAAGCACGACTCACTCCCGGTACTCACAGCTTTACTTCTGCCAGTATCTCGTCTCCAACCTTCCAAACTTTACAGAAGCCCTCCTGCGAACCTTGCAGAACTAGCACTCCTGAAAGGAAGGATATAGCGAAGACATGGCTTAGCCACAGCCTGGCGGATGTTCCCAGAATGAGATTTTCATTCTGCAGCGGAGTGTGCGCTGATATGAAACTTCCTGGCAGATTAAAACTGTGTGCCCGACCGAGACTCGAACTCGGGACCTTTGCCTTTCGCGGGCAAGTGCTCTACCATCTGAGCTACCGAAGCACGACTCACGCCCGGTACTCACAGCCATGTCTCCGCTATATCCTTTCTTTCAGGAGTGCTAGTTTTGCAAGGTTCGCAGGAGTGCTTATGTAAAGTTTGGAAGGTAGGAGACGAGATACTGGCAGAAGTAAAGCTGTGAGTACCGGGCGTGAGTCGTGCTTCGTTAGCTCAGATGGTAGAGCACTTGCCCGCGAAAGGCAAAGGTCCCGAGTTCGAGTCTTGGTCGGGCACACAGTTTTAATCTGCCAGAAAGTTTCAACTCCCCGGTTAGTTACCACTTTTCCCAGAAACAATTTCCTCTCTTCAAATACGCACAGATTGGAAATACGAGCTTTCGCATCGTCTTGCTGAAACCAAACATTTCCACGATTTCTGCCAAGGCGACGACGTTCTGTGACGAGAAATTCACGCAACATGATCAAACAACGCTCAGAGTTCACAGTTACATCTCTCCCATTTTCTTGGAAGAAATAAGGCTCTATGACGCCAAATTTACCTAACCCAGCCCACACTGCAACCCTGTCAAAATGTAGTGGTCACTGGCGTAGATGCTGAGTGTTACTTGGAGACTAAGAACGACAGTTCTGTTTATTAACACTACCGTTTAGGTAAATATGAGCCTTGTCTGTCATTAAAATCTCAATTCCAGATTGCTTCCTCAGCACCTCTTTCATTGTTTCAGCAAAGCTTCTCTTTCTCACAAAATATTGAGGCTTCACATCCTGAACAATATCAGTTTTGTAGTGATGAAAATTTAGATGGTGTAAAATGAGTCGAGCTGATCAAGTTGATAACCCAAGAGACTGTGTGTGTCGGCTTACCGATCATTTGGGAATCTTTTGAATTGCAAGACACACAGCTTGCATGTTTTCAGGTGAAATGGAGGTCTTTGCACAACCTCTCAGTTTTTTCTTCAATGCAGAACCAGTCTCATTAGTTCTTAACCGATATCAGAATGGTATTGTGGATTAGAATTGCACCATTAACTGGAAAGCTGAATTGGAGACGGAACCTCCTTTGCATGGTGGTCACATTTCTTTACATGCTTAAAGAACGTCTCTACGACGAATGCGCTATGTTTCGCTGTGTTGCACAGCCCACCTGTCCATTGTAAATAAACTGTTGCTCCAGGGGAAAACAATGAGCCAAAGCCCAGCCCTCCTCTGTGCTGACCCATCTGATACTAGTCAGATAACGCTGACTCACCCTGTATAAAGGTAGGGATAAAAGAAGAGATTAGAACATGATTATTTCACTAATTAACTACGAGAACTATTCTTGTAATCGTCATGGAGAGTGGTATATTTTGTTGTACTGACAACATTGGTCTCAGTATAACAGCTGTTGAATAAGCCATCCATCAGTAGTCGACAGTGTGTACATATGAGATTGAATAATCTGGCCTTTTGCTGGTCTTATTTTTTTACACCGTCTGTTTCAGATTGGGAAAAGTAAAGTTTTCGGGCTAAACCAATAGTCTAAGATTGCTGTTCAGTTACTGAAAATTTGAAGGTATCACCATTCACTTTTAGGTTTATTAGGAAGTATCGAAGATGTCGAATATTTCTAAGAAGCAAGTTCAAGCATTTCATTTTCTACCAGTATCATGTCAGCCATTACGAATGTATCCATGAACCTTCTGATTCTCCTGTTTCATGATTTTAAATTATCCTTTCGTATACCATTCTGTGGAAAAATTTCGGTCAGACATTGTTGTACGTGAAATATGTAAGTCAAAAGCATTTGTGAATATTGGATGAATTCGAAAACACTCTAAATATAATTGTTCAGAGAGCTGTTGATACCAACTGTTCTACCTCCGTCTAGTTATTTCCTAATTATATTTATAAGTTAAAGCAATAGTGTTGATAATAGTAACCGTGTATGTATAGGTAGAAGTCTCTTATACTGATGCATTACATATGACGTAATTTTCGAAATCTAACAACAACACAAGTGCGGTTGCTAAGGAAGTAACGTTTGACATTAACTGGAGACCTTTGTTCCTGACCAAGCACATTTACAATGTGGAAACGTTTCTAAGTATAAATGAATGCTTGATATATTATTACTACTATTTCATGTTAGTAAGAATTAATCATAATGTCTCATCTGTATAATAAAGCAGTACGTTAATTTGGCTGGTTGATTGGTTGAGGAAAGGGGACCAGACATAGAGTTCATCAGTCACATCGGATTAAGGAAGGACGGAGAAAGAAGTCGATCGTGCCCTTGCAAAGGAACCATCCCAGCATTTGGATGAAGTGATTTATAGAAATCATGGAAAACCTAAATCAGGGTGGTCAGACGCGGGTTTCAACCGTTGCCCTCTCGAATCCGAGTCCATTGCGCCAATCACTGCACCACATCGCTCGGTGTACAATGAGTACGCAAAAGGGAATACCGACGTGTAAAAAATAAAACTGACGTAAAATCAGTATTGTTAAACCGGATGACAAGTGGAAGACTGTAGAAACATACATGACTAGGGATGAAGAAAAATATAACCCATACGAAAAGAGAAGAAGACGTATGAACATCAATAAGTCGGAAAGCACATCAGTACTCACCAAAGAAGGAATATCTGAAAAGTGTAAGAAATTTAAGGACATTACTATAGAAAGAGAAGAGGAAGTAAGTGAAACTGTGATGGGAGATGAGACATAGTAAGAAGAATTTGACAGAGCCATGAAAGAGGTTCAGGGAAACAAGCTTCATGGGACAGACAACATTACGTTAGATTACTGAGATATTTCCGAGAGTCAGCAATGACAAAACATTTGCGAGGTGTATGAGACAGGGAAAACACTCTCAGATTTTTAGGAAGAATGTAATAACACCATTTGTGAAGAAGGCAGGTGTTGACAGGTGTGAATACTAGCGATCACCACTTTAATAGTTCACGGTTGCAAAATACTGACACGAATCATGTGTAGAACAACGGAAAAACTGGTAGAAACCGATCAATTTTGGTGTCACAGAAGTGCAGGAACACGTGAGGTAATACTGACCTCATATCTCATCCCAGAAGACAGGGTGTAGAAAGGTAAACCAAAATTTACAGTATTTGTAAATTTTGAGATTAGTTTTCACTGTTTTGACAGGACGATGCTGTTTGAAATGTTGAAGATAACAGGGATGAAATACAGGAAGCGAAAGGACATTTACCAATTTACGGAAACTAGACTGCAGTTGTAGTAGTTGATGGACATGAAAGAGAAGCAGTAGTAGAGAAGGGGACGAAACAGGGCTGCACCTATCCCCAATATTACTCAGTCTGTACATTCAGTAGGCAGTAAACGAACCCAAGGAGGAAATTCGTGAGGCAACTGAAGTTCAGGGACAAGACGAAGGAAAATGAGTTTTTGCAAAAACAGACATAATGTCTTATGGGATAACAGCAATCAGTGATTTTATAATGTTACTTTAAATCCGTCTTGATTGCAAATTTTTTTTATTATTATTATTCATATACTCATATGAACATCCACAATAATACGATAACGTTAATGTCATGTTGTAGAATTAAAGCAGGCAATGCTGAGGGGATTAGATTAGGAAATGATATACTATTACAAGTAGCTGTTTTGCTACTTGTGCAATAAAATAGCTCAGGCTGGCCATAGTTGAGAGGGTGTAAATTTCTGACTGCAAGAGGTAGAAAAGCATTTCTGAAAAAAAAGAATTGTGTTAGCAGGTCTTTTCTGAAGCTATTTATCTGGAGTGTACCTTGTACAGAAGTGAGACATGTACGATAAACAGTCAGGCAAGATGAGAACAGAAGCTATTGAAGTGTGATGCAGTAGAAGAATGCTGAAGATTAGATGGGCAGATCGATTAAGTAATAGGCTGCTACTCATTCGAAATGGGGAACCGAAGGTAGCGTAACTACCGGCAAGGTCTCCCATGTCGGGCAGGCCTCTTGCCGAGGAGTCATACAAAGGGTGTCTCACAATTTCCCATCTTTCCCTTTAACTACTCCTGAGTTTTCCTTACTTCAGATGACAACAAAACCCTGGGGGCTCCCATCTTGAGAGTATATGGGTAATAATAACATGGGCCCTTAGCTAAGTCTGACATTTGTTCCACTTACATGCGTCTGGGTTCTGTAGTATGCTTTCCTAAGAGCCTGTCTTGACTAACTCTTAGTTTTTCAATCCAGACTGTATCGGGTGTCGTGACCCGATGGTGTTTTTTGCCGCCGCGCGGAATTATCCGAGCGGTCTTGGAACTGTGCGGCTGGTCCCAGCGGAGGTTAGAGTCCTCCGTCGGGCATGGTGTGTGTTTGTCCTTAGGATGATTTAGGTTAAGTAGTGTGTAAGCTTAGCGACTGATGACCTTAACAGTTAAGTCCCATAAGATTTCACACACATTTGAACATTTTTCTGTTTTTTGCTTTCTTCTTTTCCTACTCCAAACGAAAAGATACGTTCGACAGCTGAGTGAAAGCAACTGCTCTAGCGGAAGAAACTTCAATTAAAAGTCTTGCAAGAGTGGAGGCAGTAAGGTGACAGCCCCACCATTAGACTGTTCTTGACGGGGCCTGTAACTCTATGAAGCAGAATTTTCTTAAGAAAAAGCTTTATAAAACTGAAGCCAGATCGACAAAAAGCAGGACGGTTAGGCAAAATAAAAGATTAAGACTTTGGAATATGGGAAAAACTGCTCGTGGCACCATGTAATGTTAGTGGTCTAGTTAATAACGAAATAGAACGTAATAAAGAACTAGAGGAAAGAAAATCTAATACATTGGTTCGAACCGAAGACAAAAAGAAACTCAAAGGAATTCAGTGTATAGGAGACTGCATGTAGATTTCTAGTGGATTTGGTAAACAACAAAGAGCAGTTAGTACAGCTGTAGTAAGTATTGATAATAAGTAGGCTAAAAAGATCTTACAAATGAGAAGATGCTTTTAGATTTATAATGTTTAGAGGTCACTTGGCAGTAATAGGAGTATGAACCCCTGGAGAAGGCTGAAAGGAAGGTAGGGGGAAGATCTATGAAGAACTAAATAGAGAAATAAACAAAAGTTAACAGAGATTGCCCTAGATTAACAGGAGATTTGGAATCCCGAGTGGGTACATACCGATTAAATATGTTGTAGATAAATTTGGTTACGGTATTTTGGACGACAATGGAGAGAAGCCGCGACGGTTTGCAGTATTTAAGAATCTAAGAATTAGAAATACAATGTCGGGAAAAAATCGCATCACCAAGAATGAGGTGTGCGACATAAACGAAAGTTATAGGAGTGATAATTTATCTGAAAGATATATAATTCACGGCAGTTGGATAAGAGTGGCGCTAGTAGTGCACTATGAGGATGGTTTAAGTACACGCTGTAGAAGTTGTGAAAGTTAGTTGTCTTTGAGATTGGACGCGGCGAGTTGATGTTAGTCAAGAATGCCTTTCAGGCAGCAAAGACGACATTATCAGCACCTCACTGAGTTCTAACAAGGTTATGTAATAAGGCTACGAGAGGCTGGATGTTCTTTCCGCGACACTGCAGATAGGAGTGTAGCAACTGTACATGATTGTTGGCAGCGGTGGTCACGGGAATGTACGGTCGCAAGAAGATCAGGCACAGGGAGGCAAGTGGCACGACCGAGACTGAAGACCATCGTGTCCAGCTATGGCTCTGGCGCATCATACTGCATCTGCAGTAGCAATCTGAGCAGCAGTTGGCTCCGCAGTGAAACAACGAACTGTTAAAAACGGTTACTTCAAGATCAGCTCAGAGCCACATGCCTTGTAGCGTGCATTCCACTGACATCAAACCAACGCCATTTGCGACTTCAATGGGGTCAAGCGAGTGCTCATTGGAGGGCAAGGTGGACGTCTGTTGTATTTTCTGACGAAAGCTGGTTCTGCTTCGGTGCCAGTGACGGTCGTGTTTTGGTTAGAAGGAGGCTAGTTGAAATGCCTGCAAATAACAAGTCTCCTTGGAAGACGTGCTGGACCTACTCTTGGGGTTATGGCTGAGGGGTGCAGGAACATTATGGTGACTATCCCTCGCACAATGGCTGCAAATAGGTACGCCAATCCAGTTACTCGATCTCCTGTGCTGTCATTCATGATCAGCATTTCAGAGGGTGTTTACCAACAGGATGATGCTCGCCACACACCGCTGTTGTAACCCGACATGTTCTACAGAGTTTGGACATATTGCCTTGGCATGCTCGACCATCAGATCTGTCTCCAATCGAGCACATGCGGGGCACCATCAAACGACAACTCCAGCCACATCCAAAACAGCAACAACCATTTCTGTATTAGCAGACCAAGTGCCATGGGCATGGAACTCCTTCCCACAAACTGACAACCGGCACCTGTACAACGGAATGAATGCACGTCTGCATGCATGCATTCACCATTCTGGCTGTTACACCGGTTCTTAATGTATCGGCATTTCACATTTTCAAAGTCTTATCTCATGGTTCCATTAACCTATGATCTTGCAATGTAAAACACTTAAATGTGTTACCCAGAAAAATCTACTCCCGAAATTTCATTATTCTATATAAGTTATTTTTGACTTGTGCGATCTTTTCTGTTAGCGTACTATCTGTGAAAGAAAAAAGACATCCATAAACTTACTTGGTATGGAAGGCGAGATAAATCCCTAATGACTATGCCCTTGTTGTTGTTGTTGTGGTCTTCAGTCCTGAGACTGATTTGATTCAGCTCTCCATGCTACTCTATCCTGTGCAAGCTTCTTCATCTCCCAGTACGTACTGCAGCCTACATCCTTCTGATTCTGCTTAGTGTATTCATCTCTTGGTCTCCCTCTACGATTTTTACCCTCCACGCTGCCCTCCAATACTAAATTGGTGATCCCTTGATGCCTCAGAACATGTCCTACCAACCAATCCCTTCTTCAAATTGTGCCACAAATTCCTCTTCTCCCCAATTCTATTCAGTACCTCCTCATTAGTTATGTGATCTATCCATCTAATCTTCAGCATTCTTCTGTAGCACCACATTTCAAAAGCTTTTATTCTCTTCACTTCCATACATGGTTACACTCCATACAAATACTTTCAGAAACGACTTCCTGACACTGAAATCTATACTTGATGTTAACAAATTTCTCTTCTTATGAATAAAAAAAGGTCATCACAAGTACAAGATGTGAGAGTCTTTCGGTGAAGTGATATATCAAGAAATCATTATTTGCTGATATCAAAAATACCTCTCCTATCAAGGTGGAAGAGAATGATATGCGTGAAAGAGCTTTATAGCAATGAAGGTTGTCTGCTTACCTACAAAAACAATAAAGTAGCCAAAATATGAGGGACTGAATCATATAATACAAGCTGTGACAACAGTAGCTAAGAAAATGGTAGGTAAAGAAAGAAAGTACCCTGAGAAAAAAGTGGTTAACGATATGGCATGAAGAAATTGTAAACACAGTAAGAGAAAAGAAAGGAGCTCACCTACAAGCGTTACGACAGCAAACGAATGAAGCAAGAGAGAAAAAACGAAACGAATCGAAAAATACTGTGAGGTAAGCTCACCAAGAGTCTTGGGACAATTTTCTAAGCACCTATGAAGCTGATATACATTGGAGACAAACGATGGCCTATGAAGAGCTTACGTATCTAGACAGTGACGAAAGAGATACAGCAAATATAAATGTATTGAAGAGGAACAGCTGATGTAAAGTTATAGAAATTCGTGGTACACTAACTCCCTGAAAGAAAAGAAGAAAATGATGAACCTACTAATGGAAATATAACTCTTATTATCTTTCAAAAATTATAAATAACACTAAAACTGAGGGACTGGAACACTACACGGGAACATGGAATAAATGCAGGGTTATGGAGAAATGGGATCCAAATACTAAATCAGATATTTCTCAATCTAATTAATATATATTACAATTGATATCAAATTCCAAGATCCAGGTCACATGGCCAAGTTAGTCAGTATATAAAAAGGGGATATAAACATGTATGAAGATTATGGGAGAATAAGTGTTTTGGGTACAGGACATAAAATACATGCAAGAATCTTATGTAAAAGAGTATGAGCCATTGCAGGCGTTTTATTACTAGGAGAACAAAACGGTTTAGAAAGATGCGATTCTGTACAAATGCTACTTTCACAGTTAAACAGATAACAGAAAAAGGAGGGTATATAACCGTGAAGCTCATATCGCTTTCTTTGATCATGCAAACACACTTGACGGAGCAAGTAGGAAAAATTTAAGGGAAACCATGACTCAAAAAGAGTATCTGAATCACCAAATTAAAACACTAAAATGGGCTCGTATGACCTCAGTTGTTTTTTGCGCCCTAAAACAAAACAAACTAACTAACTAAGCACTAAAAGGTATGTATATAAAGATACACGAATGAAAGTAATATATAGCAAAATGGATACATGTGAACCAAGGTATAAGGCAGGGTTGTAGCTTGTCTCCAGTTCTCTTTATACTTTATATAGACGATCTGATTAGAGGGTGAATGTATAAAATTAGCGACGTCATTTCATCGCACCAAATTTTATTCTTAATACGATTATATTTGCTGATGATCAGATTATTATAAGTAAAACTGTAGAAGAGCCGCAAAGAGCAGTCTATGTGTTACAAAAGCTGTGTGAGATTTATAATTTTATAATTTTCACGAATAATACAGAGACAATGGCCTTCAAAGCTAAATATACCGTTGGAACCAAACTTGTAATCAGTCATATTATGTTAGAAGAAGTAACGAGTTTTAATTACTACGGAACGTACATAAATTATGAATGTGAAATAGAGTTTAAAAACAAATTACCAATGTTCCGCCAAATATACGGTGCAGTAAATAGAAGCCTGGAAACTAAATCTAGCAAAGGAAAGCGAATGAATTTCTACAAAGTAATGTCTGCGCCTGCTTTTCACTACGGATTTGAAACATGAACGTTGACAAAAGCTGTTGAAAAGAAAATATAGGCTGCCGAAATGAGATTCATAAGAGCAGTATAAGAGTGTTATCCTTCCATGCAGAACTGCCACTGGAAAACAAAATAAGAACTAAGAACAAATTCTTCTGGCAAAAAAAATTGTACACTATACAAATGATTACAGAATACCAAAGGAGACGATCCGAGGAAGGGTGTTGTTCTATTGGCATAAGGTAAGAAAATATACTGGAAGACCAATGAAACGATGGGCAGAAATGTTTTGCAACTGGAACACGCAGCATTGTCTATTCTAAGGACGTAGCTAGGTGCTGTTGACTATAGCAGTAGTGAGTAAATGGTGGAGGCTTTTGGTAGTAGATGCATCTACCGTTGTGATTTCATTTGTTTATTATGCTGTCCAAAACAGTATGTCCTCTGTCTTAGTGGCATTTGGCAGTGGATTTCCTTCTATCGTCACTACAGTACTTCCCTGCTTGTCTCTGCTCCACTTATGTATGTACTTCCCTTACCGCATCTCATGCTCGCAATGCGGCCAGGCGGCAGTGATTTCGCGATGGGATGACGTAATATTTTGGCTGATCAGTGTACACTGAGGTGACAAAGCCATGGGATAGCGATACGCACATGTAAAGATAGCGATAGTATAGCATAAACAAGGCACAAAAGGGCAGATTACCGACCTGATTGCGGCAGCACGATTGGAATTAACAGACTCTGAACGCGGAGTGGTAGTTGGATCTAGACGCATAGGACATTCCATTTCGGAAACCGTTAAGGAATTAAATATTCAGAGATACCAAGTGTCAAGAGTGCGCCGAGAATTCCAAATTTCAGGCACTACCATAGACAATGCAATAGCCAACGACCTTTGCTTAACACCTGAGAGTAGCCGGCGTTTGGGTATAGTTGTCAGTGCTACCAGATAAACAGCATCGCGTGAAATAACCCAGATATCTATGTGGGAAGTACGACGAACGTTTCCGCCAGGACAGTGCGGCAGAATTTGGCGTTTATGGGCTGTGGCAGCAGACTACGGACGCGAGTGCTATTGGTAACAAACAACACCACATCACCTGCAGCGCCTCTCTTGGGCGCGTGACCGTAATGGTTGGACCCTGGATGAATGGAAATCCGTGGCATGGTTAGACCACTACCGATTTCATTTGGTAAGAGCTGACGGTAGCGCTCGAGAATGGGGCAGACCCCACGAATTTATAAATCCAATTTGTGAACATGGTACTGAGCAATCTGGTGGTGGCTCCATAAAATGATGTGGGCTGTATTTGCATGGGATGAACTGGGTCCTCTGGTCCAGCTGAGCTGATTACTAACAGGAAATCGTTATTTTCTGCTACTTGGAGCCGTTCATGGACTTCGTGTTCCCAAAGTAAGTTGGAATTTTTATGGATGACAGTGCCACTCGTATCGCCCGACATGAATAACATCGAACATTTATGGGACATAATCGTGAGGTTAGTTCGTGGTGAAAATGCTGCACCAGCAACGCCTTCATAACTACAGACGGCTGTAGAGGCAGCGTGGCTCAATGTTTCTGCAGGTTTCTTTCAACGACTTACTGATTCCATGGTACGTCGAGTTGCTGTCCTAAGCAGGGCAAGAGGAGGTCCGAAACGAAATGAGTGTCTATCCCATGACTTTTGTCACCTAAGTGTATGTTATTTACTGACTAGAAATTGGCAAAACTACAGGTGTAACAGACTGTGAACATTTTTCAATATTTATGCCAGGTATTGATTTGGAAGTGCAAATTTTCCAGGAACTTCTATATGTGCTTCCTAAAAACTAGACAATCACAGTGTTTGTTTTGTGAACGGCTTCTTCGTGTGGCGACAGACGGTGCACCGTAGTTAGCTGCGACTCAGCAGGGTATTGTGTATCATGTGGGCACAAACTCAAGATTAAATTTGGGAACGACGTGCCAGGTTGCAGCCAGAAGGAAGCCCTTTGTGTAAAATATTTGGAGCCTGGAATTCCGTGAAGGTCATGTGGCCTTTTATGAATTTTGTCTTAAAGGCTGTCGGTTAACAGAACCAGTATTCAGTGACATACCTCACCATCGCGCGTCACTACGAGTGGCTCTGCGTATTCTTTGTCATTCGAAGGAAATCGCCATGTTCATGAGTATAACAGCACATATTTCTAGGTAACGATGTAACGACTGTGGACATCGTTCAACTTCATCAGAGTTTCGTGGCGAGATTTCAAGTGGTTCAAATGGCTCTGAGGACTATGGGACTTAACTTCTGAGGTCATCAGTCCCCTAGGACTTAGAACTACTTAAACCTAACTAACCTAAGGACATCAAACACACCCATGCCCGAGGTAGGATTCGAACCTGCGACCGTAGTGGTCGCGCAGTTCCAGACTGCAGCGCCTAGAACCGCTCGGCCACCCCGGCCGGCGCAAGATTTCACGACTTCAATAGAATAGATAATGAACTGCAATTATTTAGCACACGGTTTCAGTTGCACTTCATGCTGTATTTTTGGAAATGTAATAGGAAGTTAATAATATACAAATATGCGATCTGTGATAAGGCACAGGTTTACAGCAGCATGCTTGTTCGATAGTTATGTAATGTACACATATAAAAAACTCCCAAGCTCCCCATACATGCGGTCGACATCATTTATGTTCGGGTCAACTTCTTGCTGTGAACAACTTTTTTTCTGTCAGTAAAAGATTAAAAACTGCAGGAAGATGGCAGCTTCACGATTAAGTACATAAGAGCGTTCTGCTTCTCGTGACAGTTCGGAACCTGATGGCAAATACACAAGAAAGTTTCGCGTCACCCCGGGTCCCGGAACTACTGAAGATAGACGATGACTGTGGGTATTTTATCACAGACACAGTACCTTTGACTGTTTACAGATGTCACTAAACCCGCCCAAGGATGTAAACAAGCACGCATGAGCAGCGCCTATTACACTAAGGGGGTCCGACAGCCGATCAGTTCCAGTCACTCCACCAGGAAGGAGGTACACGGCTCGTGTTGTCTGTAGTTCAGACGGTCAATACCGCGATTCGATCGCCTCTGTGTTGTTACATTGTGCCAGGAAGGGCTCTCAACAAGGGAAGTATTCAATCGTCTCGGAGTGAACCAAAGCGATGTAGTTCGGACATGGAGGACATAACGGAGAGACAGGAACTGTCGATGAGATGACTCGCTCAGGCCGCTACTGCAGTGAATGACCGCTACCTACGGGTTCATGGCTCGGAGGAACCCTGACAGCAACGCCACCATGTTGAACAATGCTTTTCGGTAGCCATAGGTCGTCGTGTTACGACTTAATCTGTGCGCAATAGGCTGCATGATGCGCAACTTCACTCCCGACGTCCATGGCGAGGTCAATCTTTGCAACCACGAACCATGCAGCGCGATACAGATGGGCCCAACAACATGCAGAATGGACCGCACAGGATTGGCGTCAATTTCTCTTCACCGATTAGTGTCGCATATGCCTTCAACCAGACAATTGTCGGAGACGTGTTTGGAGGCATCCCGGTCAGTCTGAACGCCTTAGACACACTGTTCAGCGAGTGCAGCAAGGTGGAGGTTCCCTGCTGTTTTAAGGGGGCATTACGTGGCACACGTACGCCGCTGGTGGTCATAGGAGGCGCCGTAGGAGTGGGACAATCTAGACCAACAGTGCCCTGATGAACTGGTTGATAGTATGCCACGACGAATACAGGCATGCATCGATGCAAGAGGACGTGCTACTGGGTATTATAGGTACCGGTGTGTACAGCAATCCGGACAACCACCTCTGAAATTCTCGCTGTATGGTAGTAAAACATGCAATATGTGGTTTTCATGAGCAGTAGAAAGGCGGAAATTATGTTTATGTTGATCTCTTTTCCAATTTTCTGTACAGGTTCCGAAACTCTCGTAACCGGGGTGATGCAAAACCTTTTCTGATGTGTGTATTTCGTTTCTAGTAAGTAAAAAAGTCATATTACACAAACATATTTTTGTAGTTAGTATGACTGTTGTGTTAGTAATGCCCTGTTACAACCACATTATCTTGGCTAATCCACCTAACTTTCCGCTTGCGTCTTGGAAGGAATTTTCATTACGACGAAACCATGGACGTAGACTAACGAGAACCGCTAGCAATAAGGACTGTAGCAAAGTAATAAATAATGTTCGGCCTTAGCTACATCGCTTTACTGTAATCATTTTTAAAGGACGCGGGCCGGAAAAAATAAAGAGACCACAGTTTCAAGTTTTCCTTCATTGTAATTGCCCTTTTCCTACGCAATGGTGGATTAGGTCTCTGTAACCCAAAACTGCGACGTAATTCCATTTTACTGCTCCACTGCGCCACGCGTACCTACTCAGAATGGGCACTGCAACAACCATGCCTGGATAATTATTCAAGATGTTAGAGCTTAAAGCCACGCTTTGGCTTGTCGTTATAAATAGAAGGCTCCCAACATTCGTGGGTGCATAATTTCGAAAGAAAACATTTACAGGGTTGTATTTCTTATCATTTTTACAGTACTGAAAATCAACTTTGATAGGTGAATGGAGCGACTACACAGACTGTTTGTTTCAACTTGACACAACTAAATATATCGAAGACGATGCCTCGTACGAAAAAGATATTCTAGTTTAATAAGTTAATAGTAATGAAGTGGACGTCTGACTGTGCTACTACTGGCCACCCCCCAACCACCGCTCCTGAGTGGGCGGGGTCAACTTTGTATTTTCAGCTGGGAACTCCCCCCTCCTGTTACTGCCTGTTTCGATTCTAAGCCTAAAAATATGCACGGGTTGCCAAACCATTTTTTTCCCTTTGGTGGAAGATACAATAGAAATCGATAGACATCGATTATGCCTGTTTTCCCAATTCGGAACCTACACAATTGATTCAACGTATCATTTACAATGTAAATGTAAAACTTTGAGTTTTAGCAGTTGATACTGATAATCAAACGTTACTTGCGCGCCGTAAAGCTGGTGATGCAGTATAAATAATGTGGTCAGCCATTGAAATTTCTGGCAAATAAACTACAGTATGGTAACGTAGTTTTCTGCCCTATGGGATTTTGACTGTGGAGAGTTCCCAAACCGTCGCGTGCCTCATTTCAATGACAGCCCTCTAACCCCGTCACCAGGGTGCATCAGTTCGGTGAGTGATTCCATCCAGCCGCCCTAACTGCTGTGCTACCCGCTACGCAACAACCGGCGGAATACGAACCAGGACCGTTGTAATAAGGTGAAATGCCGATGACGTGATAGTGACAGGAGCACCTGCCGAGCATATTCACCGGAAACAGACATTCCAACGGTGAGAGGCAAGGGGACTTACTGAACCCATGTACCCCAACAGCGACAGGCAAGAGGACTAACCGAAGTCAAGAGTCCAGACGGGAACAGTAAATTATTAAGTTCACGTCGTCGTTCCCGGATCATGCTAAATGTAGTTTCTAACCAGACACTGAAACAGGTGACCATATTGCACGGTACAATCAAATTTTCAACATTAAAGTAAATTTCGAACATAAATATCAACTGTTAGAACACGAAGGTTTACGTTTAACTGAAAATGAAATGCAAGGTCCAATGCGTCCATTATTAACTTAAAAAATAGGAGCATGGGGTATTTGTCGATTGCAGCACCATCTACACGAATAGGAAATAAGGGCTTGGTAAACTGTGCATATGTGTTTACGTAGTATCAGAATATGCAATAAAATAAAGGGAGGGCAATAACTGACGAGCACTTTCCAGAAACCTTTATCACTGCCTTTCTAATAGCGATACGACACCCTTTCCGGCGTCGTTCCACTTCGTGGAGAAGAAAACGGACACTGCCTACCAACCTAAAACACGAGTTGCAACATAATCGCAGCAAATATCCACAGTGACGCGGAACTGGCTTTTTATGTTCATACAACATGCGAGAAACAATATTTTACACCAGTTTACTAAGTTCGGTCTATGAAGACGATCTTGCAACGTCCAATATGGCTTCCCGATCACCGATGAACAGCATAATATTTCTGAACCTGTTTTCCTTTCCTTTTCTCTTTTTTTTTCAAAAAAGAAAAAAGTGCATCCAGGTTTTCGGAAATGTTCTCTCTTACATCGATGTTAATGTGTCGACCAGTTTGCATTTCACATCTTTTAAAATGGCGACTCTGAAATGGTTGGAAAATACCCATCTAATAGTATTACCTCTTACATGGAAGAAAAATCGTTTCAGTCACAAACTTCTTGAAATGTGATAATAGACTCAAGCGACTGTTGAGGAGGGGGGGGGGGGCGGGGGGGGGGGGGCAATGCGTCTTGGACGAATGCGCTCTGTGAGACAGCCCTCACGAGGTCTACGTCGTACGCGCAAACGACCATCACCTGCATGAAGGCAGAATCTGCTTTCATTGCTGAAGACCACGGCGCGCCATTCCGTGGATGCTCTGACAGCCCCAATCGAGCCGTACACATCGATTCTATGGCATGAGAGGAAGGCGGGCGAGAGGTGTACGGCCCAGAGTCCCCCTGCTAATAACCGGTTCGCAAAACTTCGTGTTGACACGTCTGAGCTCACTGCCCCCATTATCTATGCTATAATAGCCGTACGATCTGCCACTGATGCCCTTACAATACGAAGACTCTGGCGGGCATCTGTGCTGCGTGGATTTTAAGAACCTCGACTACGGTTGTGAGACTGTTCACAAGATCACTGATACGAGCGTCGTTGCACAGCTGACGCAGCAGGTCCAACGCGTGTGGAATTTCTCCGAAATGACCACTCCGCCACTCGAAGGGCCACAATTTGACCCTTCTCAAACTTGCTCAGTTGGCGGTAGGGAGTATGTGGGCATCTCCGTGGCATGGTTGGCCGCTTGCTTCACATGTCTGCACGATACTGAGACTTGTGGCTCTGGGAGCTACGCGTCTACGCTATCTGTTGGTGAACAACGTTGAAACCTTTGTCAGTACATCTATTATACCTTGAGTGGCATATGCTACCGTGGGAACCAAATCGGCATCGTCTTTCCAGGTGCTTTTTTTCTGGCAGTATATTACCTACCCAACATTAATAACGTATGTGTGTGTTCGATTTGCAAAACTAATTTGCTGTCAGGCAAATGACAACAAGCTACATACGAATATATTTAATATTCACATTTTAGTAGTTTTACCACTGGTCTTTACCATAGCGAATGGAACATAAATCTCTACTGGAAGCTTTTATAACCTAAAACTATCTTTCATTCTCAGTTGTAAAGAGTACAGAAGTGAACGTATAAGCAATCTTAAGATTTTACGAGAAATATGTTTCAGTCTTCCCCCTACTACTTTTTCTTTCTCCACACTAGCACTGAACAGATACATACTCGTATGTCTGTATGATGAGGTTTATCCGAATTCAGTTTGGGATGAAATTTTTTTCTAGAAAAAGAGGTAGCTGGATTTCTGTCCCTCACTGGGTATGCCCTTGGATGGGGTAATGTACTATGATGTTGAAAGGACAGTTCACTTATGCGGAGCTGCATATGATTGCAAAAAAGGTTTCTGTCTCCATTGACGAACTTCTCATGGGTGCCATTTCACCCCATGTAAATATGCTCCATACGGGAAATTTGAACCACTTGCCTGAATGATGCCCTGCTAGCTGTCGAATGGTATCACTGGATTCACGATACTGCCTATGCCAAAATGAAGAGGGATGTTTCCTGGCAACCGTGGTCCTCAGGCTACGCTCTTGACCCAGTAGTATATAAAAAATACAGCGCTTCCAAAAGCACTTAGATGGGGAATTCTATGTTCGAGCGCTTTCGATTCGGCCTCCAAAAAAACGAGCTTATATTGACCGTCTGGCCATACTCCCCCTATTGAGTTGCACCTATGACCAGTACAAATTCTGATGTCATCTCAGTCACATGACACTCAGAACCATCCCATTCGCTTTGTTGACATAATCTCTCCTTTAGCTGTCTCTTCTGCAGCTGCTCAAGGGGGTATTTTTACAATCCTTCTGAAACACACGGGGGACACAGAAATGGTTCAAATGTCTCTGAGCACTATGGGACTTAACTTCAGTGGTCATCAGTCCCCTACAACTTAGAACTCTCAAACTTAACTAACCTAAGGACATCACACACAACCATGCCCGAGGCAGGACTCGAACCTGCGACCGTAGCGGTCGCGCAGTTCCAGACTGTAGCGCCTAGAACCGCTCGGCCACCCCCGCCGGCGACGCAGAATGTACGAGCATTTAAGTAATTTGCAAAATGGTACTTAAAAATATTACGTCATCGTACCTTGATGTTCCTACAGGAGTCTTCGATTAGCACGTATCCAGCTGGACAATGTTTTGGCAGTGTTACTAGCCTCACAAAAAGAGGGGTCAGACACATTCCAAATTTAAACCTGGAACCTTCTGGGCACATTGTACGCTGCGCTGACTTCCCTATAGGCTGAGTGGTCTGGCTGCCATTAGTAGCGTTGACTGCCTCTTCGAACAGCTTCTCAGACATGGGTGCGGGTTGTGAATCAGCTGATCCAGGGCGTGTTCCCTATAGTTTCAAAAACATGTTTACAATCTTGAGAAAGCTATGGCAATGAACTGAAATACGTAAATTTACATGAAATAAGTAAGTATATGTAAGTACACATGAAATGATAAATGAAGCGTGATTCGAAACACTTACACGTACATGGTTATAGGAGTCAACTTAGATTCTCACCATTATCTGACATGAATCGAAATAGAGCGAGAAAGAGAACTGAACAGCGATGCAACAAGAGCACTCAAATACAGAATAAAATACTTATTGCTCAGTAGGTATGACAGAAGAAATGTCACTCTCAATATGAGAAACGAGTAAATTATCCTGTTGACCGGAAAGAAAAAATATTGTCTTCGGTATAATGAAATCGGTGACAAGCTATTAATCAAAAAAGCTAAAGATTGGAAGAAATTGAACAGTACTGAAGTTCCAACATATTGATAACAGATTAAATACCAAATTGTTACAGATAATAATCAAAACTTGGGATAAATTAAACTTTACTGAAATGTCAAATGTTAGTACGAGTTCTAATAGCAAAGCAGAAAAATACCAAAAGTAATTAATTATGAACATAACAAATACGAAACATATCAACTGTATGGAAAAAACTGTAAATGAGCGTTTGGCGTCATTGGGCGGGAGGCCTCTTGCGTGGCAGGTCCGGCCTCCTTGGTGCGGGTCTTATTACGTTCGACGCCACATTGGGCGACCTCCGTGCCGGATGAAGACAGCACAGCACCCAGTCCCTGAGCGGAGAAAATCCCCGAGCCGGGCGGGAATCGATCCCGGGCCCGTAGGACAGCAATCCGTCACGCTGACCACTCAGCTATCGCAGGCGGACATTGTAAAGAATACAAAAGGAACTGTAGTTATAAGAGCGAAGGACATGAAAAACATGCAGTTGTTGAGAAGAGTTTGAGACAAGTTTATAGCATACATTCTATATTATTCAATCTGCACGCTGGGCAAACAATTAGTGAAACCAAGGAGAAATTTGGAAATGGAATTAAAGTTCAGATAGAAAAAGAAAAATTATAATTTGAATATCAGCAACAGTAATACAAGCGTAATGGAGTGTAATGAAAGTAAATCTGATGATACTGTAGGAGAATTTTAGGAAGTGAGACACTAAAAGTAGTAGATGTTCCTTTCTGGGCAGAAAAAATCGGAGGATGGTAAAAGAAGGGAAAACAGAAAATGCTGAGTGCATAAGAAAAGTGAAATTTGTTAACATCGAATATAAATTAAAGTTTTAGGAAGGTAATTCTCAGGATATTTGTCTGGATTGTAGCCTTGTATGGTAATGGAATGAGGACTGTCAGCAGCGCATACAGAAAGAGAGTAGTTACTTTTGATATGTGATGCTGTAGAACAATGCTGCTGATTTAACTGGTAAGTCAAATAAATTATAATAGGAGAAACAAATTTATGCCACTGTTTATGAAAGAAGGGATCAGTTGCTAGCACACATGTTGTACCATCAAGATAAATCGAAATGCATAATTAAAGAAAGTGGTCCCCACACAACCTGTGACCTCCAAGTATTTTTATAGCGCCCATTATAGCTCTCACACAACCTTCTAATTACATAAAAATGGGAGTAAACCTCATATGTTACTTCATGTCCCATGCTCGATTCACTGATGTTTAGAGCTTGTAAAGCTACTATTTGCGGATATGCTGATTTCTAATCGATTAACATCGGGTGGTTTAGCGGCGATTCGAAGTGCTGTAGGAACGTAATCGAACAGCCTTGCGAATACTGCTGTTTTCATTTTGGAAAACGGGGGTTTCCACAGAATATTCGTCATGAAGACGTAAAACAAAAGGCAACACTTGGTCAGCATGGTTCATGTTCAGGGCGCCCTAAACGAATGAGCAAAAGTCATGGTACGAAAAACACTGCCAAAATATCATAGAACCGCCTCCGTACTGAAGGGACCTCCTATAAACTGCAAGTTAAATGCCTCAATGGGCCGCGATATCTGAAAAGAGGATGTATGGCAATTCTTTGGACCACAATGCACGTCTTCCGGTCGGCTACTGTCTTTGTTATTTGACCCGTGGAACACGCAAATCTTTACGTGATGCTGCTAGAAACGGCTGTCCGAGAAGTACCCGAATCTTGATATCTATTTCATCCTTCGCAGTGTTCCCTTGGAAACTGGTTTAAATAGACCAAATTCACTGTCGGACTGAAACCGACTGTCCTTCAGAAGTCGTCATCCTCGTCTCCAGTCGCTGTAGATGAGGATCTTTGTGCGACCACTGTTCTTACGCAGTATTACATGGGTGCGAGTTGCATACCCGTGGCACAAAATTCTTTATTGACATGTTGCACAGCCCGCGGTTATACACGAACAAATAAGAAAACTACATTCATGGTGTAACCATGGGCACGTCCAAACACGGTAGCTGATTTCTGTCATGCTGTCAAGTCTTTACATCGAGTGATCTTACTGCTCTGGACATGATTTACATCAGTCGTGATTACATGACAGTCTGGTACTAGTTATATACCCCCCTCCCCCCTACAGTGCCTGCGTGTCCTTCTATAGGGAATGACTAATATTTTGTCTAAGGGTTTTACTTAAATTTAATATCGCGAGGACACTCAAGCTGGTTTCATCCAAGTAAAAGGAAATTAATGGTAACAGTGTTGAAAAACACCACTAGATATTATCACACCAATGTTTGTAACAGTCAGCTAGTCTCTAGGTGGTTATTTCTCGACAACTGACCTTTAGCAGCTTCCTGCAGTGCCCTCTGACACGCACGAAGCCATCACGGCATCTCTCGCGTGAATAAAATATTGTAGGCTCCGGGTTAGGTGTTGTTGTCGGTGCGAAAGCCGGGGTAGGCTCTGCTGTAGTTGTCAAAAAGCTACGTTGCTGGCCATGCGTCCACATTCTCCGGCACTGTCCTGCTACCATAACGTACCCATCTCGACATCTAGTGGGGATGAATACGAAGGTAGCGGTTGGCTCTGGTGTGGTAGCGGCTGAGGTAGAGATTGTCTCTTCCCGAGTCTGTGCCACTGCTGCTGCCACAGACAACAGGAGGAACAGGTGGCAAGCCTGCAGTGACATGGCTCTCGTCAACTGTGCGAGGATGTGTGTTGGAACTGGGCATCGGCCTAAGAGCTCGCCTCGTGTATCCAAGAACCGGAAAATGAGATTTCTCCACCGACCTAACATCTCGAAACAAGGAAAGCCACATCCTCTTGTGTAGGAACACTTCCAGGAAATATTGCGATCAGCCAGATATAGCCTCGGACTGTCAGCCGATTTCGTAGTCTTCAACGGGATACTATCATCTGCAGCACTGAAACGTGAAAATATCTTAGTGAAATCTCTAACAGGTTTCGGCACCAGTGTGCTGCATTCACACCTACTCTGTTCGATTCTTGGTGGACGCCGGACTCTTGTGATAACAGAACAATCCATGAAATTTCCATTCAGTGTCCAGAGACTTATAGATAGAGAGATCAGCCCCTGATTAGATGGAAATGCTACGCTTGGTGGCCATTTCAGAGATGGAAGCTATTACGTGTCACCTAGTCTTACCTACATCTTGCATCATCGATTAGATAACTGTAAACAATACTCTGTTACACAGTTAATAAAGTAATATAATCTGAGAAGTTCCATATTAAGCGTAAAACATCGTGGAAGCGGTGGTGGTATAGTGATGATGATGATGATGATGATGATGATGATGGAGAAAGTTTTTCGCACCCCCTGAATATTTGTGCCCGAACTAGAGCATTGGAAGGCAATTTAGTTTCTTACCTTGCTGTGCTACGATCATAGTAAATAATTTTCGCTCTATAAACAGTTTTCAAGTGCTGACTCACGTGATTTGCATTGTCCGTTACGATGTTCTCGTATTTTACAAAATTACCCTGTGTGGGTGGGTGCAATGCATGTCCCTCGAGTTCATACGTGGTGTTGTAACCTCGGATGATGTCTTAACCGCATGAACAACACTACAACCTAACCTAATCGCATACGTAAGTAGCTTCGTGGTTGTGGTATGCGATAATAAAATAGCAAAGCGTTTATCTGATTGTACTGGTATCTAGGGGTAGTATCTTTGGCCCCATGTTCGAATCCCGCCACTGCTTAAATTTTGAATAATAATCAGCATTAGTGGCCGAAGGCATCCGATATGAGAAGTCACCCCTCATTGTTTCAACGGTCTTGTCAAAGAGGGCAGCAGAGTGGACAGAGGTTCAGGGCACTCTCTTGTCCTACGGGTGGGAAACTGCCCCAAAGGCTGAAGAATCAGCAATGATCAACGGCATGACGATGCAGAAGGCAATGTAAACCACTGCATTAAAGACACGTAACATGTATCCACAGGACATGTGGTTGTAATTGAAGAAGTGTCATGACGATCTCTTCATTCGCAAAAAAAATTGGGAATAGTCCCCCATTCGGATCTCCGGGAGGGGACTGCCAAGGGGGAGGTTACCATGACAAAAAGATCCAATAATCAAAGAAAGGATAACGTTCTCCGAGTCGGGTCGTGGAAAGTCAGAAGCTTGAACGTGGTAGGGAAATTAGAAAATCGGAAAAGGGAAATAGAAAGGCTCAATCTAGTCAGTGAAGAAAAGACAGAGATTTCTAGTCAGATTAGTACAGGGTAATATCAACAGCAGCAGAAAACGGTGCAACAGGATTCCTTATGAATAGGAAGGTAGGGCAGAGAGGGCGTTACTGTGAACAGTTCAGTGATAGGATGAGATTTTCACTCTGCAGTGGAGTGTGCGCTGATATGAAACTTTCTGACAGATTAAAACTGTGTGCCGGACCGAGACTCGAACTCGGGAACTTTGCCTTTCGCGGGCAAATGCTCAACAACCTGAGCTACCCAAGCACAACTCACGCCCCGTCCTCACAGCTTCACTTCTACCAGAACCTCTTCTACTACCTTCCAAACTTTACAGAAGCTCTCCTGCGAACCTTGCAGAACTAGCACTCCTGAAAGAAAGGATATTGCGGAGACATGGCTTAGCCACAGAATAGGATTTTCACTCTGCAGCGGAGTGCGGACTGATATGAAACTTTCTGGCAGAGTGAAAATCTCATTCTGGAAACATTCCCCAGGCTGTGGCTAAGCCATGTCTCCGCAATATCCTTCCTTCCAAGAGTGCTAGTTCTGCAAGGTTCGCAGGAGAGCTTCTGTAAAGTTTGGAAGGTAGGAGACGAGGTACTGGCAGAAGTGAAGCTGTGAGGAGGGGGCGCGAGTCGTGCTTGGGTAGCTCAGTTGTTAGAGCATTTGCCCGCGAAAGGCAAAGGTCCCGAGTTCGAGTCTCGGTCCGGCATACAGTTTTAATCTGCCAGAAAGTTTCAGTTCAGTGATAGGTTTATCCTTATTATAATCGACAGCAAACCTACACCGACAACGATAGTTCCGGTAAATATGCCGACGTCGCAAGCTGAAGATGAAGAGACAGTGTATGAGGACACTGAAAGGGCACTACTACAGTATGTAAAGGGATATGAAAATCTAATGGTCATGGGAGACTGAAATGCGGCTGTAGGGGAAGGAGTAGAAGAAAATGTTACAATAGAAAATGAGTTTGGGACAAGGAATGCGAGGGGAGAATGACTAATTGAGTTCTGTAACAAGTTCCAGCTAGTAATAGCGAACAACCTCTTCAAGGATGAGGTATACTTGGAAAAGGCCCGGTGATACGGGAAGATTTCAGATAGATTACATCACGGTCAGTCAGAGATTCCGAAATCAGATACTGGACTGTAAGGTGTACCCATGGGCTTACATAGACTCAAATCACAATGTAGTAGTGACGAAGATTAGGCTGAAGTTTAAGACATTAGTCAGGAAGAATCAATACGTAAGGAAGTGGGATACGGAAGTACTAAGGATGACGAGATACGCTTGAAGTTCTGTAAGGCTGTAGATACAGCAATAAGGAATAGCTCAGTAGGCAATGTGGTTGAAGAGGAATGGGCATCTCTAAAAAGGGCCATAACGGAAGTTGGGAAGGAAAACATAGGTACAAAGAAGGTAACTGCGAAGAAACCATGGGTAAAAGAAGGAACACTAACTGATCGATGAAAGGAGGAAGTACAAAAATGTTCCGGGAAGATCAGGAATGCAGAAGTACAAGTGGCTGAGGAATGAAATAAATAGGAAGCCCAGGGAACCTAAGAAGAAATGGCTGCAGAAAAAATTTTACGACATCGAAAAGGAAATGATTGTCGGGAGGACAGACTCAGCATAAAGGGAAAGTCGAAACAACCTTCGGTGACATTAAAAGCAAGGGTGATAACATTAAGAGTGCAACGGGAACTCTACTGTTAAATGCAAAGGAGAGAGTGGATTGGTGGAAAGAATACATTGAAAGCCTCTGTCAGGGCAAAATTTGTCTGATGTGATAGAAGAAGAAACAGGAGTCGCTTTATGAGAGATAGGGTATCCAGTATTAGAATCTGGAGGACTTAAGATCAAATAAGGCAGAACGGATAGATAATATTCATCATAATTTCTAAAACCATTGGGGGAAGTGGCAATAAAACGACTATTCACGTTGGTGTGTAGAATGTAAGAGTCAGGCGACATATCATCTGACTTTCGGAAAAGCATCATCCATACAATTCCGAAGACGGCAAGAGCTGACAAGTGCGAGAATTACCTCACAATCAGCTTAACAGCTCATGCATCCAAGTTGCTTACAAGAATAATATACAGAAGAATGGAAAAGAAAATTGAGGATGCGCTAGATGACGATCAGTTCGGCTTTAGGAAACATAAAGGCTCGTGAGAGGCAATTCTGACGTAGCGGTTAATAATGGAAGCAAGACTAATGAAAAATCAAGACACGTTCACAGGATTTGTCGACCTGGAAAAAACGTTAGACAATGTAAAATAGTGCAATATTTTCGAAGTTCTGAGGAAAGTAGGGGTAAGCTATAGAGAGAGACGGGTCATACGATATGTACGACAGCCACGAGGGAATAACAAGAGTGGACGATCAAGAACAAAGTGTTCGTATTTAAAAGGGAATAAAAAATATATGTAGCGTTTCGCCCCTACTGACCAATCTGTACATCGAGGAAAGAATGATGCAAATAAAGGAAAGATTCAGGAATGAAATTAAAATTTAAGGTGAAAGGATATCATTGATAGGATTCGCTGATGACATTACTATCCTGAGTGAAAGTGGAGAAGAATTACATGATCTGCTGAACGAAATGAACAGTCTAGTGAGTACAGAGTATGGATTGAGAGTAAATCGAAGAAAGACGAAGGTAATGAGAAGTTTTAGAAATGAGAGCTGCGAGAAACTTAACATCAGGACTGATAGTCACGAAGTAGATGAAGTTAAGGAATTCGGCTGCCTAGGCAGTAAAATAACCAATGACGGACTGAGCAAGGAGGATATCAAAAGCAGACTAGCAATGGCAAAAAGGGCATTCCTGGCCAAGAGAAATCTCCTAGTACCAAACATAGTCCTTAATTTAAGGAAGATATTCCGGAGAATATACGTTTGGGGCCAAGCATTGTATGGTAGTGAAAGATGGACTGTGGGAAAAACGGAACAGAAGAGAATCAAAGCATCTGAGCATGATGCTACAGACGAATGTTGAAAATTACGTGGACTGATAAGGAGATTCTGCGTAGAATCGGAGAGGAAAGGATATGTGGAAAACACTGATAAGAAGAAGAGTCAGGACGATAGGACATCTGTTAAAACATGAGGTAATGATTTCCATGGTACTAGAGGAAACTGTACTAGACAAAAACTGTAGAGGAAGAGAGAGACTGGAATACATCCAGCAAATAATTGAGGACGTTGGTTGCAAGTGCTACTCAGAGATGAACAGGTTAGCACAAGAGAGGAATTCGTGGCGGACCACATGAAACCAGTCAGATTACCAGAAAAGAAAGTGACAAAACCATGCGTTGCTGTTAAAATAATTACAGTACCTTTCCTAAATTTTTCACACGCGCAGATATATACACACACACACACACACACATACACACACACACACACACACACACACACACATACACACAACACATACGTAAGCATGCAAACGCCCACAGGAGCGAGGAAAGAAATAACTTTAAATAAGAATTATTACAGATGTTGAAAGAGTGACGCCTTTTTCTTTTTTTGTTTCTTTAGACGAGAGGCTTCATGTAGCAGAAATCTCTATGAAATATACATCCACACCTACATTACGATGTGCAACACAGAGTACTTCCGGTACTGTTATATTTCGCCTGTCTTATTCATAAAATGTGAGAGGCTATGACGACTGTCCATAAACTAGCGTATTAGCTTTCAGGCCTCTAACTCTCGTCCCAATCATGAGTCGGATCTGGAAAGGGCCAACATGTTAAATCACTTTTCATTGGACGTATGATGTCGGAATTTAAACAGCAAACCTTTGTATGATGCACAACGCCCCTCTTGTATCCTCTGCCATTCTAATTTGTTGACCATCTCCGTAAATCTTTTGTATGTCCATCCTTTTATCAGGTGGTCTCTGGGACGACGGCCGTTACTATCGTTACAAAAAATAAAATCCCTTACAGCCGTCCTTATGATTATATTTTATTTTGTGGCTTCATTGCGTCATCTTGAGGCTGTTTTGATGCGATACAAGTTGATATGATCCCCATGATCAACTGCCACCATTACTGGATACACAGATAATGTGTCAGCACTCCAACCATCAACCATCAACTCAGCCCCATGCCGGGGCTGAGCGTCCAGCATTACAGGCGGTATTGCTTCGTTGAGAGAGCTATTGTTGCGGAAATTATTTGACGTTATTGCTCTTTGTCTTTATCCTAAGTACACTGCACCACGGAAATGCAGTTCCGAAAGGTAAGTGAAAATACGTTTCGCAGTTGCCGCAGACTTCTTCATTAGCCTGAAAAAAATTTCAGTCACTAATTGCTTTTGACAGAGGAAATTGTGAAAGTAATAGGATTCGTGAACTTCCGAATAAGATATATCTTCCGACACATCGTATGGCATGTCCCATAATTTGGCCACTGCCTAGGAGGCTTTTATTGACGATGAAAATTAATTTTCCTTCTTTTATTACAGGCGTGCTGACTCATATTTATTAACCTTTTTGAGCTTGCAGACATGCGTAGCGTGATCTGTTACCGTTTTACCCTTTACCAAGCAGTCAACAAGAATAAAAATTTTAAGGTCGCTGAGAATAGTAGTGTAACCTTTACGATAAATGAATTTGAAGATTTCAGAACTTGGCTGCGCTTCAGCAACTATGCATGCAAGGGCTCCAATGCACTGGAAAAACAGCCAAGCATTTCGAAAATATACGTTTCTTAAACCTTGCCCATGGTTTCGTTGGTTTAAATACCATCTTCTTCACAAGATGTAGGACGTAAAATCACATTATCTGTAGTCAAAGTGGGAGTCGTTGACTCTGTGTGGTACACATCATGCACTTAATCACCATGTAAATACATAATGAGTAGTAGATGCCTGCTGTAGGGCTCTGTGTTACAACTTTTAAAAATTTTGACTTCGTCGTCCCCTCTCCGCCTTTCACTTTCTGCCTCTTACTCAGTTTTTCTTTCTTTTCTTTTCTTTATTATTCGATACCACTGACTTCCATCATCTGTTTCGATCGCTATAACGATTTTAGCCTGAAGTGATGGACCACAGTAACTAATTCACCAGTGAAACCCACGGGATGAGCTGCTGGAGTATATCAATTACCAGTCCAGTGAGCATAGGTGGGCATACGCTGTTAACCGCAATGGAAAGATAAGTATATAGGTGTTAAAGGTGCACAGGCCTTACAATAAATAAAAGTTTTACAATAAGACTTACAATATTAAGTCTTCCAATAAATAAAATCAGCAGCCAGGCGTCTCAATAATTCCATTCTGTTCTACTCTAAATAGCGACATTACCTGTTTTAAGCCCACAAGCTCATCAGACGGCTGTTCATGCTTAAAATTACATAAAGCTTATGCTGTGCGAACACATGTGATACGGCTGATTTTCGTTGTGGCGAAAATTCCTTAGGTAGTCGAGTGGTATAATTGGATCTAAGTATATATCCGAAAACGTAAACAACTTTCTAAGATGTGCACGCCTTTTCTCCGCGTAAGTAAGATAAAATTGATACATTTCGTATCTTGTAGTGTTTCCTACGCAGTTGTAATTTGTTGTTAGGTACAGTTACCGTGAAGTACGTCTACTTCCGGCATCTTTTGTAGTAGGACAGCACTTCCACAAAGAACACCAGTCACAAGAACCATCTGCCAATATAACACGCATAACACAAGCTATATGTACAGTCGTGCTCAAAAGTATCCGAACGACCTGAATTACATTTCGCCTGCTTCGCATGCAACCCACATTACGCAGCTGTCTAGCAGGTCCTCTAATCGCTCCTTGGTACAGTCGTTTGACTATTGAAAATGGTTCCAACAAGTCACCGCTAGAAAACTCTGCTCTGTATCGCAATAACTCAAGATGTAAAGTAATACCACGACACTACAAATATCAGGGAAAACCTTATCACAGATAAGACTATCCTTAAGTCTTGTAAGCTCACATTTATTGTAGTAAATAACATACCTGAAATGTTACCATTCTCATTAAGTTCGTCGTATTCACGATTTCCTCTTCAAAGTAACATACCGTACTTGTTATTTAACACAAAATGACATTAAAAATTTAAGTTATTCACGAGCAGCTAGTTGAGAAGATGTATGAACTTCAAATGTCACGATGAACCGTCTCGTTCTGCGTATGGATTCTAACCCAGGTCATGCCGACTAAGATTTCGTGACTGACGGAAACTAACAGTCATTCCTGACTAGGCATACTGAGAGTGATATACCTCGATTTTAGACAGTATCAGCGAATTTCAACTTTAAATTACATAACGTAAACATTTTTAACGGACGCGAATTCCTACCCAGCAACTATTGTCTCTGTTAACGAACTACGAGAGATGTTAAATATTGCTTCTTCACAAGCAACTTACTTGAAATACCGTGAGGTAAAGCTTTGTGTTCGACAGGGATTCGAACCCAGAACCTAATCGGATTGTTATCGAAGCATAATCAACTGTGACATATCGGATCTTCTCGGCAGTAGCTAGATATTTTAACTGAAATGACGAGACGAAACATTAATTTTTTCCTTCCCACGACTCCAACCCGGCACCTATCGCTGTTATATTCTAGAGAAAACGAACGTTAAATATGGGTTTGCTACACCAGCAGCGACATGTGAGCATGTTTAAACTAGAAATAATATGACGAAGAGTTCAGTGCTGACTGGGAATCGAACCCCACACATATCGTTCTTGACTACACACAAAGAGACGTCAGCTACCGAATTTTTCTCCACCAGGTGCTCGGAATAACATCCTTGAACTTACAGTGATCTCTCAAATAGTTCTGTGTCTCACTGGGAGTCAAAAACGTCAGATATCGTTAGTGTTGACAACGAATGAAAATGCATTAAAGATCAAAATTATTATCCACCAGCAGACAGGTGCTCTCATGCTAGAGCCTGATGATACATAATGAAAACTTCAGTGCCAGGCCAGGATTCGAACTCATTCAAGCGCAATATGTGGACACGTTGAGGAATCTGCAGTTTTGAACAAACAACAAATTGTAGTCGAGCTCTATCGTCGCTAAGGGATCAAATTCCGCGTTAAGGGCGGTCTGAGTTGCATTCCAAGCTCAGAACCAATTTTATCGATATACAGAAGCTCAAATAAAAGATGGAATAAGTGTCCTGTGACCCTACATAGCGTTTGTTTTGTCACTATAAATAAATAACTAGTATAAGAAAGGATACTGGTGATAGAGTTCCCACATTTCGCCACTCTTGACTGTATTGTGGTTCAGCAAAACGTCTTCTTGGTAGAGAAGGAATATCATGTTTAATGTGAGTTTCATACCACAATGCCATTATACTTCCTTCACTTGGCGTAGCCAGAAGAGAACATAATCTGTCTCTCCCTATTAAAAATCATCGGCAGAAGCTGGAATCGAACCCAGACCACCATCATAGGAGCCTATCATCAATTCAAAAGACCACCAAATGTTGTTCTCTCAGACTCATTTTTCTATCATAACACCGTTGTGGCACACTCGATGAGAATTCTGACACACAGGCTCCCCGTGGTGGTTTGCAGCATGTTCAGTACATTCATTTACTTGGTTGACCGAATCGCCATCAACTAGCTCCCCTGGTGACCCAGTGCACACATCCGACTCTATTTCGTAATCACCGAAATAAAATCACGTAGCTGTCACCTACACAGAACTGCCAAGAGTGTAGACTGCAGAAATTTATGTAGGAAGAGTTCCTTTCCATTTGTTGAAAACGTCGTGCAGTGCAAAAGAAAAGCTGTAACTAACTGTCTCTCAGAAGTCTAGATCTGGCCATATGCATT
Organism: Schistocerca americana; assembly: GCF_021461395.2. Classification (NCBI taxonomy): domain Eukaryota; kingdom Metazoa; phylum Arthropoda; class Insecta; order Orthoptera; family Acrididae; genus Schistocerca; species Schistocerca americana. Next base: position 401,832,062 of record NC_060121.1, read on the forward strand.
ATCTCACAGCACTGTGGAATGCAGAAGTTCTGGAAGAACTGTTCTTGACTTCTGGAGACGCTGTAGCTACATGACAGGTACTAACGTAACGGTAAGAGTCGCGCACTGTAGATAAGACGTCGCGAGTTTTGTTACATTCGCCGCTACTTTTTAAAACGCAATTCTGCTTGCTGTCTTCTGAAGTTATCAATTTAATGGAACTTTGAACATAATTCCCTTCACTTCTCAACCCAAAATAGCCGCATGAGGAAAAAGGGCTAACTTCTGCAACATTTTGTTCTTTTCAGATTTAATAGACGGCCAGGCAGCAGATGCATCTCGAAGATTTTGTATTATGTATGGGGCGAGCGCATAGTGCCAAAATAGTCAGAAAAGTATTTTCTAAATTATCTGTCGTCTGGTAGTGGCATTTTATTCTTCTTCAAACCTTGTTTGACTGCTTTAACTCAGAACAATTTTTCTACATGCATGTAATCAATAACCTGCATGTGCATTGTCAGACTGTTATAGATAACATCAGAGAATTCGCATATATCGTTGATAATTAATTTCCCTCTCATGTTTAGTATTGTTTTAATAACACTAAAAGAAGCCGTACAAAAATTGTGCTCTTTCTTATAATAAATGAAATAAAACTACCCACGATAACCATACGACCAAAGTCTTTTTTAATAAAACTAAGTATCTGTACACAAGCGTGCTTCTAGCGGCACGGATTTGTAAAATACTACTCACTTAGATTTCGATTGGGTCTGTGTTTAATTGGTATGCTGCGTCATACTCAACAGGTATGCAAATGTGGCATTTCATAAATAAAGTTATGTATTCCTATAAATCCGAAATTTGCTTGTCAGCAGCGGAAAGAAGCGTTACCTGTTGTGCAGCACTGTAAGTTTTGCACCATTGCACTGTGAGCTGAAATTATTTTCTTGCGATTTACTTATCGATGTTTGATCTGACTTCATATAGCTCTTTCACAGCAGGGATAAAAAAAGTCATAGTCAGCAAGACTGGAACCGCGAACCATAACACATGCTATTTTACAGGTCAGCACGTCCACAGAGACCTAGCGAAGAGGTATGTGTTCTGCCTTCCTCTTACAAGGCCAATAGTGACTAGAACTCGTAAACCGCTGTTTAAAGGACCATATTAGTTGCCATTTCCACGTGCAACGGCTTTCCTGGGCTGAAAACCGTAAATTTACAATCATTTGTTACACCTCAAGCGATAATAACTCAGATTATTCAATGGATATGACAGGAAAAATCAAGTGAACTTTGAGGCTTAATTCCGTGCACACCAGGAAGTAACCTGTCGATCACAGGGTTGCCAAACATACCTTGCCTTGTTGCCAAATCTCAGTTACATTACCAGCAGGAAGAAGACTAACTGATGTGATCCTACAGCGGGCCGGGAAGTGAGCATAACTGGCGTCTCAAAGACGCGGCTGCTACAGCCTGGAATACGTAATGCGTCTGATTCGCATTTCTGTAACTAGGTTCAGGGACTGGAGCGTAGTTACTAATAATACTCAGAACTGACTGCAAACTAAACATCATAAATCAGTAGCTCTCGTAGTTGTTTTTATATTTCTTTCGTAGCTGTACTCAAAACTAAGAAACTCATTCACGGACGTTTTCGTGCCTCGCTGATATTCGAGCAGACCAAACAAATAAAAATAAAAAAAGAAAGTGTGTGAGTGTGTGTGTGAGAGAGAAGATATATATATATATATATATATATATATATATATATATATATATATATATATATATATATATAAAAGAGTGTGAGAGAGAGAGAGAGAGAGTAAAAATTGTAAGGAAATTGAATACCGGTATGTAAGCTAATCTTTCATTAGAAAGACACATTCCACATCATTACGAAATGTCGTGTTCACGATCTATGTAACAAGTATTAATCTAATCTAATCTAATCATATTGCTGACTAGCTGTGAAGAGTCATGAATTACCGAAATTTTCGCCAATGTCAGTAACCAAATCTAAGCTTGAAAATAAAAAACGAAAGTTTTTGTAATAAACCGGAACTCCTATCAAGACCCTTTCATCACTGTTAACTGACCACGAAAGATGTCTGATATAGCTCCATTCAGCAGTAACAAAGTGTGTATGCATTTAAAGATGAAGTGAATGATGTGAAGTATTGTGACGGAAATACGAACCCAACACGTAATCGTTAACTAAGTAAAATCAAATGTTACGTATCGGTTTTTCTTACCAGCTGCTAGGTGTTTGAATCTAAAATGAGGATACAAATTTACGTGCCTGAGCGACAGTCCTACCGCACTCCTATCGTTCTTCTTTGTCGTCCACGAATATAGCTTAAGTATCAGTTGTTTACCCATCAACAGTAAGATGTATGCGTGCTTGACAAGAAATTGTTTCAACACATGAACAGACATTAAAAATGCACGTTAATTTTCACTAGCAGGCCGGTGTGCACGTGATAGGGCTTGAAATGAAATTATGAATTTTTTTTTACTGGAACAGGACTCGGACCCACATACTTACCTTTGGAGGAGACCTAGAGAATATTGCAGTCGTGGAAAAAGGAACGAAATGATCGAACTATACTGTTCAGAGAGATTCAGATCCTCGAAAGAGGAGATTCGAATTCGAATCACATTCCAGCACCAAATTTTTCGACGTCTCTAGTTCAGTCAAGTACAAGTAAAATAAGAGCCCTGCTCCTTTAAATGGCTGTCGGTTCATCAAATGAAATAAAAAAATGGTTCAAATGGCTCTGAGCACTATGCGACTTAACTTCCGAGGTCATTAGTCGCCTAGAACTTAGAACTAATTAAACCTAACTAACCTAAGGACATGACACACATCCATGCCCGAGGCAGGATTCGAACCTGCGACCGTAGCGGTCACTCGGTTCCAGACTGTAGCGCCTAGAACCGCACGGCCACACAGGCCGGCAAATAAAATATAATTTTCTAATGTAAGTAAGTTTACTGGCGACAGTATTTCTGTTTACCATGACCTCCACCTGTGTCATTTCGCAATGTAAACCGGCTCTGCCCTGTTGGGAATGAAGGAACGTGATGTTTAATGCGGATTCTGGATTATAACATCTTTCTCTTGAGGTTACGAGAGATAAAGTAAATCTGTTTCTGCCTCTGAAAAGTAAATGTCTGAATCCACGCATTCGATCCACCACACCATTGTGGCCACATTTCCCAGCCCCAGTAGTGTGCTGTAACAGATGATGTGCTTAGCTTACAAAATTAGTCACGGTGGAAAAAATGCGAGTCTATTAAATGGTAAAGAAGAAGCAAGCTTCTGAAGCGGAGATTATGCTATTCTCATGTCAGCAGGATGTAAAGACGCTTCTAGGCAACGTAGCTTCGATGTGAAGCCATTTTGAAATTTTCACTAATTCAGGAAATTTCTTAGTTCGAGAAAATCCACTGTGAAGTGTGAAGTTACCGGATAATTCGATTATTACTATCATTTCCTTCATACCGCTGCTGCAACACATGTGCTTGAAGATCAGTTTTCCTGTTGGTCATTATAGAAGTAGCTGCCCAAGAAGAGGTTCTTTCCCTGTCTACGGAATCCTTTTCATGTTAATATCAAACATCAGCAATTACTCGTAGATTACATTAAAACTAAAGTAATTGATGAAGACGTTACCTGATAACAAAAACGCGCTGCCTTTCTTCATTTACTTGCGCCTAGAAATGGCTGTCGAATATTGCCAAACCAAAAGCCATGGGATCCTACTGCCTTCTGATATACGTCGCTGTCAGTTCTTCCATATGATTTGGTCCACGTGACCTGTTACAAGTTGAGTATGACAGAGAATGTTTTAGAAAATCAAATGTTTTCCTTTGGAATGGACAGAAAGATGTTCATTCTAAGCTACCCAAGTTCAAAATTTTCGGAATATTAGTTCAAATTTAATATTCGCTTATGTTGTTGTTTTTGTTGTGGTCTGCAATCCTGAGACTGGTTTGATGCAGCTCTCCATGTTACTCTATCCTGTGCAAGCTTCTTCATCTCCCAATACCTACTGCAACCTACATCCTTTTGAATCTGCTTAGTGTATTCATCTCTTGGTCTACCTCTACAATTTTTACCCTCCACGCTGCCCTCCAATACTAAACTGGTGATCCCTTGATGACTCAGAACACGTCCTACCAACCGATCTCTTCTTCTAGTCAAGTTGTGCCACAAACTTCTCTTCTCCCCAATCCTATTCAATACGTCCTCATTAGTTACGTGATATACCCATCTAATCTTCAGCATTCTTCTGTAGCACCACATTTCAAAAGCTTCTATTCTCTTCTTGTCCAAACTATTTATCGTCCATGTTTCACTTCCATACATGGCTACACTCCACACAAATACTTTCAGAAATGACTTCCTGACACTTAAATCTAAAAAATTTCTCTTCTTCAGAAACGCTTTCCTTCCCAATGCTAGTCTACATTTTATATCCTCTCTACCTCGACCATCATCAGTTATTTTGCTCCCCATATAGCAAAATTCCTTTACAACTTTAAGTGTCTTATTTCCTAATCTAATTTCCTCAGCATCACCCGACTTATTTCGACTACATTCCATTATCCTCGTTTTGCTTTTTTTGATGTTCATCTTATACCCTCCTTTCAAGACACTATCCATTCCATTCAACTGCTCTTCCAAGTCCTTTGCTGTCTCTGACAGAATTACAATGTCATCGGCTAAACTCAAAGTTTTTATTTCTTCTCCATGGATTTTAATACCTACTCCGAATTTTTCTTTTGTTTCCTTCACTGCTTGCTCAGTATACAGATTGAATAACATCGTGGAGAGGCTACAACCCTGTCTCACTCCCTTCCCAACCACTGCTTCCCTTTCATGCCTCTCCACTCTTATAACTGCCATCTGGTTTCTGTACAAATTGTAGATAGCCTTTCGCTCGCTGCATTTTACCCCTGCCACCTTCAGAATTTGAAAGAGCGTATTCCAGTCAACATTGTCAACAGCTTTCTCTAAGTCTACAAATGCTAGAAACGTTGGTTTGCCTTTCCTTAATCTAGCTTCTAAGATACGTCGTAGGGTCAGTATTGCCTCACGTGTCTCAACATTTCTACGGAATCCAAACTGATCTTCCCCGAGGTCGGCTTCTACTAGTTCTTCCATTCGTCTGTAAAGAATCCGCGTTAGTATTTTGCAGCTGTGACTTATTACACTGATAGTTCGGTAATTTTCACATTTTTCGACACCTGTTTTCTTTGGGATTGGAATTATTATATTCTTCTTGAAGTCTGAGGGCATTTCGCCTGTTTCATACATCTTGCTCGCCAGATGGTAGAGTTTCGTCAGGACTGGCTCTCCCAAGGCTGTCAGTAGTTCTAATGGAATGTTGTCTACTCCCGGTGCCTTGTTTCGACTCAGGTCTTTCAGTGCTCTATCAAACTCTTCACGCAGTATTATATCTCCCATTTCATTTTCATCTACATCCTCTTCCATTTCCATAATATTGTCCTCAAGTACATCGCCCTTGTATAGACCCTCTATATACTCCTTCCACCTTTCTGCTTTCCCTTCTTTGCTTAGAACTGGGTTTCCATCTGAGCTTTTGATATTCGTACAAGTGGTTCTATTTTCTCTGAAGGTCTCTTTAATTTTCCTGTAGGCTGTATCTATCTTACCCCTAGTGAGATAAGCCTCTACATCCTTACATTTCTCCTCTAGCCATCCCTGCTTAGCCATTTTGCACTTCCTGTCGATCTCATTTCTGAGACGTTTGTATTCCTTTTTGCCTGCTTTATTTACTGCATTTTTATATTTTCTCCTTTCATCAATTAAATTCAGTATTTCTTCTGTCACCCAAGGATTCCTGTTAGCCCTCGTCTTTTTACCTTAATACTCTGCTGCCTTCACTATTTCATCCCTCAAAGCTACCCATTCTTCTTCTACTGTATTTCTTCCCCCCATTCCTGTCAATTGTTCCCTTATGCTCTCCCTGAAACTCTGTACAACCTCTGGTTTAGTCAGTTTATCCAGGTCCCATCTCCTTAAATTCCCACCTTTTTGCAGTTTCTTCAGTTGTAATCTACAGGTCATAACCAATAGATTGAGGTCAGAATCCACATCTAACCCTGGAAATGTCTTACAATTTAAAACCTGGTTCCTAAGTCTCTGTCTTACCATTATATAATCTATCTGAAACCTGTCAGCCGGCCGCGGTGGCCGTGCGGTTCTGGCGCTGCAGTCCGGAACCGCGGGACTGCTACGGTCGCAGGTTCGAATCCTGCCTCGGGCATGGGTGTGTGTGATGTCCTTAGGTTAGTTAGGTTTAAGTAGTTCTAAGTTCTAGGGGACTTATGACCTAAGATGTTGAGTCCCATAGTGCTCAGAGCCATTTTTTGAAACCTGTCAGTATCTCCAGGCTTCTTCCATGTATACAACCTTCTTTCATGATTCTTGAACCAAGTGTTAGCTATGATTAAGTTGTGCTCTGTGCAAAATTCTACCAGGCGGCTTCCTCTTTCATTTCTTACCCCCAATCCATATTCATCTACTATGTTTCCTTCACTCCCTTTTCCTACTGCCGAATTCCAGTCACCCATGACTATTAAATTTTCTTCTCCCTTCACTATCTGAATAACTTCTTTTAATTTCATCATACATTTCTTCAATTCCTTCGTCATCTGCAGAGCTAGTTGGCATATAAACTTGTACTACTGTGGTAAGTGTCGGCTTCGTATCTATCTTGGCCACAATAATGCGTTCACTATGCTGTTTGTAGTAGCTTACCCGCATTCCTATTATCCTATGCATTATTAAACCTACTCCTGCATTACCCCTATTTGATTTTGTGTTTATGACCCTGTAGTCACCTGATCAGAAGTCTTGTTCCTCCTTCCACTTAACTTCACTAATTCCCACTATATCTGACTTTAACCTATCCATTTCCCTTTTTAAATTCTCTAACCTACCAGCCCGATTAAGGGATTTGACATTCCATGCTCCGATCCGTAGAACGCCAGTTTTCTTTCTCCAGATAACGACATCCTCTTGAGTAGTCCCCGCCCGGAGATCCGAATGGGGGACTATTTTACCTCGAGAATATTTTACCCAAGAGGACGCCATTATCATTTAACCATACAGTAAAGCTGCATGCCCTCGGGAAAAAATTACGGCTGTAGTTTCCCCTTGCTTTCAGCCGTTCGCAGTACCAGCACAGCAAGGTCGTTTTGGTCAGTGTCACAAGGCCAGATCAGTCAATCATCCAGACTGTTGCCCTTGGAATTAATGAAAAGGCTGCTGCCCCTCCTCAGGAACCACATGTTTGTCTGGTCTCTCAACAGATACCCCTACGTTGTGGTTGCACCTATGGTACGGCTATCTGAATCGCTGCGGCACGCAAGCCTGTCCACCAACGGCAAGGTCCATGGTTCATGGGGGGGAGGTATTTCGCTTATATAATGTAGGAAAGTATTTCACAGTTGCAAAATCTACATCCGACTCATTGTCCTTACACATAGTCGCTGACCATAAATTCTCGCTCAGAGTGACACCAGTTTAAGTAACCTAATGTAACGAAGACTGTTTGCCAGTGATTCAAACACCTAGCAGCTGGTAAGAAAAACCGATACGTAACATTTGATTATACTTAGTTAACAATCCGATTACGTGTTGGGTTCGTATCTCTGTCACAGAACTTCACATCATTCACTTCATCTTTAAATGCATACACACTTTGTTACTGCTGAATGGAGCTATATCAGACATCTTTTGTGGTTAGTTAACAGTGATAAAAGGGTCTTGATAGGAGTCCCGGTTTATTACAAAAACTTTCGTCTTTTATTTTCAAGTTTAGATTTGGTTACTGACATTGGCGAAAATTTCGGTAATTCATGACTCTTCACAGCTAGTCAGCAATATGATTGGATTAGATTAGATTAATACTTGTTATATAGATCATGAACACGACATTTCGTAATAATGTGGAATGTGTCATATTAATGAAAGATTAGCTTACATACCGGTATTCAATTTCTTTACAATTTATACTCTCTCTCTCTCTCTCTCTCTCTCTCACTCTTTTTTATTTTTATATATATTTATCTCTCTCTCTCTTTCTCCCTCTCTCTCTCTTCTCTCTCTCTCTCTCTCTCTCACAAACACACACTCACACACATTCTTTTTTTATTTTTGTTTGTTTGGTGTGCTCGAATATCAGCGAGGCATGAAAATGTCCGTGAATGAGTTTCTTAGTTTTGAATACAGCTACGGAAGAAATATAAAAACAACTACGAGAGCTACTGATTTATGATGTTTAGTTTGCAGTCAGTTCTGAGTATTATTAGTAACTACGCTCCAGTCCCTGAACCTAGTTACAGAAATGCGAATCAGACGCATTACGTATTCCAGGCTGTAGCAGCCGCGTCTTTGAGACGCCAGTTATGCTCACTTCCCGGCCCGCTGTAGGATCACATCAGTTAGTCTTCTTCCTGCTGGTAATGTAACTGAGATTTGGCAACAAGGCAAGGTATGTTTGGCAACCCTGTGATCGACAGGTTACTTCCTGGTGTGCACGGAATTAAGCCTCAAAGTTCACTTGATTTTTCCTGTCATATCCATTGAATAATCTGAGTTATTATCGCTTGAGGTGTAACAAAAGATTGTAAATTTACGGTTTTCAGCCCAGGAAAGCCGTTGCACGTGGAAATGGCAACTAATATCGTCCTTTCAACAGCGGTTTACGAGTTCTAGTCACTATTGGCCTTGTAAGAGGAAGGCGGAACACATACCTCTTCGCTAGGTCTCTGGAGACGTGCTGACCTGTAAAATATCATCTGTTACGGTTCGCGGTTCAAGTCTCGCTGACTATGACTTTTTTTATCCCTTCTGTGAAAGAGCTATATGAAGTCAGATCAAACATCGATAAGGAAATCGCAAGACAATAATTTCGGCTACAGTGCAATGGTGCAAAACTTACAGTGCTGTACAACAGGTAACGCTCCTTTCCGCTGATGACAAGCAAATTTTGGATTTCTAGGAATACATAACTTTATTTATGAAATGCTACATTTGCATACCTGTTGAGTATGACGCAGCATACCAATTAAACACAGACCCAATCGAAATCTAAGTGAGCAGTATTTTACAAATCCGTGCCGCTAGAAGCACGCTTGTGTACAGATACTCAGTTTTATTAAAAAAGACTTTGGTCGTATGGTTATCGTGGGTAGTTTTATTTCATTTATTATAAGAAAGAGCACAATTTTTGTACGGCTTCTTTTAGTGTTGTTAAAACAATACTAAACATGAGAGGGAAATTAATTATCAACGATATATGCGAATTCTCTGATGTTATCTATAACAGTCTGACAATGCACATGCAGGTTATTGATTACATGCATGTAGAAAACTTGTTCTGAGTTAAAGCAGTCAAACAAGGTTTGAAGAAGAATAAAATGCCACTACCAGACGACAGATAATTTAGAAAACACTTTTCTGACTATTTTGGCACTATGCGCTCGCCCCATACATATACAAAATCTTCGAGATGCATCTGCTGCCTGGCCGTCTATTAAATCTGAAAAGAACAAAATGTTGCAGAAGTTAGCCCTTTTTCCTCATGCGGCTATTTTGGGTTGAGAAGTGAAGGGAATTATGTTCAAAGTTCCATTAAATTGATAACTTCAGAAGACAGCAGAATTGCGTTCTAAAAAGTAGCAGCGAATGTAACAAAACACGCGACGTCTTATCTAGAGTGCGCGACTCTTACCGTTACGTTAGTACCTGTCATGTAGCTACAGCGTCTTCAGAAGTCAAGAACAGTTCCTCCAGAACTTCTGCATTCCCCAGTGCTGTGATATAATGCATATGGCCAGATCTAGATTTCTGAAAGACAGTTAGTTACAGCTTTTCTTTTGCACTGCACGACGTTTTCAACAAATGGAAAGGTACTCTTCCTACATAAATTTCTGCAGTCTGCACTCTTGGCAGTTCTGTGTGAGTGGCAGCTACGTGATTTTATTTCGGTGATTACAAAATAGAGTCGGATGTGTGCACTGGGTCACCAGGGCAGCTAGTTGATGGCGATTCGGTCAACCAACTAAATGAATGTACTGAACATGCTGCAAACCACCACGGGAAGCCTGTGTGTCAGAATTCTCACCGAGTGTGCCACAACGGTGTTATGATAGCAAAATGAGTCTGAGAGAACAAGATTTGGTGGTCTGTTGGATTGTTGATAGGCTTCTATGATGGTGGTCTGGGTTCGGTTCCAGCTTCTGCCGATGATTTTTAATAGGGAGAGACAGATTAAGTTCTCTTCTGGCTACGCCAAGTGAAGGAAGTATAATGGCATTGTGCTATGGAACTCACATTAAACATGATATTCCTTCTCTACCAAGAAGACGTTACGCTGAACCACAATACAGTCAGGAGTGGCGAAATGTGGGAACTCTATCACCAGTATCCTTTCTTATACTAGTTATTTATTTCTAGTGACGAAACAAACGCTATGTAGGGTCACAGGACACTTATTCCATCTTTTATTTGAGCTTCTGTATGTCGATAAAATTGGTTCTGAGCTTGGAATGCAACTCAGACCGCCCTTAACGCGGAATTTGATCCCTTCGCGACAATAGAGCTCGACTACAATTTGTTGTTTGTTCAAAACTGCAGATTCCTCAACGTGTCCACATATTGCGCTTGAATGAGTTCGAATCCTGGCCTGGCACTGAAGTTTTCATTATGTATCATCAGGCTCTAGCATAAGAGCACCTATCTGCTGGTGGATACTAATTTTGATCTTTAATGCATTTTCATTCGTTGTCAACACTAACGACATCTGACATTTTTGACTCCCAGTGAGACACAGAACTATTTGAGAGATCACTGTAAGTTCAAGGATGTTATTCCGAGCTCCTGGTGGAGAAAAATTCGGTAGCTGACGTCTCTCTGTGTGTAGTCAACAACGATATGTGTGGGGTTCGATTCCCAGTCAGCAGGTTCGTATCCTGCCTCGGGCATGGATGTGTGTGATGTCCTTAGGTTAGTTAGGTTTAATTAGTTCTAAGTTCTAGGCGACTGATGACCTTAGAAGTTGAGTTGCATAGTGCTCAGAGCCATTTGAACCATTTGTACCCATTCAGTACTGAACTCTTCGTCATATTATTTCTAGTTTAAACATGCTTACATGTCGCTGCTGGTGTAGCAGACCCATATTTAACGTTCGTTTTCTCTAGAATATAACAGCGATAGGTGCCGGGTTGGAGTCGTGGGAAGCAAAAAAGTAATGTTTCGTCTCGTCACTTCAGTTATAACATCTAGCTACTGCCGAGAAAATCCGATATGTCTCAGTGATTTTGCTTCGATAACAATCCGATTAGGTTCTGGGTTCGAATCCCTGTCCAACACAAAGCTTTACCTCACGGTATTTCAAGTAAGTTGCTTGTGAAGAAGCAATATTTAACATCTCTCGTAGTTCGTTAACAGAGACAATAGTTGCTGGGTAGGAATTCGCGTCCGTTAAAAATGTTTATGTTATGTAATTTAAAGTTGATATTCGCTGATACTGTCTAAAATCGAGGTATATCACTCTCAGTATGCCTAGTCAGGAATGACTGTTAGTTTCCGTCAGTCACGAAATCTTAGTCTGCATGACCTGGTTTTGAAACCATATGCTGAACGAGACGGTTCGTGGTGACATTTGAAGTTCATACATCTTCTCAACTAGCTGCTCGTGAATAACTTAAATATTTAATGTCATTTTGTGTTAAATAACAAGTACGGTATGTTACTTTGAAGAGGAAATCATGAATACAACGAACTTAATGAGAGTGGTAACATTTCAGGTGTGTCATTTACTACAATAAATGTCAGCTTTCAAGCCTTAAGGATAGTCTTATCTGTGATAAGATGTTACCTGATATTTGTAGTATCGTGGTATTACTTTACATCTTGAGTTATTGCGATACAGAGCAGAGTTTTCTAGCGGTGACTTGTTGGAACCATTTTCAATAGTAACGACTGTACCAAGGAGCGATTAGAGGACGTGCTAGATAGCTGCGTTATGTGAGTGGCATGCGTATCAGGCGAAATGCAATTCAGGTCGTTCGGATACTTTTGAGCATGACTGTACTTTACAGAGTTAATAGCTGTTTGCTGATTAACCCGCTCGAAGGCTGTAACGGAAGCATATGTTCTTAATAAAAAGTGTTAGTAGAATTAGCTGTTTGCTGTTTGCAGTATAATGTAAGAATCAACCTGTATTTTCAAGAATTCACGGTCTCGTCACGTCGATTTTCAACAACATGGTGTTAAAATGTTAAAGATGCATTCCAATTTGTTATTTTCCGGGAAACCAGCACTGTATGCATCCATGATAACTTATCAGTGGTCACTGGTTAATGAAATTGAATCTTCTAATTGATGTTTATAACATGTAGTAGGATAATGGTATACGTAACAAGTGCAAATGTTCAATTGCAAAATTTTCAACTTAGACAAGAAACCGCTGAAGATGTGGATGATTTTCTATTTCAGACTAAGGTTGGTACAGAAGGAAGGTAGAAGGAAAACATGATAAATGCACTTTTTATTATAAGCGACACCGTCAAGTGTCAAAAATGATAAACCGCGGGACAAGAAAAACGACTCAATAAAGCTACACATGGAGCACAGGTTAGCTTGGATGCAGAACGTGAACGATGGGAGAGACATAAATGTAAGATTTCGAAGTATCTGAAATGTGGCGTTACATGGGGCTATTGAAGATCAGATGATTTTTTTTGAGTAAGGAATTAAGACTCCTCAAAGATATAGATACAATTTTTGGAAACATAAACGTGTTACGATATGAGTCGTTGCTGAAAACTTTATTTGAAGGGAAAGTGGGTAGAAATAATAGCAGAAAAGGTGTAGATATGAATTTATGATTCAAACGTTTGTCGTTATTGGTAGCAGTAGTTAAACGAAAATACGTAACGTAGTTGGCAAGCGAACAGAAAACAACATAGTCATTTGTTATGGGGTATGTTTTAATCATCGTTACCTATTGAAGTATATCACTTACCAGTTACGTTGAGCACCGGTGAACATACATTATTAACCAACGTCCAGCCATCCCTACAGCGTTCCGGCAAATCAATGGAGGAGGATACAGGCGTCGTATCGGATGGTATTTCAGCTGTGGTCTGACATAAACAGAATATGACAGCGACTATTGCGAGGCTGACGACCAGCAGACAGCGACTGCTCGCCATGACTGTCTCGCACGGACTGACCGTGAGATTCCGAAATTACCTCCGTCAACCATGAGCGCTGTACCGGTTTCCTCACGCGTTTCGTAACACCTACGTTGGATCAGGTGCTATTGTGCTAACGCGCACGATTTTATAAGGTCTCTACCGTGGCCAGTACTGTAGTCTTTCAAATCCCGTATCATCTAACATTAATGTATACTGTGATAGATGGAATACTATGTAAAATACTAAATTTCATTCAAGAGAGGCGACAGTAAAATATCAATCCGGACACTGTACTATGGGTTACACACGTTTTAGGTGAATCAGACAAATCATCCCCGACGAAAACTGTTTTCTTCAATATTTGCACCACAATCTCTGTTCACCATTATTGATCAGAAAAACTTATTGCCCCGTTCCTAAGAACAAAGATGAAGACAGAAATTAAGCTCCACCCTTACTTCAAAATCAGTCAGTATTGAGGGGCGTTAAAAATAATCATTTTACGAGTTACCACAGTGTTGAGATAAGCTCATTTCCATGCCCAACTTATGAATTATTGGTACTGGAGTCCAGCTAACATCTCAAACGAAGATCATCTACAGAGAATGTTCAGATGGAGAACATTTTCACCAGCGCGATGCATTAGTAATGGCAGGGAGCAACCACTTTCCTGTCCTTCAACAACTAATTCGCTAGAGACAGAAGTTAATATCGATCGGAACGTGTATTCCCTCGTTGCTAATTTGGCAGACAAAAAGTTCACAATCACTACATCAGATCACCTTGTTCAGTTGCTATACAGAGTAATCGGAAACAGAGCGTTGCAGGGTAGGTTTTCCTTTGAAATAATTGTTCAGAAAAAAAATTGATACATTACGCCGTTTACGTGTGAATTAGCATTAAAGTTGTTCAATGAGGTCGTTGCACGCGCAAATTCAATTAGTTCGCCAGAGAGAGCGTCGCCAAACATGTTGTTCGTTTTGTTTCCTAAAACCGAACAAGAGAGCAGTTCAAAAATTAGAGACGGGAAGATAGTAAGGATCGAACCCCAGCCAAACTCTGAGCAGTCTAGTGCGCTATCATCTGTCGTATGAGGACAACTGACAGTAACTATATCAGGCGGGCCGCTTGAACTTGCCCTAATGGGCTAACTTCAACGCTAATTAACTCGGAAACGGGGCAACGTATGGAATTTTTTTCTTAACTATTATTTTTCAGCACAACTCACCCTGAAACACCCGCACTGTTTCTGACCACCCTGTAATTTATTCAGTAGTCGCATGTTAAGTGCTTCAAGAACAAAGATGTCTAAAAATTTACGAGTACGGTAAGTGCTAACCCGTGAAGAGCTAGTTATCAAGCTTTGTGGAGATATTCGTCGTACAACATGTATCAAATAAATACGCTTTCATTGCGTTTCGAACTGATGCCCATCACGAACGCCAGTATGAGGTGTGAACGCCACGTATATTCGATGCGACATGCGAGCAGACAAAGTCCGCAAGCCATTATGAGGAGTTTCTTGCCGCACCCGAAACACTTTCTGTGTCAGTTCATGTTAGGCTGCAGGTTGCGATGGTACCTAACGGTTACCGCAAAAAAAAAAAAAAAAAAAAAAACCTAAGGACAGCACACAACACCCAGCCATCACGAGGTAGAGAAAATCCCTGTCCCCGCCGGGAATCGAACCCGGGAACCCGGGCGTGGGAAGCGAGAACGCTACTGCACGATCACGAGATGCGGGCCACGGTTACTGCAGAGTTGTTCTTTTAAACAACAGTCCTACAAGCAAAGCAGTTACGGCTTTGCCTTATATTGCTCGTGCCTTAGGCACCTGTGCTATGCATTGCTCTGTTTAAAAAGTAAAGCTCGATGTAGTCATAGGGTCGGGCCACGCATGTCTGCTTTCATGCCACGTAACTAATTCGCTGTAAATTATAACCTGTAGCTGTGATCCTGCAGTAAAATAGTCTATGCAGTACTAGAATTGCGAAATAATAAAATACACAGAAATACAAAGTAAAAGTTAAATGATTAATTTAATATCGAGCGTTCTGCCCTAACTTCTGTAACTGACGAAGACGACAGGGAAATGTGTTGAATAATTTTTGTTCGAGAAAGAACATCTCAAATAAACGGGAAGTGGTCCTACGTTGTTCAGTAAAAATTCAGACAAAAAATACAATCATCAAATTCAGTGAAGTTACGCTGAGAGCGATTCGTTAATGGTAGCAAAATCCCCAAACTAAATGGTCATCGAAGACTCGCGAAGACTAAGTCCATTTCGTGATCACAGTACAAGAAAGATTCCCCAGCTCTAAACCTTTCAGACTTCAGTACAATGATTCACAAATTAACACACGCGATAAAAAGAAAGTAACTGATACTCGGTCTGTTATCAGTTCCGTAAATCAAACGGAATGCGTTAGAGTACTACTCTGTAGCACATTCAGATGTCTCGAAATATAACGTCCCTAGAGAAGTTAAGGTATGATAGCGACCGTTCACCGCCAAGAATCAGTCACTTATACAACCGAATTACGCGCGTTCCTGCAGGCAGTTATGCCTTCTTCAAGAAATCGACATCAGGTGTCCTGAATCACTGCCTTGAGCGCTTCACTCGGAAAGTCCCAGACCGCACTTAAGCACAGCAGTGTTCCACCGCTGTCCAATTCTCGTTGGTTGAAGGCGGTCCGCACCAAAAATACATCGTTCTCAACCTCTGAAGACGAGATCTCACTCAACATGACCACTTTCCTGCTCTAAACTAAAATATTAAGACAATATTTAAATAAAAGAAATGTTATAAACTTTCGCAGAGGTTGAAAATATCGCGTCAGTTGTAAATTTCTTTATCTTCACACTAACGGTTTCGGACTGTTATAAGCTCATCTTCAGGTGGCCTGTGGTCCGCGAGCGCAGCGTGTACCAGGCGCGGTGTACTGCCTATGAGGGCAGAAGTGGTATTTTCAACCTCTGCTAAAATGCTCAATAGCGGCTGTTCTTCCAACAGGATTGTTTGTGTAAACAATCGGTTACATTCGGATCAATTGCAATAAATATCAGTATCAGTTGGTTCATAAATAAATGAGGTAGCATTCCTGCGCAAGTTCACTCACGATAAATGATAACAGATTGTCGTTAAACATTTTTAAGCTATCATTGATGCCTTATTGACAGAAGCGTCCTTTGTTTCCCCTTCCGGTGCTGGTGTCTCTTAAAACATGAGATCGACCACTATTAAAATAATCACAGCTATCAATAGCGCTTGTAATCAACATCTAAATAACGTTACTAGCAGAACAGTAAACTATTCATTAAATAAAAACACAAGTTCGACAAAATATGATATATTCATGCTGTATTCATTTGCTGAGTATATTTGAAGAATATGCGTTCTGAGGAACATTTACATAATGAAGAAGGTGTATAAGAAATCGTAAAGCTATAAATTTAAGAGATGACACTTAACTATAGTAAATGCTATAGAATTGAAATGTCTATTGAAATACAGAGTTATGTAAATAGGTAGAAAACGGCCACGCGTGGGATGGTCGTGCCGTGCGGTTTAGGGCGCCTTGCGAGGTTTGCGCGTGGCTCACCCCCGCCCCTACTCCCCCCCCCCCCCCCCCCCCCCCCCCCGCCCAGCGGAGGTTCAAGACCTCCCTTTGGCATGGGTGTGTGTATTGTCCTTAGCTTAAGTTGGTTTAAGTTTAATAATTAAGTAGTGTGTAAGCCTAGGAACCCAATGACCTCAGCAGTTTGGTCCCACAGAACTTACCACAAGTTGCCAATTACAGAATATAGCGCTGCGGTCGGCAACGCCTATATAAGACAAAAAGTGTCTGGCTCAGTTGTTAGATCGGTTACTGTTGCTACAAGGGCAGGTTATCGAGATCTAAGTGAGTTTGAACGTGGTGTTATAGTCGGCGCACGAGCGATGGGACACAGCATCTCCGAGATAGCGATGAAATGGGGAATCTACCGTACGACCATTTCACGAGTGTACCGTGAATATTAGGAATCTGGTACATCATCAGTTCTCCGACATCGCTGCGGCCGGATAAAGATCCAGTACGAACGGGACGAACGTCGACTGAAGAGATTCGTTTAATGCGACAGAAGTGCAACCCTTCCGAAAAATGCTGCAGATATCAATGCTGGGCCATCATCAAGTGTCAGCGTGCGAACCGGGTTTTCGGAGCCGAAGGCCCACTCGCGTACCCTTGATGAATGCTCGACACCGAGCTTTACGCCTCACCTGAGCCCGTCATCTCCGACGCTGGACTGTTGATGACTGGAAACATGTTGCCTGGTCGGACGAGTCGCGCGGGATTAACCGAGCGGTCTTGGGTGCTGCAGTCATGGATTGTGCAGCTGGTACCGGCGGAGGTTCGAGTCCTCCCTCGGGCATGGGTGTGTGTGTTTGTCCTTAGGATAATTTAGGTTAAGTAGTGTGTAAGCTTAGGGACTGATGACCTTAGGAGTTAAGTTCCGTAAGATTTCACACACATTTGAACATTTTTTTCGGACGAGTCTCGTTTCAAATTGTATCGGGCGGCGGTCGTGTACGGGTATGGACACACACTCCTCAATCCATGGATGCTGCATGTGAACAGGGGACTGTCCAAGCTGGTGGAGGCTCTGTAATAGTGTGGGGGTGTGCAGGGTGTGTGCAGTTGAAGTGATACGTCTATATTCGATTCCGACAGGTGACGCGTATGTAAGCATCCTGTCTGAATACTTGCACCCATTCATGTCCATTGTGCATCCCAACGGACTTGGGCCATTCCAGCAGGACAACGCGACACCCCACACCCCCCATACTACAGAGTGACTCCATGAACACCCTTCTCGGTTTAAACACTTCCACTGGCCACCGAACTCCGCAGACATGAACGTTATTGAGCATATCTGGGATCCCTTGCAACGTGCTGTTCAGAAGCGATCTCCACCCCTTCGTACTCTAATGGATTTATGGATAGCCCTGCAGAGTTTAGTGGAGTCCATGCCACGTCGTGTTGTGGCGCTTCCGCGTGCTCGCAGGGGCCCTACACGATATTATGCAAGTGTACCCGTTTCTATGGCTCTTCAGTTTCATTCGGAGGGTCATTGTGAATGTGTTTATTCGCCGTGAGATACAGATATTAACTTCTGCAGTTCTAAAGATACTGAGATATTATTGTGCGCCGGCCGGAGTGGCCGAGCGGTTCTAGGCGCTACAGTCTGGAGCTGCTCGACCGCTACGGTCGCAGGTTCGAATCCTGCCTCGGGCATGCAAATGTGTATTTCCATAGGTTATTTAGGTTAAGTAGCTGATTTTCTCTGTTCTGAGTCAGTCATTCCGATACTCATTTCTTTTTCGATTTCTCCTGCAGCCGTTTCACCTTCGCTTCGCTATACTTCTAATTTCTTTCATTTCTAAGCGATTTATATTACCGTAGTCCTTTCATCCCCTTTACATCTTTGCGCTTCCCTCTTTCGTCGATCAACTGAAGCATTTCGTCTGTTACCCAAGGTTTCTTCACAGTTAACTAAATTTATCTGTCCAACATCTGGGACTGCCCTTTTTAGAGATGCCCATTGCTCTTCACAATAAAACTACCTATTGAGCTATTCATTAACTCAGTATCTATAGCCTTAGAGAGCTTCAAGTATATTCTTCATTCCTTCCAAAAGCAAACTTCCCATCGCACCCCCTCCCCCCCTCTCCCCATCAGTGCTAATATGGTAAGAAGGTCCTGTGAACAGCCCGTCAAAAACTGACCACAGATCATGCATGAAAACAGGAAGAAGGTGTACTGAACTGTAAAAAAAGCCAAAATAGAAACAGTGAACGGTCTCAAAACAGGAACCGCAAAATAGAGCAGTCTCACGGAGCGGCTGCGTCGTGGGTAATTGGTCATACTGTTAGACTATGAAGTGGGCACGCCGCGTTCAAATTTTTCTAGTGCTAAATACCTTTTTTTCTCTATTTGCTGTATTCAAATTTGTGTCTGTGTTGTGGTGTAACGTCCGTTTGCAACAGCGAGGTGTAAGGAGGGGACCTATAATGATAGTTGATTCCGCACACCTGCTCTATTACCAGCCTATAGGAAGTGGCTTTCGAATGCGAACCGCAAATGTTTGATGACACGGCGACAGCTCATTAGAGTCCTCCACCAGGAAACTCGTCTGGTGTGTTATACATGCTATTAGTGACAGTACGTGTGTCATATGACAGGAATATCTTACCGACGCACCTAATTTGTACGCCTGGTAGGTTAGTGAGATATGCCTCCTTGCCCGATTTAGGTGTTCATATGAGAATGTGATCGCTCCGAAGGAAATGATGAAGACGTAATAGTTTATCACATAAGCTTCAACAAACGATCGCAACAAATTCTCTGTGCTCGGTCAAAACATATGTGTTTAACGTTTTTGAAGTTGCATTCTGTTTTGGAAACTTTGACCCTTAAATTCCTTTATTGTAACACGGTTCACACCCGTTAATTTGTTGTTTTCACTTCTCTGAGACATCTATGTGGAATCCCGCCTACTCTCGCTGTTCATCACACTTACTTGAGATATTCTTATCACGTGACTCATATTGTACAACCAATGCATAGTACGACAACTGCCAAGACTACAGAAAAAAAACAGACATTTCAAGACCGAACGGACAGTTCATAACGTTGCGAAAACATAAAATAAACAGGACGAGAGAGAATGAGATTTTCACTCTGCAGCGGAGTGTGCGCTGATATGAATCTTTCTGGCAGATTAAAACTGTGTGCTGGACCGAGACTCGAACTCGGGACCTTCGCCTTTCGCGGGCAAGTGCTCTGCCATCTGAGCTGCCCAAGCACGACTCACGCCTCGTCCTCACAGATTTACTTCTGGCAGTACCTCGTCTCCTACCTTCCCAACTTTACAGAAGCTCTCCCGAGTTCGAGTCTCCGTCCAGCACACCGTTTTAATCTGCCAGGAAGTTTCAGCAAGAGAGAGTTTTGACCACGGCTCATTCGTTTTACAGTTCAACACCGCGACCAGTTAACCAAGATGTCACAGGTCTCTATTCTTCTTGTTCTTGCACCGTTCACTGTTTCTATTTTGCCTTTTTTCTTTCACAGTTCAGTACACCTTCTTCCAGTTTTCAAGCTTGACCTGTGTTCAGTTTTTGACGGGCTATTTACTGGGCCATCTTACAATGGACGCAACTGGGAGTTTCCCTTGATAGTATTTCTTACCTCACTGATTATTCCGTACCATTCTCTGAAACTTCAGTCTATACCTCATAATTACTGAACTGTGATCTGCATGTAAATTTGCTCGTGTGTCTGCCTTACACTCCTTATCTGAATTCGGTATCTCTGTCTGACCATAGTGTTATCAGGCTTGTATGTTTCCGGTCTGCGGGCCTTTTGCACGTATAGCTCCTGCTCTTGCGATTTTTCAACTTAGTATTTACAATAGCTAGCTGAAACTTATTGCAGAACTCAACTAGTCTTTCTCCTCTCTCACTCCTACTACCGTAACGATTTCTTCTACTTCTTCCCCAACAATCTCATTAAAGTCACCAGTGATATTAGATTTTCATCTTCTTTTACATACTGAATTATCCGTTCAATAGCCCCAAATATTTTCTTCGTTTTTTCTCCGGCTTGCGACGTCGGAAAGTATACCTGAACTATCGTTACCGAGAATGGCATACTGTCGCATCTAATGAGATATTCGCAGCAGCTCCCTCTCTACCCTACTTTCCGCCTCATAACGAAGCCTACACCCATTATAACATTTTCTGTTGCTGTAGACATTATCCTATATTTTTCCGACCAGAAATCCTTATCTTCTTTCCGTTAGACCTCACTGAACCCCACTAATTCTAAACTGAGCCTTTGCATTTCACTTTTCAGATTTTCTAAAACTTCCCATTACATTGAAACACTGATATTCCAAGCTCAAACCCATAGAATGTTAGCCGTTAGTTAATTATTCCTTTTCCTCATGATCACCTCCCCCTTTGCAGCCTTATACTAATCAAGAATCTCTTGCCAATGAAGAGTTCATCATGGTACTTTTTTAATTACAGGCCACACATCCTGTTGATACACCCTATGCATCGTGAGTGCAGTGTTTTCCACGTCGTTGACAGCTGCTGATTCATCCGCCTCTTAGGGGCAGTTTCCCACCCAAAGGGCAAGAGAATGATCTGAACCTCTTTCCGCTCCTTCGTCCTCTTTGACAAGGATGTTGGCAGAACGAATGTCATTCATTATACCGGAAGCCTTCGGTCACCATTGTTAATCACTTTCGATCAAAATACAAGCAGTGTGTAGGTTCGGAGCGGGACCCAAACGCTAACCCATCCTCTGAAATTTGGCATTTCAGCCTCATTCAGAAATTACCAAATCAGTCCTTTCACCAAATATAACAGTTGCACACGTCATGTTTACATGTGCTGTAGCGCTGTTGATATCAAGATTTGCTGCTACTTGTAACCTTTCATCGGGTCTTCTACCGACATAAACTAGAGCGAGCCTCAAGGCTGAAGAATACAAAATGACCTTGAATTCGCCGACTGACTCAGGCTCTACACAATAAAGATCTCTCTTGTCTGAAGTACATTGTCAACAGTAAATGCCGCATGGGAGTTCGAAATCTGAATCATGTTTCCAGTAATCTGTACCCAGTGATTTGTGGTGATACTTTTCCTTGTAACCTCTGCCCGCAAGTCAGCTGTTCTCATCCGCCTACTCGTCGAACCAGTAGGACAATCGTATGACGATACAGGTTTGTCATTAGTGTCATCAGTCAGTCTTGTCACCAGTTGTTCTGCAGTGACTGTACTGCAACAAAATGTCTGAACGATCCGTCGAGGTGATGCTCCCATATCTCTCACGCCAATGCCTGGATCTGTCTCGTAACGGGAAGTCACAACTGTGGAATCACGTGCTTACTTCAAACTTTGTACACTTTCAATGATCCAATATGACGGCACAATTTGGATATAGTAAGGCGTACTATTTAGGCGATTTCGAGAATGGCACCACACGAGCTTTGCGCGGCAATAATGAACACGAGATATCGGCGGTCATGTGGTTAGGGTTCAAACTCCGGAAACGATGGATCCATGGATCGCTCTTTTTTTTAATTTTTATACTTTTCAACAGCAGTCATATTGTTTGCTACTCTGAAGAGCCAAAGAAACTGGTACACCTGCCTAATATCCTGTGGGGCCCCAGTGCGCACGCAGAACTGCCCCAAGACGACGTGGCTTGGACTCGACTAATATCTGAAGTAGTGCTGGAGGGGACTGACACCATGACCCCTGCACGACTGTCCATAAATCCGTAAGAGTACAAAGAGGTGGAGATCTCTTCTGAACAGCACGTTGCAGAGCATCCAAGATGTGCACAATAATGTTCATGTTTAGGGAGTCTGGTGCTCAGCGGAAGTGTTTAAACTCAAAAGAGGGTTCCTAGAGCCCCTCTGTAGCAATTCCGAGGGTGTGGGGTGTCGCATTGTCGTGCTATAATCGCCAGAGTACGTCGGAATACACAGTGGATACGAATGGGTGCAGGTTATCAGACAGGATGCTTATGTGCGTGTAACCTGTCAGAGTTGTATTTAGACGATCCGGGGTGCCATTTCACTCAAAGCGCACACACCCCACACCATTACAGAGCTTCCACCATCTTGAACAGTCCCTGCTGACAGGCAGGGTCCATGGATTCATGATGTTGTCTCCATATCCGTATACGTCCATTCGTTCGACACAATTTGAAACGAGACTCGCCCGAGGTAACATGTTTCTAGTCATCAACAGTCCAGTGTCGGTGTTCACGGACCCAGGCGAGGCGGAAAGCTTTGTGTCGTGCAGTCATCAAGAGTGCACGAGTGGACATTTGGCTCCGAAAGCCCGTATCGATGATGTTTCGTTGAATGGATCGCACGCTGGCACATGTTGATGGCCCAGCATTGAAATCTGCAGCAATTTGCGGAAAAGTTGCACTTATGTCACGCTGAACGACTCTCTTCAGTCGTCGTTGGTCCCGTTCTTGCAGTATCTTTATCCGGCCGCAGCGATGTCCGAGATTTGGTGTTTTACCGGATTCGTGATATTCACGACACACTCGTGAAGTGGTCGTACGGGAGAATCCCTACTTCATCGCTATCTCGCAGGTGCTCTGTCCCATCCATCGTGCGCCGACTATAACCCTACGTCCTAACACACTTAAATCTTAATAACCTGCCGTTGTAGCAGCAGTAACAGATCTAACATCTGTGGCAGACACTTGTTGTCTTATAAAGGCGTCGCCGACTGCTGCGCCGTAATCTGCATGTTACATATCTATGTATCTGACCACGCATGTCTACACCAGTTTCTTCGGCGCTTCAGTGTATGTATCACATCTGAAATGTAGTACTGTGAAAAGACACATGTGTTTGCTTGAATTTTAATCGAATTTCGAATGTTATTTCGCCAATTACTAAACTGTGTTATTACATCAAATATTATGTGACTTTTATTTCTAACTAACAACGAACGAGAAATTGCTTCTCGTGAAGATGCTATTTAAAAATAATTCCATCGTACATCGCCAGTTTTCGCTACCTATATTTACGAAAATGCTGCGACACGCATGGTTTGCACCCAGGCGCCCAGGCGCAAAGCAGTTAGTTCTCTGTACCTTCGACGACTGCAGGTATAAGGGATTTCGGAAATCACTACAGGCTCACGTTTTCAAGAAAACTTTATGCGTTTCGTCGATCACTTGTCGATAATTATAAATAAAATATTTGTTGTGACAGTAAAAATTAGCAAACAACCAAACAACAATGGAAATTCGATAAAATTTCATGCAAATACACATGTCATTTCGACATACTATCTTTCAAATGTGATGTGTATCAAATAATTTGACTAGTGTTAAAAATATATAAATTTAAAAGAAAAAAAACCAAGAGAGCAATTCGATCCAGCGATCCACCAATTACGGAGTTTAAACGCTAGCCACATGACCGCCTCCATTCGTGTTCACAATTGCAACACAATGGTATGTCACTTACTCGTCAAACTTCTTTGTAGTTTTGTCGAAATCGCATGAGCAGTACGCCTTACTACTTGCAAATTATATTGGCCCAATGGACTGCTAAAAGTGCACAATGTTTGAAGAACATGTGTGATCCGAACGTCGTAGACTTCCCTTGTCAGTGTGAAAGACGAGAAGCCGTAGGCACGCTTTTCTGGGTACTTCGCGTTGCTATATCCAACTGAATAGTTCTAGTAGCTTTAGATAAGCCAACTAGCCATAATGTTACACAATTCTTCATTTGTACGAATAGCTTTTGTCTGTACCAGCAATAGTAAAAGTAAGCTCGAGTTAGTATGAAATTTTAAATACTGGAATATCAGTTCAGTAGCGCTCGGTCAGTGTGTTCATACCGTAGTGTTTTCCATTTCTGGCAGAGAGGATGGTCATTACAAAAAGGTTGAAGCTGTGATAATTTCTCTGTTTAATCAGTCGAAGTTACAAGTATTTTTCTTACTACTCCTGCGTACTACACTAAGCATGACTAAACCAACACTTTATGTGTGTTAAGAACTGTTCTCTCCACTCTTCATCATAATACCATTCGTTATTAGTTTCCAGCGCTGATGACCTTGCTGTTTAACGATCTCAGCCGCAAATCACAAATCCAAATCGCAGTGTCGCTACTTAACGTTTACAGTGTTGACTTACACTCTGGAGGCGTCACTTTATAACTTAGTACTATCACTGTGACCGCTCACGTCGTTAGCTTGAACCAACGCAGTGTAATGTTTTCGCTGCATGTGGAGCTCTGAAGACATGAAGGAATGCATCCCATCAGACAGTAACACTGCAGACGCTCCTACGAACTTCGTACCTGTTGGAGAAACCATATGCAGCAAAAGTGGATGTTTAGCAGAAACAAAGAAAGCTGTCAGCAAATAATTTGGTTGGTTGGATTCTAAATCTAAGTTATTTTGCCACACTTAAAGATATCGTAGGTTGAATTTTTCCGTGTCCAAGGAAGCTAACGAAGGGTTTGGATACACACCTACTGTTGGACACCCTATGACGTTCAGTTATTCCTGTTAGATGCATGGTCTGATTCGGGCACAGCTTACAAACACACAAATCTCGTAAGCTGCAGATACTGTCAGTACCTGTGGTCAGCAAGAGATCTATATGGACGCCCAAGGCTAACAAACTGGTCACTCACTCATGAGATAAGCACCAAACTATAAACCCTTAGCCAATGACCTATTTGTCTCAACATATTGATGATATGTTCGAAAGTATCACCGGCCGGAGTGGCCGAGCGGTTCTAGGCGCTACAGTCTGGAACCGAGCGACCGCTACGGTCGCAGGTTCGAATCCTGCCTCGGACATGGATGTGTGTGATGTCCTTAGGTTAGTTAGGTTTAAGTAGTTCTAAGTTCTAGGGGACTGATGACCTGAGAAGTTAACTCCCATAGTGCTCAGAGCCATTTCGATTTGGAAAGTATCACCAACATCATTTTTACATCAACACACCGCCATTTGACTTTATTGTTTATTTAATTACATTCCAGGTTGGCCAATTTTGAGCTTGATGTCTTGCAATATATGTTAATGACATAAACTCAATCACTTGAAAAAGCATAAAAGGCCGAAACCTTGATCGTAATTAAATAAATAACAGCAAAGTCAAATGGAGGTGTGTTCATTTAAAAATTATTGTATGACTGATGCTCAGCAACTTCAAACACATACATAAGTATTGGGCTGTGGGTATACTGTATTTCACAAATTTTGCTTCTAAGGAGAAAATGTTAGGTGCTGTGGCTGAGACCAGAAGGTTAGATTTTTAACAATAATTGCTAATACATAAGAACAGGAGTACACCTTATTGCTGGGGATGACCTGTGATAGCCAGATGCGCCGATGCACCAAGTCCGAGGAAAGAGTGAACAGAGTGTCTGCCCCGCTATGCCTCGAACTGGTGATTTGTGCTGGCAGGTCCATAAGGAATCTTCATTCAGCACGGCCTGTTGTCCCGGTAGGGCTACGATACTGGGGGTAATTCCATTACAAAAATGTCGACTAAATACAGTCGGTAGCGGCGCGTTTCTTGTCCATATGCGCAACTACCGTTCACGTATTCTAAAACAGCGCTGCCACTGTCAGTGTGGAAATCTGCCATGTTCCTTGCTGCACTATAGGGTGCTGTACTGCTGAGTTCGATAAAAGCTGTGCACTGAAAAGTTAGAGCCCCTGTGGCACTTGGTATTGTGGCATTCAAAATCATTATCGTTATACTTCTCTGAACCACTCTACATGCTGCATTAGCTCCTTGGCTGAAATGCGTCCTTTTCGCAAGGCAATGAATACATCCAGCGAGTATATTAGATCAGGTTCCAAAGTTTCGTTTAGAAATATTGTATTAGATGCTAGCGAATACTTGAAAGATACATGTGGCCAACGTAGCTGTATTTGTGAAATTTTGTGATGAGTTCCTGTGGGAACAAACTGCTAAGGTCATCGGTCCCTAGGCTTACGCATTACTTAATCCAACGTAAACTATCTTACGCTAAGGACAACCAATGTACTCATGCCCGAGCGAGGACCGAAACCTCCGACGGCGAAGGGGTCAGCCTCACGAAGCATGGCAAGGCGCCCCAGACCGCTCGGCTACCCCGCGCAGCTGTAGTTGTGAGATATTCATTTGCGTGATTCGTGTAATCGTGATTGGTGGACAGAGTATGGGCCCTGTTGTGTCACATACAGTCCCACTGATTGATAACCCATTACCCTTAAGTTCAATCCATCTGGCCTTCATGAGTTTCTCCCGTTCGTAACAACTCGCCACTATTATTATGTCGTCATAAGTGGAGTAAATCCAATGAAAACCTGCTCGCTGAGAATATAGTGTTGTTTCCACCACATCTGCCGCACATTCTAGTCCCTTCTGTCTATCTAGGAACACCTGCCCTGAACATGTGATCTGGCTGATTTGTATTACCCTGGACAGACACAAGGTGATCTTCTGTCTTCAACAATGTTGAAACTTCTCCTTCGTCATTAGTGCATGCCTGCTACTATCTTCCGAAATTAGTAATGTCGCATACATCCTCACTTGCACGAATTTTCCAAGAACTCCCCACTTCACGGCATAACACATAACAGTGCATGTCCTCCTCTTACCAGTAATCGAATTAGAGTATCCAAGTCTGCTGGGTCAGTTTCCATTTCTCCTGAGGCTATGTGGTACTAGGAAGGTAGTATTGAATTCCATATTTAGGTTTAACTTCCTGTAATCCTGATAAGCACTGTTCAGATGACGGAAAGTACAATACTACTATGACTCGCATTCCTTCCATTTTTACCCTTGGTGTATCACAGCCTGCTGCCACTTACAAGCACTTTCACAAGCAACAATGTAACAGAGAAAGTCACTTAAGTAACGTAACTTACTCACTACAATGCTATACAATTGCAAATATATAAACAAAGAAGTTCTTGACAACATCAAGGATGATTCTATCGATTACGGTACTTAGTGCACAGGGTCAACCACATCTTGTCTCTCTCTCTCTGACTACTTCTCCTCGTGTTCGTTTCTACCGCTTTGAAATGTCTAGAATGGACTCTGAAATCCCTCAAAAACACCATATCTGTCGAATACGTAGCACTATCGTTCTTGTTGGCAAGAAGCTTCATGTTGACTGGCAAAGAAGTCCCCACCACTTGGCATGGTCCTTAATACCTTGTGATGAACTTTTCCGTCTTCCCTTTCGACCTGTAGCTATTGATGTTCTCAGCATTACTGGGGATGGGGTACGCATCTGTTACAGAGCTTTGCTGTTCAGGTTATGATAATCACAGCAGGGCCTGTACTATCTAGAACCATCTGTAGGCTTTTATGAATGACCACAGTTCCTGCACCCCACACAATAATATCACTGTCTTGTATATCCCGTCAGCTAGCTGCTGGTGAACAAAATATTCCGTAATTGGCTGCAAATACCTTGGTATGTGTCATGATTTCTGATACACTGGCGCTTCATTCCCCGTAGATGTTCAGTGTTCAGTCATGGGTGTTGCTGGCAACAGACCCCATGATAAAATAAATCCTCAAATTTGAGGAACAATTATGCCATCCGCTCTCTCTCTCTCTCTCTCTCTCTCCCTCTCTCTCTCTCCCTCTCTATTCCCTTTATTCACTCCAATTTCCTATGTAATGCAGTCTTTACAGTAGCTCGTGGCTGCTTGTGGCTCGCCGGCCGAAGTGGCCGTGCGGTTAAAGGCGCTGCAGTCTGGAACCGCAAGACCGCTACGGTAGCAGGTTCGAATCCTGCCTCGGGCATGGATGTTTGTGATGTCCTTAGGTTAGTTAGGTTTAACTAGTTCTAAGTTCTAGGGGACTAATGACCTCAGCAGTTGAGTCCCATAGTGCTCAGAGCCATATTTTTGCTTGTGGCTCAGACACCTCATGCACCACACATCTGGAATGTCAAAATTTTCTATCAATATCCCTTTCCTTAACTTCACTTCCTTGGTGCCAAATTATCTACCATACCTCTCTTGTACACGTATGACACTTCCCTTAATAAAACAACTTGCTGGATCCAGTATATCATTCTCCTCCAGAGGCTGTACAACACATAACATGCCCACGAGTAGGTCAGGCTTCACATTTACCCTAATCTTCAAAGCTTTATTCCTGTGCCACCAGGCAGACAGTCATGTGAACCAAGCATTAGTGCTATTGTACGCTGTCCAACGGGTTTATCCAATTAGCTAGAGGCCCCTCAAAACAGTTATAAACTGGCAACAGATTCCCCTAGCTGGAATTTGATTCCACTATGGTCTATTGTACCTTGCCGAAGGTCAATATTAGCAAAATGTTGGTACAAAACACCTATCCCCAGAATCATGCTTTAGCCCTTGCTTGCATGTTGTGCAGCCTCTGCATACTGCTTAATTCAAACAGTCCATATATGAAAATTTATGTGTGCCAACGGCATTGGTCTCACATCATTCTCTCTGACCACATGTAACCTATGGAGTTGTTGGTTCCATTACCGTTGACTCGTTGTCTCTACAGACAAATGGAAATGGGCCCTTGCCCAGCCAAAACTTTTATTCTTTACATCTTGGAAAACCTTTTACTGTACGATCCACGTCTGCATATGTATTCGTTGCATCTAATTTTAATGGGAATGCCCTTAGGTGGAATTTGGGTTCCCCCTTGCTTTCAACGGCTACTTACCACCTCCCTCGTCCAACCCTATGTCCATTACCAAAATTCTGCCTCTGATGTCTTCTAGTTCTTCTATTTCCCTGTGGCGGCCCACACTGCTACTGTGAACGTCCCACCAGTCAACGTGTTTAACAGGGTTCATGGAAAATACCCAGCGTCTATCTCGTGCCCCTCTTGATATGACAGCTTCATTGCTTTCCAATGCTAACCTAACAGCAGAATGCAGATCCACTGGTACACCTGTACTCACTCTTCTTGACATGTCTGACGGCAATCCCCCAAGAAAAGCATCGAGTACACTGGGCTCTTCTTCTTCCAACAAAACTGCCTTTTCATTGTCATTTTGTCCCAATTCGTACATGTGTTCATTACATTTCCTTGTCGTGTCCACAGAGTCTTCGACAGATTCCCCTTGTCTATTCATAATAGAGTGAACTGCTTCCAGAAGTACCTTGCACTGTACTGATTTTCGTGTCATAGCAGAAACTCCTTCGCCAACTGTTCGATGCCTGCTCCATTCTTTATTGCTTCTGTGCGACTCACATACATTTTAGCTTCTCCCACTAGCTTTATTCACAATCTTTGCTGCCCGCAGCAATTGACTACCACTCCAAACACTCTTCTTAAGGTCCTCTACGAACGACTATACATCCTCAGATTATTTTGCAGAAAAGATAACAATCAGTCCTGCGGCAGCTGGATCCAACTCAATCTGTGGTCCCTAAAGCAATATTAACTCTTCGTCCTTGGTTGTCAACTGCCCATGTAGCAATGTATTCTCGGCTTTCAACTGCACTACTTTTTATGACAATGTCCTTACTGCTTCCAGCTCCGACAAACGTGGCTTCTGTGATTGTGCCTCTGTGACGCTACTACTCTTCCAAGCAAGTTACATTGCGTACACCTTACAGACACCAAATACTGCTTCCTACAATTACCCATAATCTCAGATAAGTCAGTCTGGGACTCTGGCCTAGACAAGGCAAACGTTAAGTAAAAGTGACAGTCACACTTTACTTCCATGTCTGTTAGACGCTCCAAAAGTAAGCATATGGTTCAGCAATCGCCACACCTTGTTGACACTGTAGGTTGTGGTCGTGATACCGTGCTGCGTGAAGATGACGCTGCACACTATGACACCGAACTATAGCGACCCCAGTGCAGGGTGGGGCACTTATAAGCCAGGATTGTGAGAGGGGGTAGCAGACGTGAGTTGGGAGACCAGGACACTCCAAAGAAAGGCAGCTGCAAGCGTAACTTTACTGATGCATTTGCACTGCTTGATATACTGGCTCAGTTGCCAGATGACAGCTGAATTATGCTGGGCTGGCTGCCCGCACACTCTGTGAGGATGATGCTGGTACTCCGTTCAACTCCGGATGGCTCGTCACGTAAGCCAGCTGTATGGTCCCTCCACTAGCTGCATGTACTCGATGATGATATTTCCAAGGTGACACCTGGATGCATCATGACAGTGGACGATCACCACACTCAGATGCCAGTCAGGCTACGGCAGATGGCAGCTGATGTGTGTGGAGTTTGACCTACTGCCATCTGAACAGAAATGGGCCATTTTGCTTGAGATAACCTGGGATGGATATCTGCGCCATAACACTAAATTCGAGGAGGGAATTTCCTATTCCTAAAAGTATTAGAGATGTGAGACGCTTCCTCGGATTATGTTCTTATTGCCGTCGTTTTATCAAAGACTTTTGTATCAAAGCCAGGCCAGGCTAGATCTTACATTTTCTAGGTCTGGTCGCTCACCTTCGTTTGATACAAGGTGTCAAATATTTTGATTTCTTTTGCTCCAAAGAGACACTTTCCTGGATTATGTTTCAGTCCGCCTTGTTCGAGACACTTAATAACGGCCCTCAGTCTCTTTATATGTTCATCAAATGTCTCTGAGAACACTGTAATGTCATCTAAATAACAAAGACACATTTTCCACTTCACGTGCCTTAGTAGATTATCCATCGTCCGTTCAAAAGTTGCTGGTGAATTACACAAACCAAACGGCATTACCTTAAACTCATACAGGCCGTCACGGGTGATGAATGCAGTATTGTCACAATCAGCCTCATCTACTTCGATTTGGCAGTATCTCGAGTACATGTCCATCGTTGAGAAAAACTTAACCCCCTTCAGACAGTCTAGTATATCGTCGATTCGTGGAAGAGGGTAAACGTCCTTTTCAGTTATCTTATTAAGCTTACTGTAATCAACACAAAAGCGCCAACTGCCATCGTTCTTCATGACGAGGACCACTAAAAATGGTTCAAATGGCTCTGAGCACTATTTGACTTAACATCTGAGGTCATCAGTCCCCTAGAACTACTTAAACCTAACTAACCTAAGGACATCGCACACATCCATGCCCGAGGCAGGATTCGAACCTGCGACCGGAGTTGTCACGCAGTTCCAGACTGTAGCGCCTGCAACCGCTCGGCCACCCCTCTCGGCGACAGTTAACTATTCGCAATTCACCGAATCCGCTCTTAAACGAGACGAAAGAGGCTGGAATGATCAAGTTATTCTACAGTGGTAAGCTTCTCTTACATTCCACTACAAGATCCATGGGTTGATGCATGGCATGACACGTGACAGTTACCTTTCTAGCGCTGACTGCAGGAATGATCACTTCATCCAGCACTCATAGTCTCCACACACTCGGATGTGCATCTTCCTGTCCACAGTATCTCATCTCGTCTAGCATAATCTTCGAGCGACCACAATCTATAATTACCTGAGAAGCTTGCAAAAAGTCCCGTCCGAGAATGACATCATATTTACACTCTTGTATGACGATGAATTCTAAGTGCTGTGTTTGGCCATTTATACCCACACGAATGGTACATATTCCTGTAGGTTTTACATATTTCCCATTAGCCACCTTCAGCAGAGACGTTTTGTTGCCGACGAATACGGTTTTCTGCAACGGTACTTCTCCGAAATGACTGAATATGATTCTCCAGAGTCCACCAGACCTTGGGCTGGTCGGCCATCCATGAGGATATCGACAAAGTTTCCTATCATTTTTGGAGTGATTGACGGCTAAGAATTTTTCTCTTCGGCGGTCTCACCTCCAAGGAAGGTCACACGCTGTAGTTTTCCAGGTTGTGGTGGCTAGGTCATCGGCTGGAGCTTCTAAACCGCCTCTCCAGCGGCTAGCTTGCGGCGATGGTGACCTACGTCGACATGCACCCGCATCTTCTTGTTCATCTTCGTCTTCCCGCAGTTAGCGTGGGCTAAGATCGTTCTGCTGTCTTCTGGCGTGGGCGTAATCAAATATCCGCCGCCTTCCTCGACAATAGCGCACAACATGTCCCGGTCGTCCACAGTGGAAACATACTGGT
The DNA here is from genome assembly GCF_021461395.2 of Schistocerca americana. NCBI lineage: Eukaryota > Metazoa > Arthropoda > Insecta > Orthoptera > Acrididae > Schistocerca > Schistocerca americana. Next base: position 401,864,901 of record NC_060121.1, read on the forward strand.
TGTTTATCCTGGGTCCACCAGACGTCGGTCTTCCTTGGTGCCCAAACAGGGCCTCATGCGGCATTGTAGGAACGTAACTCCGCCTGGGTCTCAACTTTTTCACCGTTTTAAAGAAAAATGAAGGACGAGAGATTTGGTTCAATGTCTGTTCCACTTCCTCCCTTATGACCTCTTGAAGCGTCTCAGTTTTTTTCTCGCCAATTCGTGGAAGAGGGTAAACGTCCTTTTTAGAACACTTGTGAAATCAATTGCTTCCTCCATCACAGACATCGATACGACGTTTGGAAGCCGTTCAAACATTTGCCGTGTAGTTATTTATTGTTGCATTGTCTCGATGTACTGGCACAATTTTATGAAGTCGTCTGCTGTCGAAACCTCCTTCAGGAGTAGGGCTTGATACATGTCGTCAGCAACACCCTTCATGAGATGTGCAACCTTATCTTCCTCCTTCATTATAGGACCCATTATTTTACACAGCTCCTAGACGTCTTGAATGTAGGATGCTGTAGTTTATCCTGGGCGTAGTGCCCTGCACTTTAATGTATCTTCAGCCTTGCACTTCAGTCGCTGTGTGTCGCCGGAATACTTACGCAGTTTCGCCTGGAATACTTCCCAGCTTGTGAACTTCTCCTCGTTGTTCTCATACCATTGCTTGGCAGTGCCCTCCAAGTAGAAAAATGCGTTAGCCAAGCACACGGTGTCATTCCATTTGTTAAATTTGGCTATACGCTCATAAACCTGCAGCCACTTGTTTGGATCCTGGTCATTGTCACCAGAGAACCCGGAAAGATGTCTCATGTGGTGGCACACAGTTGCTGTCATCGTAACCTCCTCTTCTTCTTCTGTCTCTGATAGATTGCGATCTGTTGAATACGGTTCGAACTCGGGTTTCTCGTCACGTAAACGGCAGCTCTGTCGTGGCCTGATGGGAGCTACTGTGTCGTCGATAATGTGCGCTTTCGCAAGTTCCAATACCCAGTGCCTCCACCAGAATACTGTCACGTAGAAGAAGGTATAATTAGATGAATGACGAATACTAACTACACTTCACGAAGATTTATTCAGCACTTGCACATGCAAGAGCGCGGAGGGAACTGCCTCCGGCCAGAACACATAAGGTATATGTACAATTACAGAACATTCCAGTACAATGAATCTTGACATTTGTGGATACTTCTAGAATGTACTCGAACCGAATATAGAAATTAAATTTGTACAATCCAGATGAGTTTTGAGCGCACGACCCTCCATGCAACACTTTAGTATCGCAACTACTACACCACAGAGCTACTCAGCTACTTCTGCGACAATATGCAGTGTCTCTGATAAGTTGCTCCACAAATATGCTATTGCCTCCAAGGTTTCCATAATGCCTTGAGTCTATGGTTGTAAAATACTTATGATTTTGGGAGGAAAAAAATATAACCTTTATAGCTTTTAATTTATCGCTGGTAACCGTCGGGTAATTATCACCATAAATCGAGCATGAAGGCTTTTCTCGTAAAAACCGCTAATTCAGTAGGTAAACCTAACGGCCACCAACAACATCTTCATGTTCGTCATATATTTTGCCGGTAATGGTTCTTTTTCTAATTACAAATAAGGGTAGTTTTCAGATGCTTCTTTATTGCATCCTACCATTAACGTCATTGTTACGTTAAAGATTTTTCCCCTTCGAACTGGATTGTCCCTTAAACGATAGATCTTTGTTAGGTGAACAGTTTCAAAAACAGGACAATATTGGTGGCACTGTTGACGCATTCTGCTGCATGAGTGTTCTTTCAGTGAAGACAACGTAGACTACATCGAATTTGTAGTAAAACTTGATTAGCTTCGTCACTGGCGACATTTTAATACTAGTCCATTCGTTTTCTTGAACCGTTCTAACCAACCGGGATTACCACAAAATTTTAAACTTTTGTTCTGCAGTTTCAGTTCTCTGTAGCAGCCAGATATTTAGGTTCACACGTTTCCAAGACATTTTTCGTATGAATGGTACAAGCCACACACTCTCCACATCTTCGTGTTTAACCGTTAGCGTAAGTTTCCTCTCTGGCTTGAACACGCTGCACTCACGAATTGCTAGAGTCTGACATTTATTTCTAATCGTTCTAGATATTCTTGCTTTAGAAATTCCAATGCTCCTTATTGATATCCATTTTCGACCTCCGTTTGTCATCATCTTTCTTAAACAGCTTCATCTTGATTTGAAGCGACATACAGAACTTTTCGTCCGTATTTCTCTTCCGTTGCGCGTAAAAAATGAGAATTACACCAACCAAGTGAAAATATCTGAGTACAAATCTCGCTGATTTTGACAGACGTTTCACCGACTTTGATAAACTTATCAGCTAATACTAAAACTGAAATATTTCGATAGCGACAACATCAAAAGGCAAGCTGCAATATATCAACAGGTGCAACCATTGTTTGCTTCGTTCGGTCTCAGAAGGATAAAAGCCAATAACTTTGGTTGATGTCACAACTACCGAAACCAAGTACATTTATTAGTGGCGGAGAGGATTTGGTTATGAATAGGGAAAACATAGGGTCACAACAAAGTGTTTCTTCGTGGTCAGGCAAAAACAGTAATTACGTTAGTGAGCCTCAAGACAGGACAAACAATAAAAGAAATTTCCTGAGTGTAGCAAGTCATCTGTAGATCAACTGGCCAAGTCCCACGTCTGGAAATCCACAAACGACAGGTGAGTTAAGCAGGAACTTATTCTTCTAAAGGCCAACTTGTTTGGTTGTAGGTATAAAATATCTGCCCATACGTAGTGTAGCTCTCACTACGGTCTTTCCGGCGTTCTTTGATGAGAAAATATGTTCTCCTCTACCATTCTGTGCCTCGTTCTAATAGCAACATTTTTACCCCTTCGTATCTCCGCTGACAGTCAGTGGCAAAATGCACAGGGAGCCAAGAATTGCTGTTCGAATATTGTGACGTTTCCCTCACGTTGTCCTGACGGCGAAACGTGGGTAGAAGGAGCTTGCAGGCGGACGGTATCTCCACCCGGGGTAAGTAAATCACAGACACGTTTGATTTCCCGTTCTCTTTCATGTGATTCTCATCAAGAACTCAAAAACAAAATATGCACAAAGTCATCTTCACTCTAATTATAACACTAAACATTGATTTTAAAACGTTTTAATACTAATATTACGCTCATGTTTTAAATGTTGTCATGTTTTTGTTTATAATATCACTTCCTTTTAATGACAATTTTACATTCAATCTCATTTATGTAATATCTACTTGTATATAAGTAATCGTTGTGCTATTAATATTTTTGAGCTGTTGGTAGAAACTTTGGTTTTCCTAGAAGGTGTGTCTGTCCATCTACAAATTATGTATAATTCCTTGTTGTCTCACACCTGTTCAGGAAAGCGGGCAGATTTCTCTCGTTGTTCGCGAACAACATCACAGTCTCTTTACACCGAGAGGCAAATGTTTCATCAAGACGTGGTTACTTGGAATAGGACTGTTTGATTCAGTTATTATTCAGGATACTGCTAGAATCATGGAGGGTATCGGTTAATTAACTGTCTCCATATGACCCACCATGATTTGTGTTGAAACTCTCCATCTGACAGTATTTAAATCAACCATTTCGAACATTTGTGTATTGCAATCTCTGTTTTCCCCTAATCTTGATTCCTAGTACACCTTTCTGTAGCTCGCTGGAAGCTATGCAGTGAAGTCATATTGCGACTTCTGTCGGTACAAGACACACAGCCATACCATGCTGTACACAGGTAGTACATTCTTAAGAAATTTCTTCTCCTAATGGAGGTATATGTTTATTATAATCAGAGTTCTTGTGAGGAAGAATTCTTCTTTTGCCTGTTCAAGTCTGCTTTTATATCCCTCTAGCTTTGTCTGGCCGTTGCACAGTTCATCTAATTGTTTCATACTTTTGACACAAGATGACATTATCGTAAGCCAATTTACTCATAACTTTTCTCAACCCTTAATTTTATTCCTATTTACTGATTCTTCTACATACACGTTGAACAATGAAGTGCATCCTTGTCTTAGATGCATTTGATCAGTAGAAGAGAACTTGGTCTCCCATTCTAATTGTTAATGTATGATTGCTTACATCTGTATATTACCCTTCTTCCTGACTACATCGCCTACCTATATTACTGAGAATTTCAAACAACATATAACAGTTTACACTATCAAAAGCTTATTATTGGTCAATAAATTATATGAAATTGTTTTTATTTTTCTAAAGTCTTGCTTCCATTTTAAATCATAGTGTCGAAGTACCTCTATTTTCCCTAAAGGTAAATTCAACTAATTTTAGTAGTTCCTTAAATGTACAAATGTGTGTGAATTCCTAAGGGACCAAACTGCTGAGGTCATCTGTCCCTAGACTTACACACTACTAAAACTAACTAATGCTAAGAACAAAACACACACACACACACATCCATGCCCAAGGCAGGACTCGAACCTCCGGCGGGAGGAGCCGCGCAATTCGTGACATGGCGCCGTGCGGGCATTCCGCACGACAGGGTCCTTAATTTATCTTTCCATTCTTGTGTATATTATTATTCTCAGCAACCTGTATGCATTAGCTCTTAAGATGAATTTGCAATAGCATTGGTCAATCTTTGATATCTTGTGCATTGTGTGGATTAAATTTCTGCGGAAGTCCGATGGTATATCTCCATTCTCATAGCTTCAAGAGACTAGCCTGAACAATCGTTCCGTTTCCACATACACATGTTATCTTAGAAATTCAATAAGAATATTACCTATTACTTCAATCTCATTTGTTCGCAAGTCTTTTCAGATATGTTGACCTCTGCACTCCAATACTGGATCTCCAAGTGTTCTCCAAACTGGTATCCATCTGTTGTCCTGTCGTCATCAGGGAGTTACAAAAACTTACTTGTTAATAAATGTACATGAAGCCATTTTTGTTGCAGAAACTGATCAATTTATTTTAGTACCAACATTTTCGTAGTTTACCTTTGGGACTCACTTTAGTTTTCTCGTAAAAATATTTTGTACACGATTATGGCTTTCTTTATGTCTTGCAGAGACGGTGACATCGAGGCACTGCCGGAAGTTCTTTTGTGTGCAAGAAGTGCTGCAGATAGCTTTCATCATATAATCTTGTAATCTACGATTTAACGGTGCCATAAATACGTATAACTAGTAATTGAGGTGGTCACATGTTCGTTGTCGCATGTAGAAACACTATGTCACACATGAAAATAAAATATATCTTATTCAGTTAAAAATTTGTGTTTTATGTGTAATTACTGACCATATTCGAAATATATACCTATGGGTTACCAATGTCAGGGGTTGACAGACTGTTCTAAACTACAATGGCATATCAGAAGTTCAGGATGTAATGCATATTTCGCTAGAGAAACACAGGATTTTAAATTTGTATACCTACTAACTAATATTTAAGTGAATAAGTGGCTACTGTTTCACAGTGACAAACACCCGGAAAAGTATGAGGCGGAACAGATGTTGGAATGAAATAAAAGTACTTTATAGTTACTAGGACATCTTATGATCATCAGGTGGACGAATGGCAGCGTGAGACCCGTGCGTCCGCAGTACTGCCGAATTATATTTCCAATGGTGGAAAGCAGATGCGTGGTTACAATACAGGGCGACGTTTCATCTTATGCACTGGTGCCCAACTCACAGCCACTGTGTACGGCTTCCATGAGGTATTTCAACGTGAGCGCATACATGATTTGTACTGTAAAGTGAATGTATGGTGTCACGCTTCGCCTAAAGTTTCATTGTATGTGGTCCAGTTCCTAAACCTTGCTATGGATGTGTACGAGGAAGTGCTGAAAAGTAATGTCTCCGAATTTTTAATGTGAAAACTCTTAAAGTTTTTACTTTTTAGGCCGGTCACTGTGGCCGAGTGGTTCTAGGCGCTTCAGTCTGGAACCGCGCGACCGCTACGGTCGCAGGTTCGAATTCTGCCTCGGGCATGGATGTGTGTGATGTCCTTAGGTTAGTTAGGTTTAAGTAGTTCTAAGTTCTAGGGGATTGATGACCACAGATGTTAAGTCCCATAGTGCTCAGAGCCATTTGAACTATTTCAAATTTTACTTTTTCATAAAAAAAGGAATCAAACACGATAATAACATTCTACATCTATATTCTCCATATCTACGTATTTATTTCTCTATACAGTCTCCCTAGCTACGAATACATTTCTTCGAAAGAGAGACCAGTTTGTTGGTACCGTCACTGTAGAATGTTTGACTTTCTTGACGAAGCCACAACCTAACCTCTGCTTGCACCTCTTCACCACCATCAAAACAAAATCCATACAAAATGCGGTGCAAGTACACTATCTGTCAAGTGATACTCGGAATTCATTTACTTCTAGTTGTAAGCTTCACGTCAGGAGTGCCATCCTGTCACAGACAGAAAATGAGAAGCATTATTGTCAATGCAACTCCTGACTGAATTGATGTTGAACACGTAACACTGACCCTGCGTTATACTTATTTCAATAAGAAAATTGGTAAATATGAGATAAATTAACTGCGTTTTGGGATTCTTGGATTGCAATCAGAAAACATAAGTTGCTGTAGCACATTTAATTCGAACAGTACTTGTGAAACAAACAGTTCCTATCAGTGAATGCAGAGGACAAGGTTATGGTAAAGGAAGAAATATGGGGGGGTATTACAAAGGAGCTCAGACTTTCTTTAGTGGAACGTTCTTGCAAAATTTTCTGTGTGTGTTTGTCGTACATAGTCTAATATGGTGTACTCGCTGCTGAGAGTCGTTATGAAACCTTTTCTTTTTTCTGAGTAATTCAGCATCTTTACAGCAATGATGGGAAATTCTGAAACAGTATCCTGAGAGTTGTTTATATTCCGTGTCTGATATATGTAGGAGTACTTGGACTGACGCACAACTTCGATAAGATGGCATTGCTTTTGAAATTCTTAAGAGTTAAATTCATAAGCTGAAGTACACTTTGTGTTATGAGGTATTTTAGATTAAGTGAGAACTTTCACGTTCTTCATCATAGCATCAATTTGGTTAAACTTGTTGCATCCAATTGATTATAAAAGTCAATTACTAGAAGTTCGGAATACTATCACTGATGCAAATACGCTTCTTGGGTTTGCCACCGGATCGTATTGTGCAACTCGCACAATATTTCATCGATGCAATTGTTCAATAGCATCAGGTAGTGGTAACAGCTCTGTTTCTCCAGCATCTCAACTCACTCCACCTCAGTATACACTTCACAATGGAAGTGGAAAATAACGGCATCTTAACATTCCTGGACTTCATAGTCAGAAGAAAAGCTGGTGGTACACAGCATCTATCACAAATCAACTCAAACGGAGCTATATTTGCTGGCCGCAAGTTGTAATCATCCTGCGCAACGTGACAGTAGCCTACGCTCTTTGGAACATAGAGCACTTGTAGTCTCAGATGCCGACAGTCTACCTGGTGAACTACAACACCTGAGATCGGTGTTCCAACAGAATGGCCGTTCGTGTAGGCAGATACGCCATGCGTTCCGTTCTAAGAAAACTAGAAGCAGGGATGTAAATTAAGATGCGGTGGCACCAGCTGCAACAGCGTTGTGCCCTATTTTGGAGGCATGTCTTCGAGAACAGAAAGGATATTCAAAAAGCACGATAACAAGTATGTTTTTCGGCCACCAGCAAAACTGAAGAATCTATTTTTCGGTCAAAGACGACCCTGACGTTAGGAAACGTGGCTTGTGTAAATCTCATACCAATGTGGAAAATCTAATATCGGACAGACATGCCGAAGCGTGCAAGAACGTCGCATCGAACACCATCATTATACACGCTTGGGGCAACCTCACAAATCAGCAGTAGCGGAGCACTGCCTGGACACGGGACATCGTATGCTTTACGAACAGACGGAATTTTATCCCCAGCGTCATCTTTCTGGGACTGTGTAGTTAAGGAGGCCATACATATACGTACGGCGGACAATCTTATCAACAGGGACGCAGGTTTTCAACTAAGCGCCACCTGGAATTCAACACTGGCTGCCATTAAATCAAAACAGGGAAAACAAGAACTTCCGATTCATCACGCGATGCAACACGCTACTGAGATTTAGTTCAGCCTTTAACCGCAGGAGCGTCCGACAGCACAGTGATTGAAATTTCCTGACAGATTAAAACTGTGTTCCGGACCGAGACTCGAACTCGGGACCTTTGCCTTTCGTGGGCAATTGCTCTACCATTTTTTTTTTCTGCCGTGTCGTCCTCTGCCTTGAGGCGTCATGCGGTTCTGGTTTAGCGGACGGTCAAATAGCTCCTTAATTGGCTCATGAGGCTGAGCTCACCCCGTACCAGTCCTCCCACCGAAGAAAAGTCGTTGGCAGTGCAAGGAATCGAACTCGGATCCTCCTCATGGTAGTCATCTACGCTAACCATTTCTTTCTTTTTTAATTTTTTTCTTTTAAGTTATTTTTTTTAAACCCGCTATCCATCTTTTTTTTAATTCTGTCCTGCTGACCACTTTTATTTTTAATAAAAGGAACGCGGTTCCTCCGCTTTATGGTCCAACAACGCGACCACTGTTTTTTTTTGTGTGGAACAGGAAGGCAGGGTAAACAAACAATCTTTATTCCTACAATTGCGCAGTCCTAGGGATAAGAAAAGTATCGAGACAGCAAAAACAATTTGGAAAAAAATGTACTTTTTTTTAACAAGAATAAAGTAAATGACAATCCTAGCCACAGGCGGGAGTGAAAACGAAGTTACCATCTGCAACACCTTTAAAAATGTTCCAAAAATGTTGGCTTGCGAGAGTATTCGCGCGTTTTTATTCTGAGGGAGAAGGAACAGTAGCAGTGGAGATGAGACGGATAAGTAATAAATATTGGAAGATGGAAGACAGCGATTACGGCACAGGGCACAGAAAGACCGAAGGAGACCACTGCAGTGTGGAAGAAGAAGAGGGACACAGTGGCAATGGAAGATAGTTGATAGTGATAGAACAGTGCTAGGAAGAGAGTGAAGGAGTGCCAGTGGGAGAGGAATGAAGAGAACGAGAAAGTGGGACTGTTGTGAGAGACAGTGATAATGAGAGACAACACCTACGACAATGACAAAGAGGGAGAGAGATAGATAGTGACAGTGAGAAGGTACATCAGCAGTAGGCAGGAATGAGTGAGACAACAGCAGTGAGAGGGAGGAAGAGGGAGATAGTGAGGAAAGAGGAGACATTACTAGCAGGACAGAACGAAGGAGACTATGACTCTGAGACATGAGACAGTGACACTTCTACAGAAAGAGATAATGACAATGAGTTAAACTAAATGAGTCAGTGAGACTGGGCAAGCAGGAGTGGATGGATATTAGCGACTTTTATTATTATTATTCTCGTGTCAGGAACATACATGTACATGTGCATACATTTTACACAGTTATGATTAAATTAGTTTTGACCAAAACTTGGCCACCTCCAACGCATTTTCTATGGCGTGTTAAGGGTCATCTTCTGTACACAATCGACACCGAAGCATGTGCCGGACTGTCTGTTCTTCTCCACAATCACACCGAATATCATTTGAATCAGTGTATCCCTATTTTGACAGGTTAAGTTTTGATCTTCTAACTCTGAATCTCATCTATTCATGGACTTCCACGTTGTCCATTCCCTGTCATGGCCTGGAGGTAAAGCTTCAACAGCTCTTTTCCAACCAGGGGGAAGATAGGTCGTAGCCTTCCATAGCTGTAACCTAGCTTTTTCAGCAGTGGTTCTAAGCTCCTTTGATGTCTTAATGAAAGTCTTCCTCCTTCAGTCTTTGCGGTTGCGGGTCATGCCCATGCAGAGGACGAGTAATTTCCTGTTCCACTGCCTTTCTTTCCTTGTTTGCAGCTATCTCTCTTTAAACAAGTGTTGGAGCAATTCCTGCGAGGTGGTAAAGCCATTCGACTGGAGTGGATTTCAAGCAACCTGTTATAATTCTGCAGGTTTCGTTGAGAGCTACTTCCACCTGTCTGGCATGAGTAGAATTATACCAAACAGGACAGGCATACTCTGCCCCAGGAAAACAGAGTGCCAGTGCAGATGTTCGGAATGTTTCATGTTGACTGCCCACTGTGATCCGGCCAATTTCCGTAGGAGATTGTTCCTGGTGGAGACTTTCGACTTGCATTTCATGCAGAGCTTTTTTAAAGTGAGAGATCTATCAAGTGTCACTTCTAGGTATTTTCGAGTCTCGTAGTGTTCCAGTTCAACCTCCGACCATACTATTTTCAACTTGCGAGTGGCTTGTTTCTCAAATGAAAAGCACACACCTCGGTCTTCGAAGGGCATGATTTTAAGCAGGTTTGTGTTGTAGTATCTGTATTCAAAATCTGTGTTCTGGGGGGGGGGGGGGGGGTAGAGCAAGGTCGACAGTATATAGGAAGCTCCTGGTGTTTGGGCCTATAAGTTAATCGTTCGTGTATACAGGGTGTCCCAGCTATCTTGTCCACCCAAAATATCTCTGGAACAATAACAGCTATTGGAAAACGACTTTCACCGCTATCAATGTAGGGCTGGGGCCCATGAATGTACATATTTGGAAACATTCTAAAACGAAAGCATATGTGTTTTTTAACACAAACTTATGTTTTTTTAAATGGACCTCCTATATTTTTTCTCCAGTAATCCATAGCATGACAAAGCACATACACAATGGCGTTGATCGCGTCGCAATATTCCCATTACATCCCGAGATATTGAGACGCGAAGTTGACGCTTGAAACACCCAACATGCGCTGGTAGCGCACGTCCTGAGGCTCAGGCATGAACCCCATGCTGCCCGTAACCGCGATGTGATTGACATGTGTAATCACACCTCCATACTTATAAAGAGGTCCGAAATGAATAATACGGTCTGCTGCCATAAACTTTCATAAGCACATAATGGTTTCCCTCTTGCACGTTTAGCCAGGCGGGGTGGCCGAGCGGTTCTAGCCGCTACAGTCTGTAACCGCGCGGCCGCTGCGGTCGCAGGTTTGAATCCTGCCTCGGGCATGGATGTGTGTGATGTCCTTAGGTTAGTTAGGTTTAAGTAGTTCTAAGTTCTAGGGGACTGATGACCACAGCAGTTAAGTCCCATAGTGCTCAGAGCCATTTGAACCAATCTTGCACGTTTTACGTATCTACGTACACAATATGAACCAGTACCGATCGGTGTACACCCGTCAGGTTGTCTTATTTATCCTGCACACCCAAAATCAGGTTTATCTAATGCGTTATATGACCCATTGTGCCTGTCGCGCAGGGCCTGGCTCTACCTAGTCAAGTGTCCAACGTAGTTCCCACTACTGCCACAGTAACCACTTCGCCTTGTTTATGATTTGCGACCCATGCAAACTCCTGTACTCCACCACCCTCCGAGCATTCCATTTGTTGTTGCTTTGGCGTGCAGTACACCGCTTGCCAGTGTAGTCGTGCATCAGAGTAATCTAGTGACGGCACGGAAGTAGTACACATTGTGAATAAACGTTGTGTTGTGGAACTTATACTGTACAGTATAATGTACACACATGAAGATATGGTAGAAATGCTGCTGATCTATGGAGAATGTACGTTGACGGGAAATACGTTATGAGATTGCTTGTTTGTTGATAGTACTGTTAGCGAGCATTATGATTATTAAGTTAATATGTCTGTTTTCTACCCTACTCTACATACCTGTACTGTACCCTGTTGTAGGTGGACGAAATGTTGTTCAGGAGGAACGACTGTACAGAAGACGATTCCCTGACAAGCCATCGCCTTCGCGCCGGATGTTTGGTCGTCTCACATCTCGTCTACGTGAAACGGGAAGCTTAAATCCAAGACCTCGACATCGTCCTAGAACACGCACAGATGAACGTGTTTAAGTTGCTGTGCTCGCTATCCTCAAATCAGCACACGTCAAATTGAACGTGAAGTTGGTGTGTCGAAATCAAGTGCACAGCGTATTCTTAAACGTCATAAATTTCATCCTTACCATGTTCATTTACACCAGGATCTTCATGGAAATGACTTCCGCAATAGGGTAACATTTTGTCGGTGGGCTCAGCAAGAACTTCTGACTAATCCAAATTTTTTTTGCAGATGATCTCTTTACCGGCGAGGCATCATTCTCCAACAAAGGAATTGTCAATATGAGGAATATGCATTATTGGTCCGCAGACAATCCAAAATGGCTCCGTCAGGTAGAGCATCAACGTCCGTGGAAAGTTAATGTTTGGTGTGGGATTATTGGAGATACCATTATCGGACATTTCTTTATAAATGGCATCCAAAAATGGCAGACAATACTCCAGATTTATACGACACAATCTTCCTGTTCTCTTGGACACCGTACCTCTGAACCGGAGAATGGTCATGTGGTATCAGCATGACGGATGCCCTGCACATAACGCCTTATGAGCACGACGACTTCTGAAACATAAGTTACCTGGTAGGTGGATTGGACGACGTGGCCAGTTAGGTGGCCTGCCCGATGTTCGGACCTTACACCGCTGGATTATTTTCTTTGGGGAGCAGTGAAGGATGCTGTTTACCAACATGAACCAACAACACCAGAGGACATGATGCAACGCATTATTGATGCTTGTACAGCCATCAAAGAGGAAACAGTAGCACGAAGTAAGGCATCCTTCAGTCCTTCATCCGCAGAGTGACCCTATGTATGCAAGCCAATGGGCATCACTTTGAGCATGAGACGTCAATGCTATGTTTAGTATGTAGTGCTGGTATCACAGTGGAAGTTTCGACAAAGGGCCATTTTACCCAGTGATGTTAAGAAACATTTGTTTGCAACAATTTGTCATTTAACGCATTAGATAAACATAACATTGATAATTATGTGATAATAAAACCAATTGGTTAAAAATGTTTACATACATCTTCTATGTCCTACCTGAACTTCCCAAATCAAAACATTTTTACCTAAACAACGGTAAAACTTTTAGTCCACTTGCTCGTTTCACTAAAACCATCAACATGAATTTTACTATTACGAGTGAATGATTAACTGTCACTTGTGCTAGATCTACAGTAAAGTAAAGTTTTAACGTTGAACGCCATTACCTTTTTAGTAACGGATTAACGATAAGCGAAGTTAACTTTGTGACTAACGTTGCGGTACACAGATATGTTACAGAACCGCATCACCCCTAGCCTATGGGATACCTGCTGGAACGTACGACGTTAATGCAGGGTGGCAGCAGACCGTATTATTCGTTTCGGAACTCTTGATAAGTATGGAAGTGTGATTACACATGTCAATCACATCGCGATTACGGGCAGCATGGGGTTCACGCCTGAGCCTCAGGACGTGCGCTACCAGCGCATGTAGGGTGTTTCAAGCGTCAACTTCGCGTCTTAATATCTCGGGATGTAATGGGAATATTGCGGTGCAATCAACGCCATTGTGTATGTGCTTTGTCTTGCTATGGATTGCTGAAGAAAAAATATAGGAGGTCCATTTAAAAAAAACATAAGTTTGTGTTAAAAAACACATATGCTTTCGTTTTAGAATGTTTCCAAATATGTACATTCATGGGCCCCAGCCCTACATTGATAGCGATGAAAGTCGTTTTCCAATAGGTGTTATTGTTCCAGAGATATTTTGGGTGGACACGATAGCTGGGACACCCTGTATATTAAACCGAACTGGAGCCAAACCACTTCCTTGCAGGAGGTCATCCTTCTGTAGTCTCCATCCACTACGCCGTCCTCGAAAGACGACGAATAACATGCGAATCTGCAGAAGGGAGGCGATGAGTCTGGTTAGACCTAAATCTTTGGTCAGAATGTAGACCATGACTAGTAGTAGCTGGTGATTGACCGTATTATACACCATTGATAATTCGACAAATGCCACTTCTGTCACCTTCCGCGCTTCAGAGCCATCTTCTATAAACTGTGTGAGATTTGGGTGCATAGATCCTAAGAAGTCAGTGCCCAGAACAACCACCTCTGGCCATAATAACGGCTTTAATACGCCAAGGCATTGAGTCAAACAGAGCTTGGATGGAGTGTACAGGTACAGCTGCCCATGCAGCTTCAACATGATACCACAGTTCGTCTAGTGTAGTGGCTGGCGTATTGTGACAAGCCAGTTGCTCGGCCACCATTGACCAGACGTTTTCAGTTGGTGAGAGATCTGGAGAATGTGCTGGCCAGGGCAGCAGTCGAACATTTCTGTATCCAGAAAGGCCCGTACAGGACCTGCAACATGCGGTCGTGCATTATCTTGCTGAAATACAGGGTTTCGCAGGGATCGAATGAAGGGTAGAGCCGCGGGTTGTAACACATCTGAAATGTAACGTCCACTGTTCAAAGTGCCGTCAATGCGAACAAGAGGTGACCGAGACGTGTAACCAATGACACCCCATACCATCACGCCGGGTGATACGTCAGTATGGCGATGACGAATACACGCTTCCAGTGTGCGTTCACCACGATGTCGCCAAACACGGATGCGACCATCATGATGCTGTAAACAGAACCTTGATTCATCCTACAAATTGACCTTTTGCCATTCGTGCATCCAGGTTCATCATTGAGTACACCATCGCAGGCGCTCCTGTCTGTGATGCAGCGTCAAAAGTAACCGCAGCCATGGTCTCCGAGCTGTTAGTCCTTGCTGCTGCAAACTTCGTCGAGCTGTTTGTGCAGATGGTTGTTGTCTTGCAAACGTCCTCATCAGGGATCGAGACGTTGCTGCACGATCCGTTACAGCCATGCGGATAAGATGCCTGTCATATCGTCTGCTAGTGTAACGAGGCCTTTGGGTTCCAGCACGGCGTACCGATTACCCTCCTGAACGCACCGATTCCATTTTCTGCTAACAGTCATTGGATCTCGACCAACGCGAGCAGCAATGTCGGGATACGATAAACCGCAATCGCTATAGGCTATAATCCGACGTTTATCAAAGTCGGAATCCTGATGGTACGCATTTCTCCTCCTGACACGAGGCATCACAACAACGTTTCACCAGGCAACGCCGGTCAACTGCTGTTTGTGTATGAGAAATCGATTGGAAACTTTCCTCATGTCAGCACGTTGTAGGTGTCGCCACGGGCTCCAACCTTGTGTGAAAGCTTTGAAAAGCTAATCATTTGCATATCACAGCATCTTCTTCCTGTCGGTTAAATTTCGCATCTGTTGCACTTCATCTTCGTGGTGTAGCAATTTTAATGGCCAGTAGTGTATTTAAATTTGCTGAGGAAGGTAGACTGAGGCAGCTGGTACCCCACTTTTCCATTAGAGAATTTTAAACAGGGGCATGTTCGCCCTTTATGTGCTCTGATAGGAGCATTTCTCCATTGGTATTTCACATTTGCACACTCATTCGCTATTCATGCAACAGCCTTCAAAGCTGCAGCGAGAAGTTGTCGACATAGTTTATTACAACTTTTTTTCCTACATTCCAAACTATTTCGACTGTAATAGAACATTATTCAAGGTGTACGATAGTAACTTTACTAGTTTTCTGAAACAATAGAGGGCACGAAACTAAACATCTTTCTCAACAAAGCAATGTCAAACTTATGGTGGGGTGTTGGATATTGTATATTCTAATAAGTTCTGAAAATTTAGAGCACAACCTTATCAACGGCACATTACGCAAGTGTGCTGCAAGCTGTTCCCTCTCTACGAAATTTGTAATAACGGCAACCATTCTAATTTCAAATGAAAATGTGCGCGGAAATCAGAAATGTGAGGGCAGAAAATGTACTCAGAAGAAAATTAAATACTGAAGGCACTGAATTGAAGGTAAATTAAACGACTTCAAAAATTTAATTTAACTTCCAGTGTCAGTTTTGTAATTAGGAGGGCTGTCTTTCCACGTACACTGTGGAGGGGGGTGGGTGGGGGAGGAATCTTTCTAAACAGAAGAAATTATGTGGTGAATTGAGTATAGAACACACTACAGAGAAAGCTGGAGGAAACCATGTTAATTTTTAATGTTATTTATTTATTTACTTTACATACTTGTTCCTTAAATAGAAGGTTAGAAGTAAGGGCGAAGAACAGCTGATGGAACGATGGGGACAAACAACGGTGCACACTTACTGCTTAACCAGTGGCATAATGGCTTAATTTTATACAACTTTTAAGAGATGTGAATAGTGTGGGGGGTAGGCAATTTTTTTTATCAACACCGCAAACCATCTCTAGGATCTGCCCACCAAGACATAACAAAATAAAACCATACAAGGCATAAGAACTCATGGCAGAGTGCTGGTTTGGGAGTGGATATAAGGGCTCAAGGTTAACCAAAAGAAAAACTGAATGTGAAACACAAAACAAATAATAACAATACGACCTACGCTCCTCATAAGATGAGGACCAGATGTATGTCACATATACAACCTTAAAAATGTCTAATTTTACACATCTTTTGAAACAGCTACCGTTATCAGTAATCCCTGTCATGCCTAAGAAATAGATAATAATTATTGACAGGAATTCATAAAAATGTTACATTTAACATTTAAATATTTATTACCAGGAAATATTGTAATTCCAAAGAAGAAGTTAATCAACTGACATTAGAAAACGTATATACACAAATGTTGAAACCCAGTTTTGCTCAAAGAGTATAATATAAAACTTAAGTTCAATAGTGCAGTCCAATACGATAGCCCCGATCTCCAAACATTTCCATAATTACACTTACAAAACCTTCCCACGAAAGAGACTTCACGTAAGTAATGTTATCAAACTATATCAGAAATTGTTTGCTCCTTTAGAGACCATTTTACATTATTACAGAAGAATCAATAGTATGACACAGATGAACATTATATTTGCATTGTCACTCTTTAGGATGTACTAGAAGGGGGGCGGGAGGCTGACCTCTAGAGAGTAATGCATGTAAGATAATGAAAAATAAACGTAATACCCCAGAAATTATAAAACATACCTTACAGTTTCCAGAAAAACTGACAGGTATTTATGTGCACATAAAAACTTACGTTCAATAAATATGCCCACAAAGAGAGATCATCATTCTCCAGTACTTCTATCCTTACAGGAAAAAATTCCAAACGTCGCCTGTGTGGCATTTCTTGATGTAGTACGTTTGTACATATTGAACTTCACGATCTAGCTCACTGGTGTACAGGGTTTACTTGGAACCAAAGATTATAATGTACCTCTTAGTAAATTGACACTACAATTGCTACCGTGTACTATCAATTTATCCCCGACAAGGTATTTTCTTTGACAGTGTCCTTGAATTTTTAGCCTAGTTTCGTCTGTCAGTGTGTTACGCGCTATCGATGTGAAGTTGATTCTTGACGAAAATGATCCTACACAATTATTATTGTGAGAAATTTTTTACGTACTATGGTGGGATTAAGAGAGCAAGTAACTATTGTTCAAATTATGGTATAATTTTGCTACAGTTTATGCCAGTAAGTGAAATACTATTTAACCTCATATTTTCCCGTAACTGTGTAGTCTCTAATGGATTCATTTATTTGTCTTAGGCTAAGCTTGACAATGGTCATCGATCGAAACTAGTATCGAATTGTGCAAAACAAATGACAGCTGAAGGTTTCACCATGAATTTTAACAAACTGTTTTCTATTCCTGCCGACGAAACACCAATTTCTTTTCTACAAGTTAATGAGACTAGCTACTCAGTAGCTACTCAATAGCTTCCAACCAATGCTGAACAACTTCTATAACAGTCGAATTTACAACTAGTTAAGTCATTAATACTCAGTGAATGATCAAACCAAATTATGACGACCAAAAATTCAAATTTCCTGCAAAAATTAACATCCAATATTTCTCCCCATCAAATGTGAAACAAATTGGGCTACCTAAGGATTTCATATCACAGCTGTAACCTTCCTCAACATACCAGTGGTCCCTGTTCGTAACTTAGGTAAAACCAGACTACCATAACACGTATAATACCGTTTGGAACCATGTAGGCTAGTAAGTGATCACCGTTAACCACACTTTCAATGGTTAATGTAGTTTTATTTGTGGACGTCTCGTCGTCAGATAGCGGCCACGTCGTCGACTGTCCCTCAGCTTATTTCTCGTACGGCAGCGCGGAGTGCGATCATCTTCGGTCTCGCACAATGTTGCGACGTAATCTCTTACTACTCATTCTTTCTGTAACATCATAAATACAAGAAATTTATAACATCTTCACACTAAGAATTACCATCCTGCTTAGCAATAAATTAATATAAAAATACCGCTTTTTCAAACTAAGGCAGTTGGAGAGAATTAGTCTCTAACGGCCTTACATTTCAAACTGCACACTGCAAAGTGTACCCGACATAGAATTTGACCTGTCTCATGGCACTTTGAAAATTCACTGTCAGTTGCTGTCACACTTTCGTAAAAAGCAGCTGCACAACGATTGAAATTCACGATATCCAGTTTTATGGAGCGATAAGATAAGTTCGTTGATTCGAAAAAAAATGGGGCCTTAAGATGGCTAAATGAATTGCAGAAACTCGTTGCTTTCAGGATAAAATAAAATATCTTAAAGTATACGTCTGTTGAGAAAGGTTATTGAATTGAAAAATATATATTTTTTTGTACAGATGACTTGACAACCACAGCTCTGGGGAGGACTTTCGAGGGGGTAGAGCAGAAATTTGTGAGGACTCCCAGAGTCTTGTTAGTACACTATCAAAATCACTCTCTTAAGCCGAATCCATCAAGGACTCAAGTAAGCATTTTCGACCTTCGATCTGGGCAAGAAAAGCGAAAACTCAATGCTTTCATGAAAAATACCACAATGTAACACACAGTTATCCAACCTATCTGTGTGCGAAGTTGAATATATCGATACCATGTAGACACCACTGTGAATAGATCCGTTATAAAGTGGAGTCTAGATACAATATTTTGCAGAAACTCGTAAATAGCAATTGAGATCAAAAGTTATCATCCTGAGAACCAACCACGTAGCATTTTACTTGTGTTTTTATATTTGTTCCATAGAAATTATAATTTCTCATTGTGTCACAGGCGATAGATGGTCGATTATCCACGTCGTGTCGTGATTGTTGTTGCAGCGAAATGTTTAGGTGCGGTTCTGTTTAGCAGGCTCAGTATTGGTTTACTAGTTTTCCAGATGTCTGTGAGTGTTCGACATAAACTCCTGTACTCCAGGGTGTCTACTTCACTGCACGTGTTGAAGGGGTCTGTCATGATGAGATGCATACCTGCTAGTTTCTCGTTGCTCGGTATCGTCCTGTTAACAGTCTTGTACAAAGTGCTGCGGACTTCTAGTGATAAAAAGCGCGCTCACAGAGAGAGACAATTTCTCGTACGATTTTTCACCGGTATTGAGGATATTATGACTCACTGGTCTTCTAGATGGATGACCCATGGCTGTGTCACATATTTTCTTTGCAGTCGTCCCTCTGGGGCTGACGACGCTCCATATGATGTCACTTTTATGCGTGTAGTGTTACTGCTTGTAGCCGAGTATAAATGGAATTTTTAAGACTTTGACCTGTATTTCTCCAACAAGTCCGCTCTTGGAGTGGCCAGGTTCTTTCCTACGATTCTGGATGTACCATGTACACTGTTCAGCCGGAACATTTTGATCACCGACCTACTATCGATATAAGAACGTCCATGTCTCAGCAAGCAACGGCCTTGCCGCAGTGGATACACCGGTTCCCGTGAGATCACCGAACGCTGCTGGGCGTGGCAGGCGCTTGGATGAGTGACCATCCAGCCGCCGTGCACTGTTGCCATTTTTCGGGGTGCACTCAGACTCGTGATGCCAATTGAGGAGCTACCCTACCGAATAGTAGGGGACTTCAGTCAAGAATACCATCTTACGATCGGGAGCCCGGTGAGCTGACCCAACGCCCCTCCTATTTTCATCCTCCTCTGAGGATGACACGGCAGTCGGATGGTCCCGGTAGGCCACTCGTGGCCTGAAGACGGAGTTCATGTGTCAGCAACTCACCTGGCGAGAAATGATTCCTAGTCAGACATATGCACGTTGCGCGTAATATCAGTGACCTTGTTCTCCATGTGTAGAATGTAGAGAAGAGCCACTATCTGTTTTAGTTTGACCGAGGGCAGATTGTGATGGCCCGGAGGTTCGACACGAGCATATCGGAGACTGCACTACTTCTCGGATGTTCGAGGAATGCTAAGGTGAAACCATGTCCAGACATTGTGGGGTTGGGCGGCCGCCACTCATTACAGATGTCGGACGTCGTAGGCTGGCCAGAGTCGTACAATGGGACAGACGGCGAACTGTGGCGGAACTGGCGTCAGACATTAACGCTGTGCAGAGTACAAGGTGTCTAAACGCACAACGCACTGAACACACATGACGATGAGCCTCCGCAGCCGACGACTCATGCAAGTACTAATGTTAACACAACTACATCGGCTAGTACAACAGAAATTGGCACTTGACCATATGTACTGGATGTTGGCACAGTGGCATTGTGTTGCTCGGCTTGATGAATCGCGACATCTTGTTCATCATGCCGGTGGGAGGGCTGGAATCCGTCGTTATCCAGAGGAAAAGCTCCTCGACACTTGTATTGAGGGACAGAGACATGCTGAAGGCGGCTCCGTTATGCCCTGAGGAACATTTACGTGGGCCTCCATGGGTCCAGTGAAGTTCGTGGAAGGCATCATGACGGCCAAGGAGTATCGTACACTGGTTTCAGACCACGTACAGCACTTCATGGCAATTAAGTTTCCCGACGGCAGTGCCATTTTTTCAACAAAATAACACGCTGTGTCACAAGGCCAGTAAAGTCGTTCGAGGAAGACAGTAGGAATTTTCCAATTGATGAGTTGGGCCTCCAACTTGCCAGATCTCAACCCGATCGGACATATCTGGGATGTGATTGAACATGGCATCAGAGCTCATCGCCCCCTCCGTGGAATTTGAAAAACTGGATGACTTGGGTGTGCAGACGTGCCAGCTATCTCCAGTGACCATCGAGGCCTCATTAATTCCATTTTATGACGCTTCACCGCCGTTATCCGTGCCTGAGATGGACATAACAGCTATTAGGCAGGTTGCCGTAATGGTCTGGGCGATCGGTGTACACGAGGTCAATGAGAAAAATAATAAGACTGTTGTTTCATGCACTGCGGTTTTTATTTTTTTCAGTCGACAATATTGTCCCGTTGAAAGCAGTTCCCTTCGGCAGCTATACACCGGCGGAGTTGTCGCTCTCAGTCTTTGAAACAAGACTGTAGAGCTTCAACCGATAGAGCATTATAATATCGGTTACAATCTTTTGAATGTACTCCAGAGTCCCAATATGACACATTTCAAGATTTTTTGAATATCTGGAAGAGCAAGAATTCACAGGGACTCAGATCAGGTGAACAGGGGAGCTGTGGAACAACAGGAATGCCTTTTTAGCTAAAAAAAAAATCCGTGATAGAAGTGGCCGTGTGAGATGAGCTGTTGTCATGTTGCAGTATTCATTTGTCTGTAATGTCCGCTCTCACTCGACTCACTCTTCTCCTGAGCCTCTCAAGAGCATGTTTGTAAAACATTTGGTTGACAGTTTGTCTTGGATGAAAAATCTTACAAGAGCACTCACAAGTTAGAAGTTTCCGTCGGTTTTTGCAGTTGAAGGTCTCTCCGAACGAGGTTCATCTTAAACGAATTCTCAGCCTTCCATAATTGATTTGTGCCAACGAAAAACTTGTGTGCTCGATTATGAATGTTCCCCTTTACCTGTTTTAACTTTTCCAAATCAGGCTCGCGGTTTTCCCAATTTTAACACAAAACTTGAAGAGATATTGTTGCTCTAAGGACAACTGTTCCATTTCCTTAAAATACAACAAAAACACAACTTCACTGACGGCGCTCACAAAAATCATGTGATGGGCGTATACGGAGCTGAAACTTGGACTGAGCGTCTGGAAGGGGGTGATCACACCAGTTCACACTAGTACAACAATTCAGTGTTGCCAGATCACTCACAATGTTGTCTGTCTTACTGCTATTCTTACACACCTCGTAGCCAGAACACAGCATTTCGACGTAAAATAGATTACACCAAGACCTTCTTCTTCTGGTTTTGAAGTACATGTGGTGTATGCAAACTTAAATATGTCTTCACCCCACAGTAACCAGGATACTGCTGGTATTGGACCCTGACCCAGTTGTCTGGTTTAGGTTCATGATATATACACATGTAATTACAAAAATCAGTAGTATCATATACATAAACAATAAATTAAGCCAATATTGCTCTAAAGCCTCTCTGGTGAGGTATGGATAGGCAATGTCAGAATTTCATTCCCACTACAGCAAGGTATTTCGGCAATAACATGAGAATTTTCGTCCACTTTTAGCACGAGCATTAAAATGCGGGATAACTGATAAAAATACCAAACAAAGTCACAAGAAACTCCGACTACTGCTCTCAGCTTTGAAATTCTACATTGTCCAACCAGTGAATTTCTGGACAGGTTTTCCCATCTTAGTAAATAACCACTTTGCCATCCTGAACAACCTAACCATGGCATATAAGAGTTTCTGTAAGTGTCCACCCTTTAGAAAAAGATAATACAATAATAATCATCGTATAGCAAATATGCAAAGACATACTCCTAGAACTGCTCAGCTCTGACATTCATTACGAGGTGTCACGTTACGGTTGTATGGGTGCATTTTGCTATGACAAATTTGTTAATACTAATTACTGTTGCGATTTATATAATTTCTTTAAATCAGTACATAAACAGTCCAGCCAAATTTATTTTGTTATAATACATACTTTAGTATTTGGCGCAGTGGTAACAGTTTTAAAACAAGAAAATTTTATTGCCTATAATACATTTAAATTTTACCGTAATTGATTTTTGATGCCATGATAGGAAAGGTGATAAGAGAGACAGAATTGTGTCAGAGTATGTGCAGTAGATCTATGATAAGATAGCGGTATGTCGTAGTCTGTTTCTTCTATAATCCCTATCCATCATGTTCCACCTCTTGTGCTGGCTTTTCATGTTCTCCCTGCAATAGAGAAATACTGAGACATTACTGAGACTTAAAATACGTCATGTTATGTATGCAATGAATCATTACAACCGCATCAGATAGTACACTTATCGCCTTTATCTGTTTCACTAATCCAAAGCTGTAGACATAAAAAAATAACAATGATAAATTCTGCTGTACACATGAAAATATGAAATTTTGTTCGGGCCTCTTAATTTTTCTGTCCACAAGTGGGATAAGTAATCAAAATAGCACTTATTGCTCGCACGCTAAAAACGATACCTAAATACAACGAACATAGCAGTCATCTTTCCAATGAATATGAGCGATATGGAAATGAGCAAGAGAGCGCAGTTTGTATCCTTATTATAGTATTCTAGGCTTTAAAGACAAAGTGAACAACAACTTCATTCTTTGTTTGGGTTCTGAAACAACATAGTTTAGTACGTAGTGACATTTAAATCCGTCATAGGCGTAGGTCTGGAAGTGCAGCTAGGTTAAAGATTTCATTTTTGTGTACGATTTGTATAATAGTCGAGGTGTTTAAAAAGAGTTCCGGAAGTATATATTCTGTGAGTCACATCAGGAGAATGTTAGAAACTTTTGGGAAATTTGAATTCAAGACAAATAATACATAAGATATTAGTGAGCAGCAGTCTAAATACTCAATACAATAAGTCACCATATATTTCGAGCTTTAGCTATGGCGGAATAATCTCTTTTCTAAGAACTTGTCGTAGGTGTAACTAAATACTATAATTAAATTATTGGGAGTGGATAGCTGCTTTTCGCATTGACTGACAGATGTATTTCTGAAAAAGTTCAAAAACGCACTGTGTGGGTATACATCTAAAGAACTTATCATGATGTCTATGTTTCCTCCCGTTTTATAGTTGCTTCCATAGTACTATTATTATTAATGGGAGTAGCTCACTAATGCTAGCGGTCATTTTAGTGCCATGTTCTACAGTATCCGAACGATCAGAAGTTTCACACCTTGTTCGAAAGCATCTATAAAATCTTAATTTTTTTCTGTCCTTTCCAAAAGCATTCGAACGAGTTCAGTTTTATTTGCCATATTCAAAATTAGCTGAATGGTATGATTTTGACCCATTCCCAAAAGTATCCGAACAATGTGGATTTTGCATCATGATAAAAATTTACCTTTGTGGTTTAACATAAAGCATTTTCAGGTGTAAAATTATTTTGCTTCATCATCAGCAACACACACACACACACACACACACACGTACGCACACACACACACACACACACACACACACACACACACACACACGTACGCACACACACACACACACACACACACACACACACACATATCTGAATATTGCAAAACTGGGAAGTACTTAACAATCTGAATTTCAAAAATATATGACTGCTCTGAATATTGTTCCATGTTCAAAACTACCCATCTGATTAGTGTATTATCCCAAGTTCAAAAATATGAAATGATATTGACAGTACTAGAGTATTTCCATCTGCAACAAAAAACTTCTCAAGATCTGCATTAACTGGCAGCATGTTGGTCAATATATTCCAAAAATAAGAAATGTGTCAATTAATAAACATACCATCTCATTTGAGCGTGTACAGTACGAAATAAAACGTTCTGGGTATAACTTACAACATTTCCAATGTCAAAAATCAGTAAGCACCATAAAGTCTACCCTCTCTGTTTTACACCTTTCTGCAAAAACGTTTATGTCAGTACATCTGTAAATTTCATCTCTCTCTTACATGTGACAAAAAATTTAACTGCTAAATAATACCAAGATGTAATCGTAAGACACCAAATAGAAACTTTTATGTGCAACATAAACAAAGTGATAGATAAGGTGGAACATAGGGAACAAAGTCTGTTCTTTGTTAAATAGTCTTTAAAATGTACGAAACTATGTAAAGGGTATTGGCACTTTGAGTGTTGACCTACTTGAGACAAGGTACTCATGGTACAGAAACCAAACGACGAGCACCTGATTTTTTAGAAGTTTGCCAGTAATGCATCAACTAACCATCATGTCCTATACTGAATAAATATAGCAGATGATATTGATGGTCTCATATTGCTTTTTATATATTTTATCTAGACTTACTTGATGGTGACTACAGTAAACGAATTTTTGACATACGCTGCAAGATTTCCTGATTCAAAGTATGTTGCTATGGCTCTCTAAATTACTAAATCATACTAAAATCGGATCATATTGCTCCAAAATATGAGATGTAAGCAAATAACATAGCCAAAGACGAACTGACAAAGCACCATTGCAGGCAGTGTAACACCCCACCATCGATAAAGCAATGATGAGCGCCTTTTATGAACCTTTAACTGATTTCTATGATACATTTTGTTTCAATAAATGAAT
Organism: Schistocerca americana; assembly: GCF_021461395.2. Lineage (NCBI taxonomy): Eukaryota > Metazoa > Arthropoda > Insecta > Orthoptera > Acrididae > Schistocerca > Schistocerca americana. Next base: position 401,890,281 of record NC_060121.1, read on the forward strand.
GATTGTTTTATTTCTCCCTCGTTGCCATCAAGGAGACACACTTCTGTTTTAGCTGTGGTTATGACCACAAGCCCTTTTCCCATTGCAGGTAAAATAGCCATTTTGTAATGTCTAACATTTACATACTTATCTTAAAATATATGTAAGTGAATTCAGTTAGTAGTTCTAATAATTTAATTAACTTTAGTCATCACCACATTAAATAATTATCCATGTTTCTCATTACAGATGTAGATTGTCTGTCAGACTGTCACTATACACCGATAACAAAAGGATGCATTTGGCCAGCAGAAATTGTCAGTGCTGTTAGTGTAAATTGCACAACCAGAATATCTAAGAACATCGTCTTCTTAAACGTTTAGTTCAGGGATCTGTATGTGCGACGCCTTCAAATTATTCTGTAATTATTTCAGTTGTAAACAACACGGTCACAGGATTCCTTTGTTGAACACGCAATGACACAATTGCTAACATTCTCCAATAACATTATAGGTTTTCCGGCCAGTCCCATGCACCTACGCCATTCCATAAGTAAGATCTTTCTTAATACCTCATCATTCGATCTGAGCTACATTTTATTACAATCACTAATTCTGAAGTCAGTATCCAGCTCCTAAACCTACCACGGGATAGTCAGGTATAAATCATAGCCCTGTTTTCATGTCATCCATTCTTAATAAAGGAACAGATATAAACTGATTTCAAAGCCGCAGATGATCTTATGGAAGGGAGGTTGTCAGAAAGAATGGGCAATGAATCCATACGTTGCTCTATAGATTTGAAGAAATAACTACTAAGGTAAATCTTATCAAAAGGATATTAAGAAAGTAAAATCTGTGTTAAATTATATGAGAATCCTGATAAAAAAATTTCTGACAGAGTGGAAGCAGTGGAACTACAGCTAAATACTAGTATTACTAACATAGAAAATAGAGTAACCTCTGAAAGGTCTTACAATACTACTGTACAGCGTGTTGCTTCAGCTGACGCCTTCATCGGATATCGTCAATTTTTACGTTTTCATCTACACAAACAAATTCACCCATTCGAGTTCTGGAATGATTTTGAGGACGTTTTGCCAAATGACGAAGATGAAGTAAAAGCATACATCTTCGACAGTAATAGCAATCTAAAGGCTAAAGTTCCGGTCAAGGAAGTAGAGACAGTTTTGCAAGATTCTGATGAGGAGGAGTTGATGGATGAAGGGGATAGCAATAACAATGAGGTCAAGGAACTTATTAGCTGTACTGACTTCCCACAAATTGTAAAAGCCGACGACAGTGTTATAGATAGGAATGTTGCATAGGGACGTACTTCCTCAGGGATAGAGAGTAATTTAGCTGTTGTGCAGAAAACGAAAGTAGAGGAAGTCGCCAAGTGCTTTGATTTAAAGTTGGTGGACAGGTGTGAAAAAGCAGTTAAGAATGTAGCGAATGATGACCTCGAGAAAGTTAGTGTAAATGTACTTGCAGCTGAACTAAATAACTTTAGCAGGGAACAGACTGAAAATTATTTATTAGAATGAAAATTATTTATTAGAAGACGTTTATGAGGAACCTGTTCAGACCAGAATAACTCACCCTATTATAAAAACCAACTTCTCAGGAGTGAAAGTGTGTTGTCTTCTTGATAGTGGCAGGGAAGCAAGCATTCTTTAATTGTGTTCCTAATAAGAATGAACAAACAGGCATGGAAGTAAGTGGTTTAAAAATAATAGGTGCTACTGGAAAAGTTTCTAAGACAGTACAGCTCGAATCTTTGGTAACAAATGGTATGGGTGACATCATAATAGATCGTCCTCGTTTAATTGTGATCGGTTTATGTTTGGCTATGTTAATTGGCACAGATCTCTCAAGAGAATATCAAAAAAAAGATTAATTTTCTCCAGGACCCCTTAGTATTAATCTTAACTGATTACTGGGTAGTTACAGAACCTTTCATAGGAAATTATATAGGCAGTATTAATGAAGCATGGGAACTGCCTATTAGAGTAACGAGGAATAAGTGAGGAATAAGGGATACTTACAGGAAGGTACTGAATTCAGTAATAATGGGCAAGATGCTAATGCGGAAGGGAACTATATCTCAGAAGAGATAGAGGCCAAGGTACGTATCAAATCTGACAAACAGAGAGGAAAGTGAAACTTCCTGGCAGATTAACACTGTGTGTCGGACCGAGACTCGACCTCGGGACCTCGGCCTTCGCGGGCAAGTGCTCTACCAACTGAACTACCCAAGCACTTGCCCGCGAAGGCAAACGTCCCGAGTTCGAGTCTCGGTCCGACACACAATTTTAATCAGCCAGGAAGTTTCATATCAGCGCACACTCCGCTGTGGAGAGAAAATTTCCTTTTAGAGAGGAAAGTATTAACCACTCACCATAACGTATCCTCCAATACGCCTGGTGCGGTTAAAGGGTGGGAGTGCCGTTTGAATGTAAAGCCTGGACAGGTTTCTTTCAAGAAACCCTATTAGATAAATGTTTCGAGAAAGAAAGCAGTTAAGGAAGAAATCCAACGTATGTTGGCATGGCGTGTCATTGAGCAAGCTATTAGTGAGTATAATAATCCTCTTGTTGTTGTGCCTAAGCGTGATGGAGGCGTTAGATTAGCGCTGGACGCGAGCTGACCAAATGAAATTGTAATACGAGAGAGTGATCCTCTCTAAAATATGGATGAACTGATACAAAAGTTCCGAGGGTTTATGTATCTTACGTCAATGGGCATAACTTACAGATACTGGAATTTGCCTCTGGCGAAAGAATCTCGTGAATATACAGTCTTTTTGTATGAGGGAGCGTGCTACCAATAGGAACTGTCAGATCTGGTAACTCTTTATGTAGATGATATACTGTCGGCAACTCCCACATGGGAAGAACATATCAGTCTATCAGACAGGGTGCTAGAAGCTATAGAAAAATGAGGTATCAAATTAAAGTTAGAAAAGACTGAGTGTGTAAGAGACAAAATAATATTGTTGAGCACTGAAATAAGCAGCGAAGATGTATTACCTGATCCTTCCAAACTATCAGTCACTGGAAAGTTTGAAGAGTCCAGCAGTAAAAAGCAGCTCAGGTCAATGTTCCGTTTATTCGGATTCTACTTACGTTTGGTTAAAGATCACTTGTTTTATGCAACTTGTCTGCTCCACTTATTGGAGAAGAATACCCCAAAGGTCCTACCCACGACCTTGCCGTTGGTGGGGAGGCTTGCGTGCCTCAACGATACAGATAGCCGTACCGTAGGTGCAACCACAACGAAGGGGGATATGTTGAGAGGCCAGACATACGTGTGGTTCCTGAAGAGGGGCAGTAGCCTTTTCAGTAGTTGCAGGGGCAACAGTCTGGATGATTGACTGATCTGGCCTTGTAACACTAACCAAAATGGCCTTGCTGTTCTGGTACTGCAAACGGCTGAAAGCAATGGGAAACTACAGCCGTAATTTTTCCCGACGGCATGCAGCTTTACTGTACGATTAAATGATGATGGCGTCCTCTTGGGTAAAATATTCCGGAAGTAAAATAGTCCCCCACTCGGATCTCCAGGCGGGGACTACTCAAGAGGACGTCATTATCAGGAGAAAGAAAACTGGCATTCTACGGATCGGAGAGTGGAATGTCAGATCCCTTAATCGGGCAGGTAGGTTAGAAAATTTAAAAAGGGAAATGGATCGGTTGAAGTTAGATAGAGTGGGAATTAGTGAAGTTCGGTGGCAGGAGGAACAAGACTTTTGGTCAGGTGAATACAGGGTTATAAATACAAAATCAAATAGGGGTAATGAAGGTGTAGGTTTAATAATGAATAAAATGATAGGAGTACGGGTAAGCTACTACAAACAGCATAGTGAACGCATTATTGTGGCCAAGATAGACACGATGCCCAAGCCTACTACAGTAGTACAAGTTTATATGCCAACTAGCTCTGCAGATGACGAAGAAATTGATGAAATGTATGGTGAGATAAAAGAAATTATTCAGGTACAGAAGGGAGACGAAAATTTAATAGTCATGGGTGACTGGAATTCGTCAGTAGGAAAAGGGAGAGAAGGAAACATAGTAGGTGAATATGGATTGGGGCTAAGAAATGAAAGAGGAAGCCGCCTGGTAGAATTTTCCGCAGAGCATAACTTAATCATAGCCAACACTTGGTTCAAGAACCATGAAAGAAGGTTGTATACATAGAAGAACCCTGGAGATACTAAAAGGTATCAGATAGATTATATAATGGTAAGACCGAGATTTAGGAACCAGGTTTTAAATTGTAAGACATTTCCAGGGGTAGATGTGGGCTCTGACCACAATCTATTGGTTATGAACTGTAGATTAAAACTGAAGAAACTGCAAAAAGTTGGGAATTTAAGGAAATGGGACCTGGATAAACTGAAAGAACCAGACGTTGTACAGGGTTTCAGGGAGAGCAAAAGGGAACAATTGACAGGACTGGGGGAAAGAAATACAGTAGAAGAAGAATGGGTAGCTTTGAGGGATGAAATAGTGAAGGCAGCAGAGGGTCAAATAGGTAAAAAGACGAGGGTTAGTAGAAACCCTTGGGTAACAGAAGAAATATTGAATTTAATTGATGAAAGGAGAAAATATAAAAATGCAGTAAATGAAGCAGGCAAAAAGGAATACAAACGTCTCAAAAATGAGATCGACAGGACATGCAAAATGGCTAAGCAGCGATGGCTAGAGATCAAATGTAAGGATGCAGAGGCTTATCTCAATAGGGGTAAGATAGATACTGCTTACAGGAAAATTGAAGAGACCTTTGGAGAAAGGAGAACCACTTGCATGAATATCAAGAGCTTTGATCGAAACCCAGTTCTAAGCAAAGAAGGGAAAGCAGAAAGGTGGAAGGAGTATATAGAGGGTCTATACAAGGGCGACGTAATAAAGGACAATATTATGGAAATGGAAGAGGAGGCAGATGAAGATGAAATGGGAGATATGATACTGCGTGAAGAGTTTGACAGAGCACTGAAAGACCTGAGTCGAAACAAGACTCCGGAAGTAGACTACATTCCATTAGTACTACTGACAGCCTTGGGAGAGCCAGTCCTGACAAAACTCTACCATCTGGTGAGCAAGATGTATTAGACAGGCGAAATATCCTCATACTTCAAGAAGAATGTAATAATTCCAACCCCAAAAAAAGAAAGGTGTTGACAGATGTGAAAATTACCGAACTATCAGTTTAATAAGTCACAGCTGCAAAACAGTAACGCGAATTCTTTACAGACGAATGGAAAAACTGATAGAAGCCGACCTTGGGGAAGATCAGTTTGGATTCCGTAGAAATGTTGGAACACGTGAGGCAATACTGACCCTACGACTTATCTTAGAGGAAAGATTAAGGAAAGGCAAACCTACGTTTCTAGCATTTGTAGACGTAGAGAAAGCTTTTGACAATGTTGATTGGAATACTCTCTTTCAAATTCTGAAGGTGGCAGGGGTAAAATACAGGGAGCGAATGGCTATTTACAATTTGTACAGAAAGCAGATGGCAGTTATAAGAGTCGAGGGGTATGAAAGGGAAGCAGTGGTTGGGAAGGGAGTGAGACAGGGTTGTAGCCTGTCCCCGATGTTATTCAATCTTTATATTGTGCAAGCAATAAAAGAAACAAAAGAAAAGTTAGGAGTAGGTATTAAAATCCATGGAGAAGAAATAAAAACTTTGAGGTCAGCCGATGACATTGTAATTCTGTTGGTGACAGAAAAGGACTTGGAAGAGCAGTTGAGCGGAACGGACAGTGTCTTGATAGGAGGGTATAAGATGAACATCAACAAAAGCAAAACGAGGATAATGGAATGTAGTCGAATTAAGTCGGGTGATGCTGAGGGAATTAGATTACGAAATGAGACACTTAAAGTATTAAAGGAGTTTTGCTATTTGGGGAGCAAAATAACTGATGATGGTCGAAGTAGAGAGGATATAAAATGTAGACTGGCAATGGCAAGGAAAGCATTTCTGAAGATGAAAAATTTGTTATCATCGAGTATAGATTTAAATGTCAGGAAGTCGTTTCTGAAAGTACTTGTATGGAGTGTAGCCATGTATAGAAGTGAAACGTGGACAATAAGTAGTTTAGACAAGAAGAGAATAGAAGCTTTCGAAATGTGGTGCTACCGAAGAATGCTGAAGATTAGATGGGTAGATCACATAACTAATGAGGAGGTATTGAATAGAATTGGGGAGAAGAGGAGCTTGTGGGACAACTTAACTAGAAGAAGGGATCGATTGGTAGGACATGTTCTGAGACATCGAGGGATCACCAATTTAGTACTGAAGGGCAGCGTGGAGGGTAAAGATCGTAGAGGGAGACCAAGAGATGAATACACTAAGCAGATTCAGAAAGATGTAGGCTGCAGTAGGTACTGGGAGATGAAGAAGCTTGCACAGGATAGAGTAGCATGGAGAGCTGCATCACACCAGTCTCAGGACTGAAGACCACAACAACAACAACCCAAAAGGTGTTGATTGAAGAGTGCCGGTCTGCTTTTCAAGAATTAAAAAACTGTTTGATGAGTGGTCCGCTGTTACACCATCCAGCTTTTTCGAACCCCTTTTGCATGTCAATTGATGCAAGTGGTTATGGGATTGAAGTATAGGTGTTTAAGACGGAAAAAGAATGCGACCAACAACATACACTCCTGGAAATTGAAATAAGAACACCGTGAATTCATTGTCCCAGGAAGGGGAAACTTTATTGACACATTCCTGGGGTCAGATACATCACATGATCACACTGACAGAACCACAGGCACATAGACACAGGCAACAGAGCATGCACAATGTCGGCACTATTACAGTGTATATCCACCTTTCGCAGCAATGCAGGCTGCTATTCTCCCATGGAGACGATCGTAGAGATGCTGGATGTAGTCCTGTGGAACGGCTTGCCATGCCATTTCCACCTGGCGCCTCAGTTGGACCAGCGTTCGTGCTGGACGTGCAGACCGCGTGAGACGACGCTTCATCCAGTCCCAAACATGCTCAATGGGGGACAGATCCGGAGATCTTGCTGGCCAGGGTAGTTGACTTACACCTTCTAGAGCACGTTGGGTGGCACGGGATACATGCGGACGTGCATTGTCCTGTTGGAACAGCAAGTTCCCTTGCCGGTCTAGGAATGGTAGAACGATGGGTTCGATGACGGTTTGGATGTACCGTGCACCATTCAGTGTCCCCTCGACGATCACCAGTGGTGTACGGCCAGTGTAGGAGATCGCTCCCCACACCATGATGCCGGGTGTTGGCCCTGTGTGCCTCGGTCGTATGCAGTCCTGATTGTGGCGCTCACCTGCACGGCGCCAAACACGCATACGACCATCATTGGCACCAAGGCAGAAGCGACTCTCATCGCTGAAGACGACACGTCTCCATTCGTCCCTCCATTCACGCCTGTCGCGACACCACTGGAGGCGGGCTGCACGATGTTGGGACGTGAGCGGAAGACGGCCTAACGGTGTGCGGGACCGTAGCCCAGCTTCATGGAGACGGTTGCGAATGGTCCTCGCCGATACCCCAGGAGCAACAGTGTCCCTAATTTGCTGGGAAGTGGCGGTGCGGTCCCCTACGGCACTGCGTAGGATCCTACGGTCTTGGCGTGCATCCGTGCGTCGCTGCGGTCCGGTCCCAGGTCGACGGGCACGTGCACCTTCCGCCGACCACTGGCGACAACATCGATGTACTGTGGAGACCTCACGCCCCACGTGTTGAGCAATTCGGCGGTACGTCCACCCGGCCTCCCGCATGCCCACTATACGCCCTCGCTCAAAATCCGTCAACTGCACATACGGTTCACGTCCACGCTGTCGCGGCATGCTACCAGTGTTAAAGACTGCGATGGAGCTCCGTATGCCACGGCAAACTGGCTGACACTGACGGCGGCGGTGCACAAATGCTGCGCAGCTAGCGCCATTCGACGGCCAACACCGCGGTTCCTGGTGTGTCCGCTGTGCCGTGCGTGTGATCATTGCTTGTACAGCCCTCTCGCAGTGTCCGGAGCAAGAATGGTGGGTCTGACACACCGGTGTCAATGTGTTCTTTTTTCCATTTCCAGGAGTGTATAAAACAACTGCGCTTGCGAGTCGTTCACTGCAACCTGATGAACGAAATTATGGAATTTCCGAATTAGGGGCACTGGCCATCGTGTTTAGTGTTCAAACGTTTGAGCATTATTTGTTAGGGCGCAAGGTGGTAATCCACAGCGATAACAAGGCACTTAGGTTTTTAAAAACTTGCTACTTGAGACACCCAAGACTAACCAGGTTTGCTATGTACCTTCAGCAGTTAAATATATACAAGAGAAAAACTATCTGGTAGCAGAGAGGTAGCATGAAGTGCTGAGCTATGCAAGGAATCAGAGATTCCATTAGCAGATGGGAATGATGTGAATATCTTGGCCATACATTAGCTCAAGGAAGAAAGTGCCTTGAAGAAGTACGTAAAAATTTAAGAGGGGAACCAAACGGTGATGATCAGCTTATATTAGTCAGAAGCCAGTGACGAGTCCCTAATTACCCAAAAGCACCGCAGTAATATTGTCTACATTAAGCAATTCTCCTATGAAGAAGGAAGTTAGATTCACAAGAATGAAAAATATGTTTCACATCACAACATGTGGATCTCCTGATAGATTACGTGCATCTACTATATGGACACGATGGAGCCAAGAAATGCATTGCTAAATTAAGTCAAAAAGTGATTTTCGACAACACGTATCGTAGAATAGCAAGAAGGCTAGAGCGTCCTGTGTTGTTTGTCAGAAGGTGCTTGCAGTAAATAATATAGTGCAGGGAGATATGCACAATTTAGAGCCAAGTGAACCCCTGGAATCAACGTCCAGTCGATATTTTTGTCCCCCTCCAGACATCTAAAGGAGGATGTAGCCACGTTTTTAGGAGATTGACGGTTTTAGCAAGAATGTCAAACTATATCCAATAAAGGGAGGTAACGCCAAAACAGTGGTAGACAAACTAGAAAAGGACTCTTTTGTAAAGATTTTCAGGCCTAAGAATCTCTTATCGAATAATGGCACACAACTGGAATCTGGAAAATTTAAATAAAATCTAGAAAAGGCCAGAATTCACCATATAAGGATCTCAGCGTATTTTTCACAAGGAAATATGAGAAACAGGTTTATGTCTGTGTTAAAATGATTGTGTAGAATTTACTGTGCTAGGATACATTCGACTTCTGCCGATCATATCAACAATCGGAAGCACGATGGAACAGGTTTTGCTCCTTGTGAACTAATGTTTGATCAGGAAACCCATAACATCCTTTCAAACATGGGTGATTTCCCAAGCCCTATCTCACAGTTCTATAGATGAAAAGAGTACACAGGCTAGGACAAACATACGTAAAAGAGCCTTGGACAGAAAAAGAAGGCATGACGCAAAATCTTCCCCCACTAGTTTTAGCATTGGTAAACTAGTGTTAGTCAAAACTAAAGCGAAATCTAAGAAAGTTTCAGCGGAAACAAAGAAGTTTATGCATGCTTATCAAGGAGCATTCAGGATAATAGGTAAGCCTTATGCAGACACATACCCTCTGGAGTATCCGAAAAGTAAGGAAGAACTAAGTTATGAATTGTTGTTGATCTGAAGCGTTTTAAATGCAACAGTAACTAGATTCTGTAGGGAGTGTGCCACTCTTCGGTGGATACTGTGCGGTCCGAGCTAGACGAAACTTTATTTCTATCTCAACTTTCACTGTCTTCTTCTGTTCTGTCTATATTAAGCAAGGAATGTATGTCATCATATTGCACTATGGTATTAGTTTGTAATGTTTTCCTAGGGAGTAAGAATGATTCTCAAAAGTGACCATACTCAAATGATGCCTTATGAGCGAACATGAGAGGTAGTGTCCAGTAGTAAATTCTAAGTGTTAAAATAACAGTCGTAACTTTTGAGCAACAATGATAGAAAATCATGGCTGAGGTAAATAAATGAAAAATGAGGTCAACAAAAAGGATTAGTAACAGTAAAATACAAATACTTTTCATTAAGAGAATATGGTGCCACTAGAGACAAGCCAGAGTGTTTTGATATTAATTAAAGGAGATGCGTGGAAGTGGTTTGAGCATCACTCCAAAAATATATGTAAGTAGTGAAGTCAGTAGGCTGACGAAAGTAAAAGGAGGAAAGAAGCGTCGAAGTAAATGGATAAACGAAAATAGAGAGAAATATCCGTGATGAAGTCAGAATTATAGAAGGAAAATAGAATATGGAATGTGTTTTGTCTTTCCTTAGATGTAAGTTGAGAACAGAAGCTTAGGCTATATTATGTGTTTCTCATGGACATGGAGGCTTCATGAAAGGCAGCCCACAAGCTGCAACCAAGCAAGGATGACACGATATTCGCGGATTCCACCCCTTTCCCTTTCGTAATAGAATATCATGAACAAAGGCAAACACAGTGACTTACCACCCTCTACCTTAAATGTTTTAGTGAAAGTGGTTTGTACGGACTCTCACATCGGTGCCTACGATTGTGATTAAATGAGTGGGTACTGAAAGGTGAAAGGTTTTTCTGTGTTTCTCTTTCACATATTTCGCATAGCATGCATTATGAGTATGGGGTTATTTTTGTAGGTGTAGTAATAGGCAAAATTTTGTCAAAATTAGTTTCATTCAAAAGAGGTCAGCAGTAGTATCATCATTTGTATCTAATATTTAAATTTATTCAAAAATAAATTTTTTCACAAAAATAAATAGTGGGTGATGTGGGGAAACAAACGCTGTATCATTGTAAGAGATACAGAGCCGAGCGAGTGTGCCGGAATTTCATCACAATGCGCCTGTGCATAGCATACAAGGTATTGGGTCATAATCTAAGAGCGAAATTAAACATTCAAATAGCTTTTCCTAACTTTGTCAGTATATGCTTTAGTATATTGGTATTAAAATTGTTAAATCTCAGAATGATCAGATGAATAAGTTTTGCCAAATTTGTTGTTTTAAGAAAAAATAATTGGTGTTAAATAACGAATCCAGAAACCTTAAAGTTGTTCAGAATGTCTGGCGCTGCAGTCCGGAACCGCGGGACTGCTACGGTCGCAGGTTCGAATCCTGCCTCGGGCATGGGTGTGTGTGATGTCCTTAGGTTAGTTAGGTTTAAGTAGTTCTAAGTTCTAGGGGACTTATGACCTAAAATGTTGAGTCCCATAGTGCTCAGAGCCATTTGAACCATTTTTTTTGTTCAGAATGTGCAAATGTATGTCAGAATCAAAAGTTACAAGTCTCAACTTGATCGGTGCAATATTTTGGCCAAATTCGGAGTTTTAACGAAAATTTTAAGGCGCTAAATATTAGATTCAGAAAGATGAAAATTCGTATGTAGCTCAGTTTCATATAAAAACATTAACTATGTCACTCCATGATGTACCTCTATTAAGTTTAAAGTTACTTACTAAAAACGAAAAATGGAACATAAACATCCCTCTTTATAACAGATTAACTATCATTTGTAAGTGTTATAGTATGTTCTACTCGTAATTATAGCACTTGATTACTTTAAGGAAATAATACAACTGCACCAAGTACCAAGACTTCAACGTAATTAACAATCAATACAATGACTTTTAAAGAGGTAGTTCACAGCACATGTTCTGTTGTTGGTTCCGTTCTAAAAAATGTAGCCGGCAAAGCAGTTGAGCAGAAACGTTTTCAGTCACTAAAGTCAACTTAACTACATTTATATACAAATTCTGAAGATAGTATATCTTAACACAACAGAGTTATTAAATAATACGTGTCTGAGAAAGATTCTGCCTGCAGTGGTCGACACCAGACGTTCCGTTCAGCGGTCCGCTGCGCCCATATATGAATACGGCCAGAGAGGCAGTGAGAGGAGACACTTCGCACCGAGCTATCAATCTGTCCACGTCAGTCAACGCCGGCATAAGCGCTGCCTCGGATGATGTCAGAGCTAGGCACCTACGAAAGGCACGTTTTCTGTAAAAGTGAACTCGCGAGGACTGTACATCGTCCTGGATAGCATAGGCTTCACGGAAGTAACTGCTTCTGTGCCGCCCGCAACGTCGAAGAAACGCGTGACAGGTGGTAAGATTGTTTTCCACTTATGAGGTGAGCAATTAACTTTGATCATTAGAAGTCAGGGCGATAGACCATTTTACTTGGAGCTTACCGCAGAGGCCGCCTCTGAATTGTTAAAAGTCAGAGCTGATGGTGGGATTATTATAATTATGAAGAATATTATTATGTTTGTGCGTGTGAACTTTTACTGAATACATTAATCAGCTGGAATTCAAAACTTTTATTTATGGTCATAGTTTCTGCTCCCGCTGAATAAATACCTAGTAGGAACATTTTCTTTCAGTGAGCGCAAGAAGAATGTGGACTTTCAGACTGGAAATTACGGTCAGTATGTTCTCCATCACTTTCTGGCTAACTGCAAAAATAGTTTTCAGGCTCTTATATAAACGAAGACGAACATGTTTCATATTTAACTCGCAGCTCCATCCAATGTGTTAGAGGACGATCCGTTTGGCTCACAGAAAGCTAAAGCATCAGAAAGGGAGATTTGACGCTGCACTTAATAACGGAAGCAAGGCTGAAGAAAAATCAAGACACACTCATAACATTTGTGGCCCCAGGAAAAGAGTTGGAAAATATAAAATGGTGTAAGATGTTCAAAATTCTGGGAAAAACAGGAGTCAGCTAGAGAGAGAGATGGGTAACATACAACATGAACAAGAACCAAGAGGGAAAAATCAGACTGGAACGCCAAGAACGAAGTGCTTAGATTACAGAGAGTGTAAGACGGGGATGCAGTGTTTCGTCTCTACTGTTCAATCCATACATCGAAGAAGCAATGACGGAAATTAAAGAAAGGTTCGAGAGTGTGATTAAAATTCAGGGTGAAGCAGTATCAATCATAAGATTCACTGATGACATTACTGTCCTTTGTGGGGGTGAAGCACACTTACAGGGTCTGTTGAACTGAATGAACAATCCATGAATAAAGAATATCGACGGAGAGTGAACTGTAGAAAGGCGAAAGTAATGAGAAGCAGGAGAAATGGGAATAGCAATAAACTTAACTTTAAAATAGGTGATCATGATTTAGAAAAGGTTAAGGAATACTGTCACCTTAACAGCAGAATAAATTTGTTAGGGCGGAAAAAGCTGACTAGCACAAGCAAAGAGGGTATTCTGGCCAAAAGGGATCTCCTAGTATCGAGCATACGTCTTGATTTGAGGAAGATATTTTTGAGAGTGTACTTTTCTGTATGGTAGTGAATCATGGACTGTCGGGAAACCAGAAAACAAGAGAATCAAAGCGTTGTGAATGTGGTGCTAAGCAAGAATGTTGAAACTTAGGTGGATTGATAAAGTCAGATTGCAAGTGCTACTCTGAGATGACGAGGTTCATGCACGAGAGGAATTCATGGTAGGCCACATTAAACCAGTCAGCTGGCTGACGAACCAAAAAAATCAAAACTGTAACAAACAGCCAGATACATCATCATGTTGTGGCAAAAATGTGACAGACTGCTCCATACGCTGATATAGCGACTGCCATTGCCCGAGATAAGATAAGGTAGGGCAGTGTTCGTCAGCTAACATAAGTTGTCTAATTTCCCTTAAAATTTATAGGATATCTCTATTGGGGCAATGATGATCAACTTAAAGGCTGGGGTAATGATTGTCACTTTACATTTTTAGTGTCATTACCTTGAATGCAAATGGGACAATGATGATCACTTTTGTGATGGAGTAATGATGGTCAGTTTACAGTACTGGGCAATGATGATTAGTTAACAGGATGGGGCTGTGATTGTCAGTTGGCATGGTGACTACCTCTATCCCCAACACAAGGTTTATACAAAAGGGGTAGGCAATGATGGTCAGTTTATTGGATGAGACAATGACACTCACTTTAAAGGATTGGGCAATGATAGTAAGTATAAATTGTGACTACCATTACCCCCGAATACTACTGAATGGAGCAACGATGGTCAGTTTTATGGAGATCACCATTATCCCCAAACGTTACTGGGTGGAGGAATAATGGTTTCTTTAGAGGTGGGTCAATGAAGATCAGTTTTCAAGGTGTCTACCTTTCCCCTGAATACTACTACGGAGCAGAGATGTTCAGTTAACAGGGTGATTGCCGCTACAGCCACATATGCACCACTGGTACAGGAAATTGTAACAAACTGCTGCTTGACCAGTGTAGCATTAAACTGTAAGAATTTGTTCCAGTCATAACTAGATAGCAATAAAGTGATCCATACATCGACATTTTATAGCAAAATTGCAAAAAAAGGCCCTTTACATTGTAATGTTACAGCAAATTTGCAACAAATAAGCCCTGTTGTAGAACAGTTGTTACAAATTGGCCCATAAATCTCCACTGTTCCATGAAAATGTAAAAAATTGCCCCATACGTCACCAACTAAGCAAGTTGTGAGCTATTCTGGCGAGGTGTGTCTTGTTTCAACAAGCCAAATCAGTTAATGAGCAGTCTGAAACTTCTGAAAGTCATTAAGGGAAGAACTGTGCCAACAACACCAAAACACTACAACAAGGTGAGAGTAAGTGATGACTAAGCATACATTACCACAAGTAAGGCTACGATTGAAATATCAACACCGTTTGCGTATTTTGATACATATTACAGACTAGCAGACATGAAACGAACTTCCTTCTTTGTGTGAAACCTTGTTCATCGTTTCATTTGACCATTTTGTATGTTATCATTTCTATTTGGAGCTTTACGATTAGATCTGTTATTACGTAGTACTTGATTATGGAAGGGAAAAGATGAAGAGTCTGTAAACATTTTAGAGAGCCTTGACATCATAGTGCTGTTCGGTAAATGTCGCAACATCCCTAAAACTTTCTTTTGTAATAGCGCCATTTAGGTCTAAAATGAAATGTCAGCTGCCTGCTTAGAGTGTTATTTTTAGACACCTGTGTTTTGTACAGTTATAGAAAGTTACCTTTACAGTGAGTGGTGAAATTTACTGATGAGGCAGTATAGTATTGACAGAAGCGTTTTTTCTAGTGAGATATAAAACTGTGACAGACGGAGACAAAATATACTTGTGAGGCCGAGTTTTATGAGCTTATGTATGTTTTAGATTGGAAATACTGTAAGTTACATTCATTATTTAGTGTTTCATCTTTGTGTACACATTTGAGATGATAGGTTCAGCATACCTTTGAACATGATGCAAAATTCAGACATATTCTATGTATTGTGTTCATGTGTGTGTGTGTGTGTGTGTGTGTGTGTGTGTGTGTGTGTGAGAGAGAGAGAGAGAGAGAGAGAGAGAGAGAGAGAGAGAGAAAGAGAGAGAGAGAGAGAGCACATGTGTGTGAGTGCATGCATCTGTTGTTGACGAGGAAGCTTACTTATTTTAGACAAGGAAATGCTGTATGTTAGACTCTTTAGATAACCGGATGGTAAACGTTTTGTACTGCAAGATAAGATGGGGTTTAGTGTAATATTTGGCAGTGTCAGCAGAAGATGTAAAATGTTCCGTACTGCAAGGTAAAGTTAAAACCCTAGCATAGAGTCGCCACAGTGTCTAGGTTACTCTGTAAAGAAATATTTTCTTTGTTACTAGTGTCTGTTTATTTCAACACAACTTACAGTGAAGTGTGGCGCTTCGAACATCACGTAAACAGAGACTATGTGGGATTCAACGTGAATGAAACAAAATGAGATACGGTGAAGGAATACCAGCGTCAGAATCCCAAACAAGATGTAGACACAGAAATAGAATATAATGAAAGTGAAAGACTAGGAGTTCAGTAAGGTAACAACTTCACTATTTGCAGGATACAGATGTAACTGAATGATAAACAGAGTGGATAAAATCGATATTTCGGAAATTGTATTTCTAAATTTGTCTTGAGTTTATATTTGACTCTCCATCCACAAACACGGGGGTGTGAGACCGGTATCTCCAATTCTGAGGCGGCACTGGATCATAAAGCAAAATAAAGGCTGCCGTACCTCGACGATGAGAGCAGTAGACAATATGCACATGAAGCTAGTATGGTATAAGAATGCGGCAGAATATCGCTAGTGCTGAACCCCTGCTATTACCTTTGCAGTTAATTAGCATCCTGAACGAAAAAAGCCCGCTGCGTGAAAGTGACTAATGAAGCAGCACACGAAGAACAGGCAGCTAGCAACAATGGACAAGTCAGAAACGAGGTACCTGTGCACAAGCGAGGTTCACCTTAGCTCGTATTGGTAAACTCCTAGAGAGATGTTCGGCACTAATACTATAGGGAATCAACTTCCAGATCTGCATTTACATGCCGAGCGGTCTAAGGCGCTGCAGTCATGGACTGTTCGGCTGGTAACAGCGGTGGTTCGATTCCTCCCTCGGGCCTGGGTGTGATAAGATTTCACACACAATTGAACATTTTTTTGCATTTACATATGCATGTTCCGATTCAACCCCTCCCCCCCCCCCCCCCCCCCGTCAGGCTCCACACACACACGAATGGTTCAAAATGGTTCAAATGGCTCTGAGCATTATGGGACTCAACTGCTGTGGTCATAAGCCCCTAGAACTTAGAACTACTTAAACCTAACTAACCTAAGGACATCACACACATCCATGCCCGAGGCAGGATTCGAACCTGCGACCGTAGCGGTCGTGCGGTTCCAGACTGTAGCGCCTTTAACCGCTCGGCCACTCCGGCCAGCTGCACACGAATGGTACATGGGTTGTATGGTTATCACAAAAATATTTGGCCTGTCTTATATACAGTATGAGTCAAAACATACTCCGGAAAGGTCAGTGTATGAAATAGGTACTACAAAACAGCTTCAGAGAATGTGTTGATCCTGTCTGTGAAACGAGACTTAAAAATTCAGGTAATATTTGCACTTTTAAAAATACACTGATACACGTTAATCAATAAAAGTCATGACACTACAATTTGACAGCTATACTTATCTGTGTTTTAAGACAACTTACTGTCTGTAAGGTCACCGTCCTCTCACATTTCCCGTTCACAAGCACGTATCCAGTCTGGCATCTTTCAGGCAAATCAAACACTGTGTGGCTTACTTTTATCGTGGCCTGGACAGGTGTTGCTGATATCACGTCTCCGTCTAGTCCGTCTGTGGTGGCCACTAGAAGCACGAACAACAGCCAGCGGTACGGCCGCATCGTCTTGTTTCACAGCCGTTCGGCACACTGGACTCTATCAGCTGTGGAGGGCCAACACAGCGGTAAACCGGTCGAACCAGTTTACAAAGACGAAAGCGTCTCGAGGTCACAAACCTATTCTCTAGTGAATTAAAATAACAGAGAACTGCGAAAGAGATTTCGTTGCAGGAGATACCTTGACAGCTTCCAATCTAGACCACGCATATGTGGAAAAAGTGTTAAATATTTATTTCACCGTTTCCGAAGTGGCTACTGATCCGATATTCACATATACAAGGGCTTTCGCGGAATTTCCGTCTGTTTAGTGTGACGTCCCCTCTCCGCCGCGTGCTGATGTTGTCGACACCGTGGAGCTGTTACTGATACAGCTCGGTCGGTGGAGTCAAGACGCGATGCGCGATGATGCATGTCTCCGACGGTTAACGAGAGACAAGATCTGAAAAAGCTCTTAAGAAATCGTTCCTCACGTAATGATTAAAGTTTGATTGCAAGTCCGTACAGTTGTCTTATTAATGCAAACTGCGCACACTGATTGCCTCTTATGGTTTGAAGTTGAATTATTATGTGCCCGGTTAACACTTTAGTGCAGTAATTGATGAATCTTCCCTCGTGCGCATCGTCCACATCACCAAAAGCGAGGAAAAAGTTCAATTGCAGATCGTATGGATCCTTGTTTGTTCGTTGCTAAGTAAAATTGTTCGCTCTATATGACGCGAGATCCACAGATACTCTTTAACAATGTCTTAATTATATTGCGTCGTAATATTATGTATGTCCAAACCTTCCATGTCACAACTAACAGTCCACGAATTTACTTCCAAGTTAAATAGTCACTGTTCATTGACTTTTGATGAGTAATTACCAAATATTCTACATCTACATCTACATTTATACCCCGCAAGCCACTCAACGGTGTGTGGCGGAGGGCACTTTACGTGCCACTGTCATTACCTCCCTTTTCTGTTCCAGTCGCGTATGGTTCACGGGAAGAACGACTGTCTGAAAGCCTCCGTGCGCGCTCGAATCTCTCTAATTTTACATTCGTGATCTCCTCAGGAGGTATAAGTAGGGGGAAGCAATATATTCGATATCTCATCCAGAAACGCATCCCTTGCGAGCAAGCTACACCGCGATGCAGAGCGCCTTTCTTGCAGAATCTGCCACTTGAGTTTGCTAAACATCTCCGTAACGCTACCACGGTTACCAAATAACCCTGTGACGAAACGCGCCGCTCTTCTTTGGATCTTCTCTATCTCCTCCGTCAACCCGATCTGGTACGGATCCCACACTGATGAGCAATACTCAAGTATAGGTCGAACGAGTGCTTTGTAAGCCACCTCCTTTGTTGATTGACTACATTTTCTAAGGACTCTCCCAATGAATCTCAACCTAGTACCCGCCTTACCAACAATTAATTTTATATGATCATTCCACTTCAAATCGTTCCGCACGCATACTCCCAGACATTTTACAGAAGTAACTGCCACCAGTGTTTGTTCCGCTATCATGTAATCATATAATAAAGGATCCTTCTTTCTATGTAATCGCAATACATTACATTTGTCTATGTTAATGGTCAGTTGCCACTCCCTGCACCAAGTGTCTACCCGCTGCAGATCCCCCTGCATTTCGCTGCAACTTCTTTGTATACTACAGCATCATCCGCGAAAAGCTGCATGGAACTTCCGACACTATCTACTAGGTCATTTATATATATTGTGAAAAGCAATGGTCCCATAACACTCCCTTGTGACACGCCATAGGTTACTTTAACGTTTGTAGACGTCTCTTCATTGATAACAACATGCTGTGTTCTGTTTGCTAAAAATTCTTCAATCCAGCAACGCAGCTGGTCTGATATTCCGTAGGCTCTTACTTTGTTTATCAGGCGACAGTGCGGAACAGTATCGAACGCCTTCCGTAAGTCAAGGAAAATAGCATCTACCTGGGAGCCTGTATCTAATATTTTCTGGGTCTCATGAACAAATAAAGCGAGTTGGGTCTCACACGATCGCTGTTTCCGGAATCCAAGTTGATTCCTACAGAGTAGATTCTGCGTTTCCAAAAACGACATGATACTCGAGCAAAAAACTTGTTCTAAAATTCTACAACAGATCGACGTCAGAGATATAGGTCTATAATTTTGCGCATCTGCTCGACGAACGTTCTTGAAGACTGGGACTACCTGTGCTCTTTTCCAATCATTTGGAACCTTCCGTTCCTCTAGAGACTTGCGGTACACGGCTGTTAGAAGGGGGGCAAGTTCTTTCGCGTACTCTGTGTAGAATCGAAGTGGTATCCCGTCAGTCCAGTGGACTTTGTTGAGTGAATCCAGTTGCTTTTCTATTCCTTGGACACTCATTTCGATGTCAGCCATTTTTTCGAATGTGCGAGGAATTAGAGAAGGAACCGCAGTGCGGTCTTCCTCTGCGAAACGGCTTTGGAAAAAGGTGTTTAGTATTTCAGCTTTACGCGTGTCATCCTCTGTTTCAATGCCATCATCATCCCGGAGTGTCTGGATATGCTGTTTCGAGCCACTTACTGATTTAACGTAAGACCAGAACTTCCTACGATTTTCTGTCAAATCGGTAAGTAGAATTTTACTTTCGAATTCACTGAACGCTTCACGCATAGCCCTCCTTACGCTAACTTTGATATCGTTCAGCTTCTGTTTGTCTGAGAGGTTTTGGCTGCGTTTAAACTTGGAGTGAAGCTCTCTTTGCTTTCGCAGTAGTTTCCTAACTTTGTTGTTGTACCACGGTGGGTTTTTCCCGTCCCTCACAGTTTTACTCGGCACGTACCTGTCAAAAACGCATTTTACGATTGCCTTGAACTTTTTCCATAAACACTCAACATTGTCAGTGTCGGAACAGAAATTTTCGTTTTGATCTGTTAGGTAGCCTGAAATCTGCCTTCTATTACTCTTGCTAAACAGATAAACCTTCCTCCCTTTTTTTATATTCCTACTAACTTCCATATTAAGGGATGCTGCAACGGCCTTATGATCACTGATTCCCTGTTCTGTACATACAGAGTCGAAAAGTTCGGGTCTGTTTGTTATCAGTAGGTCCAAGATGTTATCTCCACGAGTCGGTTCTCTGTTTAATTGCTCGAGGTAATTTTCGGATAGTGCACACAGTATAATGTCACTCGATGCTCTGTCCCTACTACCCGTCCTAAACATCTGAGTGTCCCAGTCTATATCTGGTAAATTGAAATCTCCACCTAAGACTATAACATGCTGAGAAAATTTATGTGAAATGTATTCCAAATTTTCTCTCAGTTGTTCTGCCACTAATGCTGCTGAGTCGGGAGGTCGGTAAAAGGAGCCAATTATTAACCTAGCTCGGTTGTTGAGTGTAACCTCCACCCATAATAATTCACAGGAACTATCCACTTCTACTTCACTACAGGATAAACTACTACTAACAGCGACAAACACGCCACCACCGGTTGCATGCAATCTATCCTTTCTAAACACCGTCTGTGCCTTTGTAAAAATTTCGGCAGAATTTATCTCTGGCTTCAGCCACCTTTCTGTACCTATAACGATTTCAGCTTCTGTGCTTTCTATCAGCGCTTGAAGTTCCGGTACTTTACCAATGCAGCTTCGACAGTTTACAATTACAATACCGATTGCTGCTTGGTCCCCGCATGTCCTGACTTTGCCCCGCACCCTTTGAGGCTGTTGCCCTTTCTGTACTTGCCCGAGGCCATCTAACCTAAAAAACCGGCCAGTCCACGCAACACAACCCCTGCTACCCGTGTAGCCGCTTGCAGCGTGTAGTGGACTCCTGACCTATCCAGCGGAACCCGAAACCCCACCACCCTATGGCGCGTTCATAGAATGATGGAGGTGATACGTTGAATTTCCGCTTTTGGTGAACAATTTTATTGTTCCTTTTCGCTAAATACTTTATAAACATCACGCCACAAGCACTCACGGCTAATTAGTACTGGCAGTTCTGTTAGTTTCAAGTATCGTTACAATTACGACAGCTTTAACTCTCAGCGTAATTGTATCTTCTTCATGTACTCGTGTCAATGTCTCCTACTCGAGACTAAACGTGTATTATAGTCTTTCGAAACTTTGTCCATTCCTTTCTATAAGTTCACTTATATGAATTTTGAGTCCTATATTGCCTACTTCCGTTAATACAGTCCAACAACTCGCTATACAAAGTCACCATACTATCTCGGTTAAAGTCTCTAGTCTGAATATCATTTCACAAAATCCGTGCGTCACGCTCAACTATGGCAAGAGCTGCTCTCGTATGACTTGATAGCACGATAGCTTGCAAGCGACTTACTTTTTTCCGTGAAGAGTATTGTAGACGCATTGAATTTCTTCGCTGCGTTTACAACTCTCTTCCACATAAAAGTTATCCCTGACCGACATTTCTTTGGACTTAACTTTCATGGTATTAATTTGCAATTATTACTTAGATGTTTGGCAAATAACTAAAGATGACCTTTCTTTCTTCTTCCTTTCTAGCAAAACACACTCTGTAATGCTTAATGTTGATGTTTATCAAGACTTTCGGGTGTTATGCCATCGGCGAAGTTGTCGTACCTGTCAGGATAACTTTTCCCTACTTTACGTCTTGATGGTCTTTCCTAATTGGGTTTTGGTGTTCATTAAGGTGTTACATTAGCTTCAAATACGAGTGTTTGTAATTTAATAGCGGCAATTATTTTTGTACAACATTTACAAGATAGGCACGTCTTAAAGTGTTTATGTCCTTTGGAGCCGGCCGAAGTGGCCGTGCTGTTAAAGGCGCTGCAGTCTGGAACCGCAAGACCGCTACGGTCGCAGGTTCGAATCCTGCCTCGGGCATGGATGTTTGTGATGTCCTTAGGTTAGTTAGGTTTAACTAGTTCTAAGTTCTAGGGGACTAATGACCTCAGCAGTTGAGTCCCATAGTGCTCAGAGCCATTTGAACCATTTTTTTGTCCTTTGGAGTAATCAACAGCACTGTGTGTAGCATGTTTCCAACGATGTGGAGATCGTGAGATGCCCGCAGCAGAGCCAGTTGTGTTGACAGTTCGAAAAGAGAAGTCTGTGGCCTCACATAACTCTTTAGCACTTCTCAAACGAATTCGAGGAAGTGCATCCCTCTTCTTGGGAATCAAGCTGAAGTGACAAGAGCTTAAGTTTCGGAAGTGAGGCGGCTAGTACAGCAGTTCCCAGTGCTTTCTATCGCACAAATCATTCACATTTGCGACATATGATCCCTGAGCATTGTGCTGCAAAATTATGTGTGTGTCCTGTAGAAAGCGTCACGGCTTTTTGCTCTAAGCTGTTCATTTTTGGAATACAGAGTACGATCAGCTTGCTAAATGAAGTGGCGGTACTTTCCACAGAATCTGAACATCATTTTGCAGGACAATGTTCTGGTGAATATGGCGCATTTTGACAATGATTTGTTCCGTCGATGGAGGTGGTAAGTGCTGTAGCAACCACGGCAGTCCCCGGGGGTATATTCATGCGAGTAAAACTGGATTCTAAGACGGAAGAAGCACTTCGTGGCATTCAATTCAAAACTGTTAATCAGATTCGTTGGGCAATAGACCGCTCCATTCACGATCAACACAACTGGCGCTGTTAAGGGTACCCTACAACATACGCATCACTGTAAACGGGCTATACAAAACGTGTCCTTAGTCTGTATAATTTGTAAATAAATATTTGCCACCATTGAACTTTCAATTCTCACCACTTACTACAGTATTTAAATACCATTTGCTGCGAAAATCTGAAGATCTAAGGCTTTGTATTACAGCCGCACACAACTGAAACTTAGACTGGGGCATGACGGTGATACACTATCATCTCTAATGAGCACTCCAGTTGGGAAACCTGCAGAATGTAAAATCAGTTTGGCAATTCAGTTCTTATTTTACTCAAAATTGTTCACATTCATTGCAAAATTTAAGTTGTATAAGAATGGAAAATGATTTGGAAGATTATTTACCTCAAAGATATCATTTATGTAGTGGCAGACATGACGTATGACAGACTTCCTCACCGGAAAACGCTCAGCGAGTGGTATACAGTCGAAGTATTACGAAACAAAGGAGGTATGCGGGTGTAGGTCGTATCAGGAAGATTCCTACTTCGACGTTGCAGAGGTGTACGATAGTCCGCTTGCAGTCAGCTGAGTCAGGCTTCTTCATTAGTCAGTTTCGAAGGATAACAGGCTGTTGGGCACAATTCGGTATGATATTACGAACTGTAAAAGTCGAATAGGAAATGAATTATTTTCCTGAAAATTTCTGCGATGTTCGCACTCGTAACTACCTCCCTCAAAAATGGTTCAAATGGCTCTGAGCACTATGGAACTTCTGAGGTCATCAGTCCCCTAGAACTTAGAACTACTTAAACCTAACTAACCTGAGGACATCACACACATCCATGCCCGAGGCAGGATTCGAACCTGCGAGCGTAGTGGTCTCGCAGCTCCAGACTGTAGCGCCTAGAACCGCTTGGCCACTCCGGCCAGCAACTACCTCCCTCCTCACCATCTATAACTACCGTGTTTCACCAAGTACCATTTTTTAATAGCAGCATCACAACCATCCAGGTTAGACACATGTATAACAAAAGGTAAATTCTGAACAAGTGAGTACAGTCACGAGCAGTTGGACGAGAGGATTATTTACTTGGTTCAAATGACCGTCTTCTCTCATAACAACGTGTCAAGCCAAGTTAGTGCATTATCCACGGTGAAAGCGGCCAATAAAACTGCCGGAGCACTCGTAACGAGTGACCTGTTGTTTTTATTGCAACGGGCAGTATACAAGAGAGATTCAAATCCTGTTGTTGTGGCTGTTCTCACTGTTGTGTAAATAAACGTGGTTTATGAAGTGACAGTAACGGATAAGCATTGGCTGGTGGATGGAAGAGGTTTTGTAGCAGAGGCAATCAACTGACAGCCAGTGTACGCTGGAAGAAGCACATCAGGTGTTTACTGAGAGGTTGATGGAATTAAACATCAGTAGCAGGCCATGGGGGCGGGGTCAACGACCCAGCAGAAAAAAGGCGAATGACAATGTACAAAGTTATGCCAAAATATGGGCCGTCGAATCATAGTCAACTGTATGAACTTGTGTATAATGGTTGGCTGGCATAACATTTATCGTGCGAGCTATTTGAGGGATCATACTGAAAACTATAAATACTGCGCCATGAAGATTCGTAGCCGACGGATGCCACATAGTTTTGCTTCTGATTAATTCAGAGAAAATACACGACACTCGGAGAGCTATGGTTCGTTATTAACACTCTTGTTTGTCTTTCTATCTTGTGTAAAACGCGTGGTGCACATTCATATACTGCATACGGTTGATGCATGTCTTTATTGCACACAGAGGTAATGCCGATCACTGCGCTGTGTGACGATAATCTCAGGCCGCTGGGTCTTGTCCAAATGTACAAGGAACACCATTATCCCATAGGGATAGCCATAATAAATTTCAGAAATTACAGAGTAATGAAATGAACAGGATACCGTAGCTAACAACTCAGGTCATGACGAACTACTTTATTTTCGATCCATATCTTTCGTATTTTTTTCCGAAAATCTTGTTCTACACTTTTAATAACTCATTTGAAATAGAGGAAGCAACTTATATGTATTATTGTAAGTTGATTTCTGTATTTGACTTATGGAAGGTGTAGAAATATTCCTCCCAAATCAACCCAGACGCCACTGAACGCAAGGAACCGGCTCTCTCCCCTGCACCTTCTATCTTGACACCACCTTCCTCCTATTCCGCTCCCCCTGATCCTCAGTTGCTAAAGGCCAAATCCCTCACCCTCGAAATCAGAAAGTTGTTGTTGTTGTTGTTGTTGTTGTTGTTGTGGTCTTCAGCCCAGAGACTGGTTTGATGCAGCTCTCCATGCTACTCTATCTTGTGCAAGCTTCTACATCACCCAGTACCTTATGCAACCTACATCCTTCTGAATCTGTTTAGTGTATTCATCTCTTGGTCTCCCTCTGCGATTTTTACCCTCCACGCTGTCCTCCAATACTAAATTGGTGATCCCTTGATGTCTCAGTATATGTCCTACCAACCGACCCCTTCATCTAGTCAAGTTGTGCCACAAATTTCTCTTTTCCCCAATTTTATTCAATACCTCCTCATTAGTTATGTGATCTACCCGTCTAATCTTCAGCATTCTTCTGTAGCACTACGTTTCGACACCTTCTATTCGCTTCTTGTCTATACTATTTATCGCCCACATTTCACTTCCATATATGGCTACACTCCATACAAATACTTTCAGAAGCAACTTCCTGACTCTTAAATCTATACTCGATGTTAACACTCTTCTTCAGAAACGCTTTCGTTGCCATTGCTAGACTACATTTTATATCCTCCCTAATTCGACCATCATGAGTCATTTTTCTCCCCAAATAGCAAAACTCATCTACTACTTTAAGTCTCTCATTTCCTATTCTAATTCCTTCAGCATCACCAGAATTAATTCGACTACATTCCATTATCCTCGTTTTGCTTTTGTTGATGTTCATCTTATATCCTCCTATCAAGACACTGTCCACTCCATTCAGCTGCTCTTCCAGGTCCTTTGCTGTCTCTGACAGAATTACAATGTCATCAGAAAGCATGTCCCCCATATTACAATCACCCAAATCATCCCCCACAAGGACCCTGTCCTCATCAAATCAACCAATACCAACTTTCGCACAGACTTTCACCTCAAACACCCTCATACAGCTTTTCGTCCTCACGCCTCTCTCATTCTCTTCAGCACCATCCCCCCATCAAAATAATCTCAGCCTCCTCACCATCCCTCACCCTCACTGCCACTATTACAATGCTCGGTCCTGAGATCACGACAGAGGAGGTGGTCGCTGAACCGAATTCCAGTCCTTCCACAGAAAGTGGCACCTCTCGCCATATCTTCAATGTCTCTGGTATCACCTTCCCCATGGGCATACTCACAGAAGAAGCACCCATGATTGCATCCTCATCGAGGGAGCCCTCATCTACAACTGCCATCACAAAATCGAAGCCGGCCCGAGTGGCCGTGCGGTTCTGGGCGCTGCAATCTGGAGCCGAGTGACCACTCCGGTCGCAGGTTCGAATCCTGCCTCGGGCATGAATGTGTGTGATGTCCTTAGGTTAGTTAGGTTGAAGCAGTTCTAAGTTCTAGGCGACTGATGACCTCAGAAGTTAAGTCGCATAGTGCTCAGAGCCATTTGAACCATTTGAACAAAATCGAACCCTCGAAATCCTTCCTGACCTAAAATGCCTCCTATATAACGACCTCCTTACTGTTGATTGCAAGAATGCTCCCACCTGCCCCCTCTGTAAGCACTTCCTTAAGCAATGTCCCAACCTATATTCCATCCCCCTCCTCACCTGCAATACTGGCAATGACACTAACATTACCTAGACTGCTGCAGACATCATCTGTTTTCTAACCATCAGCCTCCAAAATATTCACCTCTTCCAACGACCATACAACCTTTAGCATATCTCCCTCACTGCCAGCTCAGCTTTCCACTTCACCACCCAAGCCACAGACTCCCGAAACCAGGTCCACTTTGTCTTCATCCATCTCAACACCTTTGTAGAAATCTCTCCACCACCAACCCATGCAACCTCCTTCCTAGCCTATTATCATTCCACAACCGCAGTGCAGCATCTCACAAAGCCACATCCACTCCCTACCAACCGACAACCTCCTTTTTCTGCATGCCCTGTCTCAACACATCTTCAGTAC
This sequence comes from Schistocerca americana, assembly GCF_021461395.2. NCBI lineage: Eukaryota > Metazoa > Arthropoda > Insecta > Orthoptera > Acrididae > Schistocerca > Schistocerca americana. The sequence continues at coordinate 401,917,204 of NC_060121.1, forward strand.
CTTCATTCTCAATCAAACGCTCCGCCAACCCCTCCACACCATCTGTGCCTATCCTTATATCCTCCACCACACTGATAACCCCATTACACTGACCAGGGGTGGAGTAGCAAATTGCAGTCACAGGATATCACTGTTTGGCCACAACCATTATTTAAAAATTCCCCCAAAATCTTATTCTTAGCCTCTTCAAATCCCAAACTCTTGCCTGTGCTACCATCTACATCCAATCTAATAATCCGAACCCCTATGGTTTCCACACCCATAGCGACTGTGCCTTTTCCACAAATGTTATTGCCACTGGCCCCAACATCCACTGTACATCCGCTGCAAAACTCCAGCGATTGTGTCAGTTTACAGACTTCCTACAAGGTGTCATTGACCCTGAACTGCAGCACACCTGTCCTGAAAACACTGACTCACCAGCTGTCTTCAAAGCCTCTCAGAATCTCCTTCAGCACCTCATTGCAGATGTCCACAATCCAAATGATAGTGGTTACCTACCTGTCCTCCTCACCATATACTACACACCCCCTTACTAGTGAACCCCATCATGCTCTACATCCCAAAGATGTCTGAGACTACTTCTCTGCCAACTGCATTGTCTACCAGGAGTCCATAGATACCCAGACATGAAACCACCTCCCCCCCCCCCCCTTACTTTTCCTTTTCCACTAACCCAATCATGTCACTATGCCACAGCATTCCTTTATCAGACCTTGTCTGATGCTAGCTGTGACTATATCCCTACTAAAGCCATATATCTTCAACACCACACTCTCCAATCCATACTTCTCCATGAATCCCATCACCTATATCAATACTTCCTACGGATCTATGGTCAGGATACATTCAGAAGACACTGGCTAATACAGCTATATCTTATAAATTTCTTCAGTGCCAGAAAACGACAGGACTGATGCCTGACATTCACCACAGTGAGTGATATACTCCCAGTTAACTTCTAAGTGCTGGTAAGAATTCCACCGACTTACTGGCACCCATCCCTTTCCCCACTGCCGAATCCTTCACAACAATCACACCTAACTAACGAGCTAAGCAAAGCCACTCACTTTGCATCCTACGTCTCAGACATCTTCTCCTCACTTTAACTACTTCCAATTCTCTGTCATTCACAAACTCACAGATACCACACACCCAGCTAGGCTCCGGACTTCCAGTATTTGAAAAACATAATGGAAACTCAATTAAATACCCCAGTTTCCGCACAAGACATAAAACAAGCATTCACAGAAAATACCACATATCTCCTGGTCACTACTGTGTTGTCTATCAACACCTCAAAGTATGCCCTATCTTCTTTCTCGTCACCCTTGCAACCCTTTACATGACTGTCCTCCCCACAGGCTAACAGCCTGGCCCGTGGAAAATCTCCTAAAGCCTGCTTTTTCTAAAAAAAAAGAAACCTTACACTCCTCGTATTGCGTAGTGTTCCTCAACTTAACCTTTAACAAGGCCTTTACATTCATTTTCTCCTGAGGCGTACCCTACCATCTGCAACAATAACAACTAGTTCCTGTTATGTAGTATAGTTTCCAACGCTCCTTCTCTGCTGACGATCAACTCCTGAGTCTCACTAATCTCCTTATTAACTACTCAACAACCGCAAATCCGCTATCTTTATCTCCCTTGACCTAGAGAAAGCATAAAACCTCATATGACATTTTGGGATCCTTTTCAAACTCCAGACTCATGTACTCAAATTAACAATTTCCGCTTTATTGCATATTTCCTCTCCAATCACCCATATTACGTCATTTTTAACAACATCATTTCCCTGGGCTTCCACCCCACTGTAAAAGTGTTCCAAGGTTCCGTTCTCTCCCCTCTCATTTACTTCTTACACACTGTCAATAGGCCCAAACCATTTCCCCCTGTTTACCTCCTTCAGAATGCTGATGAGATTGCTTTCTTTGCCCGCTACCTTACGCTCCAGAAATTCTAATAGGCCCTCATAATCCACTTCAATTACTTTACCTCCTGGTGTAACCTATGGTTCCTTAAAATTAGTCCTTCCAAAAACCCAGTGAGCCGCGCTGACCCTGGCTTATGCGTTGCTTTAAAACCTGGCTGTTACTCTGCGTTTGGTTTCCCGCGGTCATTGCGGTTATGCCGTGGTTCTTCCTCTTTCTACGTGTGGGAGCAGCGGTGTGCATCGATATTTGCACCGTATACCATCTTTGGTCTGGCGCTTACAGTTCCGGCTAGGCGGTGTGCAGCCGGTCGGTCGGCTGGAGCGGATCAGGAAACAAGTCTCGTGTGGCGTAGCCGGCCGGGCCCGCTCGCTGTCTCTGCAGTGTCGGAGCGTGTGGGGGCTGTTCCGAATCCTACGAGGTTCGTGACTTACTGACCCAGGACATGAAAGTTGAGTGGTGATTTTATTACCGAAGCCACGTCTGTTCACGTTGTGCCTTTGGTTGGTGGTTCACTGTTGGCGGTTTTCCTGGGAGCAACTGCGAGTGTTTGAGTTGGTGAAGATTTCGCCGCCGTGTGGTGGAATTAACTATATTTCCCGGTTTGGAATTCAAGTGCACTAGGGGAATTTTCTGACTTGTGGCCGTTAATATTACGATTACTTCCTTTCCTCACCTGTTGTCGCAGTCCAACATAGTGTGTAGTTTTTGACAGCTTAATGTATTTTTGGTTGTGGGAGACTACGTCTGGCTTTGGAATTCTCGTATACTGGCCGGTGGTTAGCAACTCGTCCTGTCGGTGGGTTGCTGACTGTCTCTTGGTTGTGTTGCCGGCGGAGCGAGTATAGTTGGTCCGACTTCTTGCCTCACCTAAGCGAACGTTAAGATTTCAACGACAGACCGAGGCCCCAGGAAACTTCTGAGAGCCATTGCCTATATTGCTTTTCTAATTGACATTTAATTGTGTATTTTTAATGGCTCGAAGCTGATGTTTGGGATTTGTATGTTTGTAATTGTGTTTTTCAAATGAAAGGCCTTCAGTCGTTTGAAAAGTAAGGTTTCTAAATTGGAAAGATATAAAAGTGGGCTTTCTGTCTCTTGAAAATCTTTTGTCGTTGTATTGCTTTTAAAAGGCATGGGCCTTCAGCTGCTTTAAGTTTTAAGGTTCTTTCAAGATAAAGCCTTCTGCCTGTTGAAAATTTATTGTAGTTGTGTTGTTCTCAAAATGATGGGCCTTCAGCCACTTTAAAAGTTTGGATTCTTACATATCAGGTCTTACATCACTTGGGATTAAAATCTATTTAAGGTTAAAAGCTTTGGGCCTTCTGCCTTGGAAAATTGGTTGCAGTTTTTTTAAGCATGGGCCTTCAGCAGTTTTAAAATTAAAGACGTTTTCTGTCGATAGTCAAGTTTAGAAGTTGAGCTGTAATGTTTGGACAACTAAACAAAGTGTTATGTTTGGAGTGTAACTGACAGCCGCTCATTCTGGCCCCCTTCCACCATTCCTACTACTTGTCCTGTCCTGCAGGTTCAGCAGGGCGTTTCACTCAGTCAATGATTATAGGATGTGTCTGTACCAGCTGTTTCCAGGACCTCTACCTCACCATTTACGAGTCTCCTATTCAGCATACTAACGCAATAAAGTACCTTAGACTAAACCGCGGCTGGCAACTAATGTGGAAAGATCACCTGCCAGCCATCCAACAGAGAGCCCACAACAGACTGAAACTACTTATACTGTTGACTAGCTGAATATGGAGGCTACACTTCTCCACTGTCCATCACACATACAAATTCCCAATCCCTCCCCCTCTCCCCATCTTTTGTTATGCAAATGTTAAATAGATATCTGAACCACCTAAGTCCTATAAGTTCCACCACATCCTTGAGTGCCAAGCTTTCTGCCTTGCTCCATGCTTCTGCTTACCTTCCTCCACAAGGATCATTTACCAATTCATCAAATTACCTCTCCTCACTCACACTGCACGTATCTGATTAACCTACACCATCTTCAAACTTAACTCCATAAATCCTATAGCGTCGTCTCCCTTCCAATCCTAGTGCTGCCATGCCTCCATTTACACACTCCACACGACCCTCCACCTGCACACACTACAATTCCTCTGTCAAAGAAATTGCAACTCTCTCCTGGACCATGAACTCCACCCCAACACATATCCATTCCACCAACTGTGAATCCATGTGACCCTATCCAGTCCCCAAGGAGCTCCCACCTCATCCTCATCCTCCCACCTCGACATTTTCCCCTTCCATGTCACACCTACCCCATTTCTCTTCAAATTAGTAGACACCAAAACCAGTTACCCCTCTCTCCTTGTTCCCCACAGTTACCTGTCTCATCATCACTTCTTACCAGTCCTCAGTCCTCAACACCACCAATCTCTTAGCTCCCTCCTTGCACACCTACCTCTTCCTCAACAACCTGTCTTCCCAGGGCAGTTCTTTTCTAGTTTCATTGGAAGTGTGCAGTACACCACTTTTTAATGGTCAATCTCTCTTCCATCGTCTTCACTGCGTTTCAGGTTTTTTCAATTGTTACATCAAGTGTTTTTTCAAGTGATTAGTGTTCTTCATATCATTTATGATGTTTTTAAATCTGCTGTCTGTCCAGATTTGTATCAGTGTTTTAAACTATTCATTAAGACAGTATTTTTTCTTACATTATCCCATTTACATAATCTTTTAAAATAATTTTAAATTCATGGTAAATATGTCTCATTGTTTTTATGTAGCTTCTAAGTTAGATAATAATATCTATTGGCTGAAGAGCCCGGTTGACTGTAATACTGCCACCCCATCTCCAATGCACATGGGGCATGGCGGATGAAATAACAATAAAGTGAAAAGAACAGCATCGTCAGTCAGTGGATTTCTTTCTGACGACGATGGTGGGAATAGCCATAGAAAACTTGAGAACCTGATTCGAACTGACAGAGCTTGAAAACCCAGAAAAATTTATTCAGACATGCCTCCAGAGGACACATAGTCGTATGTTAAATTGTCGTTAGTTTCCACTGCTGACTCGGTACCATACGTCTTTCGCAACAGATAAAGTTTTATCTTAAGACAGGACATCGGTTTTAATTGAGTGTTTTGTATTAACTAGTGTCAGTCATACGAAATGTCACATACAAACTGAATGCAGAAAGATTCCCATTTTTAATATACATGTCTAAGTAGTAGGCTCCATAAAGTGCCTATTACTAATTGATTTAAACAGCCAATATCTTTAATTTCTCTTTGAAATGACTTCTTATCCATTTTATGTACTTAATAAACAGATGTATAGATACAAGAAAACAAATTTTATTGCAAAATTTATTTCCACTCATGGATTTGCAGAATATTTCAAAGATACAAGTAATACTGGTAGATTCTAGGTTAGAAACTAAAGAAATAACAATTTTTTGATATTATATTACTAACGCAGTAGCCATTTAGTGGTTCTCATGCACGTTGACTTAACATTCCGCCAGTTCTCGTCCTGTTCTGAAAATAAGATAAATTGATAATGTTATTAATTTCTCATCGTAACAACAGTACAGATGAAATACAATTTATCTGAAACTACACACAAATCTCTCTCAGGAAAGTACCTGCAACAAATGTAATAAAGAAAATTTCTAATAGTATATGTCCATAACATTTCATGATCAGGTAATATTGCACAAAAATGCAACAACTAAGTAGCGCCATCGTCTTCAAGCAACGACTCAATGAGTTTTCTCGTGAATATGCCAAGCAGGAAACTAATTGGAATGTTGTGCACTAGGAACACTGTCACTCAGGTGGTAATCTGGAAAATTTCATTTATTGAAACGCAGTTTCAGTTTACGAAAATTTTTAAAAGAAATAAGATGCATAAATACAGTCACAGGGGTCACAAGGCTAATGCCAAATTAGGCCTTCCTGTACAAAAGTGCCATCTTTCTCATCTTATCAGAGAGTCGAACACAGCCCATCATTGACAGCCCCATTCAACCTCCTTCTCCCCTGCCCCTTAAACCCTCTCCCTCCCTCCCCCCCCCCCCACACTCACACACAAGCTGTTGCCATCACACTGCCCCCTTTCATACCCATCATCCACCCACCCTCAATCACATTACACCATCATCTTTCAACCCCTCCTTCTACAACACACATACTATGCTGTCACACTGTCCTCAAACACATTACATCTACATCCATACTCCGCAAGCCACCTGACGGTGTGTGACGGAGGGTACCTTGAGTACTTCTATCGGTTCTCCCTTCTATTCCAGTCTCGTATCGTTCGTGGAAAGAAGGATTGTCGGTATGCCTCTGTGTGGGCTCTAATCTCTCTGATTTTATCCTCATGGTCTCTTCGCGAGATAGACGTAGGAGGGAGCAATATACTGCTTGACTCTTCGGTGAAGGTATGTTCTCGAAACTTTGACAAAAGCCCGTACCGAGCTACTGAGCGTCTCTCCTGCAGAGTCTTCCACTGGAGATTATCTATCATCTCCGTAACGCTTTCGCGATTACTAAATGATCCTGTAACGAAGGGCGCTGCTCTCCGTTGGATCTTCTCTATATCTTCTATCAACCCTATCTGGTACGGATCCCACACTGCTGAGCAGTATTCAAGCAGTGGGCGAACAAGCGTACTGTAACCTGCTTCCTTTGTTTTCGGATTGCATTTCCTTAGGATTCTTCCAATGAATCCCAGTCTGGCATCTGCTTTACCGACGATCAACATTATATGATCATTCCATTTTAAATCACTCCTAATGCGTGCTCCCAGATAATTTATGGTATTAACTGCTTCCAGTTGCTGACCTGCAATTTTGTAGCTAAATGATAAAGGATTTATCTTTCTGTGTATTCGCAGCACATTACACTTGTCTACATTGAGATTCAATTGCCATTCCCTGCACCATGCGTCAATTCGCTGCAGATCCTCCTGCATTTCAGTACAATTTTCCATTGTTACAACCTCTCGATACACCACAGCATCATCTGCAAAAAGCCTCAGTGAACTTCCGATGTCATCCACAAGGTCATTTATGTATATTGTGAATAGCAACGGTCCTATGACATTCCCCTGCGGCACACCTGAAATCACTCTTACTTCGGAAGACTTCTCTCCATTGAGAATGACATGCTGCGTCCTGTTATCTAGGAACTCCTCAATCCAATCACACAATTGGTCTGATAGTCCATATGCTCTTACTTTGTTCATTAAACGACTGTGGGGAACTGTATCGAACGCCTTGCGGAAGTCAAGAAACACGGCATCTACCTGTGATCCCGTGTCTATGGCCCTCAGAGTCTCGTGGACGAATAGCGCGAGCTGGGTTTCACATGACCGTCTTTTTCGAAACCCATGCTGATTCCTACAGAGTAGATTTCTATTCTCCAGAAAAGTCATTATGCTCGAACACAATACGTGTTCCAAAATTCTACAACTGATCGACGTTAGAGATATAGGTCTATAGTTCTGCACATCTGCTCGACGTCCCTTCTTGAAAACGGGGATGACCTGTGCCCTTTTCCAATCCTTTGGAACGCTACGCTCTTCTAGAGACCTACGGTACACCGCTGCAAGAAGGGGGGCAAGTTCCTTCACGTACTCTGTGTAAAATTGAACTGGTATCCCATCAGGTCCAGCGGCCTTTCCTCTTTTGAGCGATTTTAATTGTTTCTCTATCCCTCTGTCGTCTATTTGATTATCTACCATTTTGTCATCTGGGCGACAATCTAGAGAAGGAACTACAGTGCAATCTTCCTCTGTGAAACAACTTTGGAAAAAGACATTTAGTATTTGGGCCTTTAGTCTGTCATCCTCTGTTTCAGTACCATTTTGGACACAGAGTGTCTGGACATTTTGTTTTGATCCACCTACCGCTTTGACATAAGACCAAAATTTCTTAGGATTTTCTGCCAAGTCAGCACATAGAACTTTACTTTCAAATTCATTGAACGCCTCTCGCATAGCCCTCCTCACACTGCATTTCGCTTCGCGTAATTTTTGATTGTCTGCAAGGCTTTGGCTATGTTTATGTTTGCTGTGAAGTTCCCTTTGCTTCCGCAGCAGTTTTCTAACTCGGTTGTTGTACCACGGTGGGTCTTTTCCATCGCTTACGATCTTGCTTGGCACATACTCATCTAACGCATTATGTACGACGGTTTTGAACTTTGTCCACTGATCCTCAACACTATCTGTACTTGAGACAAAACTTTTGTGTTGAGCCAACAGGTACTCTGAAATCTGCTTTTTGTCACTTTTTCTAAACATAAAAATCTTCCTACCCTTTTTAATATTCCTATTTACGGCTGAAATCATCGATGCCGTAACCGCTTTATGATCGCTGATTCCCTGTTCTGCGTTAACTTTTTCAAATAGTTCGGGTCTGTTTGTCACCAGAAGGTCTAATATGTTATCGCCACGAGTCGGTTCTCTGTTTAACTGCTCAAGGTAGTTTTCAGATAAAGCACTTTAAAAAATTTCACTGGATTCTTTGTCCCTGCCACCCGTTATGAACGTCTGAGTCTCCCAGTCTATATCCGGCAAATTAAAATCTCCACCCAGAACTATAACATGGTGGGGAAATCTACTCGAAATATTTTCCAAATTATCCTTCAGGTGCTCCGCCACAACAGCTGCTGAGCCAGGGGGCCTATAGAGACATCCAATTACCATGTCTGAGCCTGCTGTAACCGTGACCTTCACCCAAATCATTTCACATTTCGGATCTCCGTCAATTTCCTTTGATACTATTACACCATCATCTTTCAACCCCTCCTTCTACAACACACATACTGTGCTGTCACACTGTCCTCAAACACATTACACCATCATCTTTCAACCCCTCCATCTACAACACACATACTATGCTGTCACACTGTCCATTGTCTTAACCTTCAACTCCCTTTCCACACATACACACACACACACACACACACACACTTTGGCACTGACCACTCTCTCGCTCTTTAGCCCCGACTGCCACCTCTGGGCACATACACACTACACCATCATACTGCCGACTCTCTTGACCCTGAAACCCCAGTCTGTGCACACACATACACAAACACATTATGCTATCATTCTATCCACTCTCCCATCCTATAATCTCCCATTTCACAACACACACACACACACACACACACACACACACACACACACACACACACACACACACACCATGCCATCTTCTTGCTGTCTCACACTCTTCAACCACTCTCCCCATTTGCCCACACCTTATGCCATTATAGTGTCCACACTCTAGCCCTTCAACCCTTGTCCCACTACCTCCCCCCCCCCTCACACACACACACACACACACACACACACACACACACACACACACACACACACACACACACACACACACACTATGCTGTCTCACTATCCTCTCTCATCTTCATAAACCACTCTCCCCAGACACACACACATTATGCCATTATACTCTCCACAATCTGGCCCTTCAGCCCTCAGCCCCCCCCCCCACACACACACACATACTATGCCATCATACCGTTCACACACCCATCGTTCAACCCTCCACTCCTTCACACACATGACATCTTCACACCATCCACTCTTGCACCTCAGTACATCCTCCTCTCCCACCCCTGCCTATGCATTTAACACCTCTCTCCCCCAACCACTCACAACACACTAATTTATCTCACTGTCCTCTCTCTTTGATAAGATAGTAGAATACCCAAGAACAACTTTTTCAGAAAAAATATTTTTTTTCTTTGATTAACCAAAATATTATCTTAACAATATATTCAATGGTATACACATACTTAAGAGAACTCTGCTAATCATCACATTGGCTGAAGTACTGTACAAGACCAAGAGGAAATTTTAATGAAAATAGAATTTAAAGTTTACTTAGATCAACTTATTGCATTCGGAATAAAAGTATTCAATATTGGTTAGTAATAGTTTGGAATATTATCACACAAAGGTGAAATAACAGTGTTGAAAAACATCTACAAGCGAAAAATTAATTTGAAAGAAGGACATAAGTATGAATACCCCAGTTGAACTACAACCTACCAAGGTAATGTATGTGTGTATTGAGTTAGATTTTTTCAATAATGAAAGGAATTTTCAGAGTGTTTTTACCTAGAAAACTGTCACTGAGTTCAGAAATATTCATTTCTGGTAATAACATTGTCGAATAAGATACGTTTCCTCTCTCATTGCATGATGTAATTTTTTTAGCCTGTATAAAGTAAGCTCTGCTGTTCCTACAAACACGGCACTGGTACGTACATGAGGATGTCTGACCTATTTCATGGGTACTCGTTACCTGTGAGTTGTGTTTTTCGAACAGTAGCTCTGATAAGTCTTGTACTCTAGACTACTCTGATACTTGCACTTCCAATTAACGTACAATCAGTATTATCTGTAATGGAATCCGAGAAGGAACATCATCAGCTTATACCATTGTGAAACTGTGTTCTTAACTTTCGAGGTATTGGTCACAAGCATTAGATAAGAACAAATATTTTATTGCTATGTATAAGTCTATAATGTCCTTCATTCCTTGAAACCGCCTATTTATTTGTTAATAAACGGTATCAGTCGTCGAATAAAAACGTGACACTCCATACACACTGTCATAAATCTTTCACACATGTTGAAACTTACTGAAGTGGTATCACAAAGAAACTGTTTTTGACAGCAGCTTTCATTCTACAGGTTTGGTTATTTGAAGTTCAGCTGAAAATTAAGATTGATATCTGATCTGGCAAAACGAAGCAAATGATCCATAGTTTCCGGAAGATTTAATGGATCATCTTTGATTGTTTTGCCACAACGAAGAAACACAACTGGTAGGACGTCACTTATGCATTACGCCGTATCACATATTTGTAACCCAAAATATCTTAGCAATTGCTTAATAGCGCCACGTTCCACCTTTGGAATAAAATATCCCAGAGATTCTGTGCAGCACAGGTTAGAGAAGTCTGTTTCTGGAAGCATGCGGCCACAGAAGTCCACTACTGTGTACGCAGTTTCCATTAACTACAAGCCACTTGTTTGTGTGCGCGGAGCTGGCGGCCGATAGCGTCCCACGTGTATTACATCAGATTTAGATCAGGAAAATTTGGTAGCCAAGACTTCAGTGTGACTTCGCCGTCATGCTGCTCAAACCAAGGTTGCAGAATTCTGACGTTCTGACACGGACCATTGTCTTGCTGGAAGATGCCGTCGCTGAGGGGCATAGCGTCAAGCATGAAGGGAAACAGGTGGTCTTCAGTAATGCTGGCTTAGTCCCCAACTGTCATGGTGCCTTCAACTACTGACACACGTCCTTTAGCTTTATAATCCCCTTAGTGGTCTTTGTCCATGAATCACTGCACATTAGACCAGTCATTCGCCTGAATGATGGTGTATATGAGCAAGACCAATTGCCTGGTGAATAGTGAAATGTAGTTGCCACGACCTGATTCTCGCTCCAGTCTCGAAAATACCGTCCCAACTGCAGACGTAATTGATAATGATGTCGGATCAACAAGCAAATACGTAAGGGCCGTATTACATCCAGCAATGTGCCCTGGACAGTGAGCTCAGAAACACTTGTTCCTGTACTGTCGTCACATGTGCCACAAATTGTCACCTCATCATCATCATCATCAATAACAACAACAACAACAACAACAAAAACATCCTTATGACAAAAGCCTCCTGTGTGCCTTGACCTTCTGTGGAAGATCATTCCATTCAGACCTGTTTAGTGCTGAACTCCACCAGTTTTCCTTATGTCCTCTCTGACACCTTCCTACGACCTTAGTTTTGATCATCTTCCTCTCGGTGCATGTCCTGCGCGTTCCAGTCTTTCGCTCATAGCTTAGCTGACAACATCTGGTTCAGTATATTGGTCATACATTTAAGATCCAAAGAAACTGGTACACTATTCTAATATCGTGTAGGGCCCCCTCGAGCACGCAGATGTGCCGCAACACGAAGTGACATGGACTTGCTCAATAATATATTGTCTGGGGAGTTTGGTGGCCAGCGGAAGTGTTTAAACTCAGGAGGGGTGTGCTCCTGGACCCACTCTGTAGCGACTCTGGACGTGTGAGGAGTCGCATTGTCTTGCTGGAATTGCCCAAGTCCGTCTGACTTCACAATGGACATGAATGACTGCAGGTGATCAGACAGGATGCTTACGTACGTGTCATTTGTCAGAGACGTATCAGGGCTCCCCTGTCACTCCAACTGCACACACTCCACGCCATTACAAAGCATCCATCAGCTCGAACAGTGCCCTGCTGACATGCGGGGTCCATGGATCAGGAGGTTGTCTTCAGACCCGTACACGTCCATCCGCTCCATACAATTTGAATCGAGACTCGTCCGACCAGGCAACATGTTCCCAGTGATCATTAGGGGTGCACGAGTGGGCGTATCGATTGTATTTCGTTGAATGGTTCGAACGCTGACACTTGTCGGTGGTCCAGCATTGAACTCTGCAGCAATTTCCGGAATGATTGCACTTCTATCACGTTTAACTATTTTCTTTAGCCTTCGTTGGTGCAGTTTTTGCTAGTTCTTTTTACGGCCGCAGCAATGTCGGAGATTTCATATTTTTCCGGATTCCTGATACTCACGGTACACTCGTGAAATAGTCGTACGGGGATATCCCCACTTCATCGCTACCCCCGAGATGCTGTCCCGTCGCTCGTGCGTCGACTGTTACACCAAGTTCAAACGCACTTAAATCTTGATAACCTGCCACTGTGGCTACAGTAACCGATCTAACGACTGGGCCAGACATTTGTTGTCTTATATAGACGTTGCCGACTACAGAGCTGTATTTTGCCTGTTTACATATCACTGTACTTGAATATGTATGCCTACACCAGTTTATTTGGCGCTTCAGTGCATAATAGTTGAATCTCCCTCCACCAGACCCCATTTTCTTCCACTGGCCCAAGAATTTGTCTCAAGATTTTGCTTTCAAATGTTTCCAGTTGTCTTTTGTCATATATTGTCAATGTTCTCGGTTCAGTACCATATGTTAGCAATGGCCCTACTAAAACTTTATACAAGATAGCTTTAGATATCCTGGACAACAACTTAGATTTCTGACCTTTCAGAGGCCGTGGTAGCAGTGGTTGGCTGACAATTTTTATTTATTTTGTTTTTTGTTTTTGTTTTTTGTGCTGACATTGTTCTTGCAATGTACTTCTGATCCGAGGTAAGTGAAACTACGCATGACATCAAACGTTATATGACTCGTTTGGTTACTCTGTCTTAGTTACAGTCATATACTTAGTTCTCCGCCCATTTTTCTATAGGTTCATCATTCTAGCAGCTCTTTCAAGACTTGTAAAGGCTTCTTTCATTGCCCTTGAGGTTCTTGCAATTGTATCAATATCATCTGCATATGCCAGCACCTGAACTGATTTATACACGGTAGTCCCTCTTGCACTGATGTCCGCATCTCTTACAGTCTTTTCCAAGGCTATTTAAACAAGGGGTAGGATAATGCGTATCCCCGTCTTACTCCGTTTCTGATGATCGCAGTACTCGATAATACAGGGTGTTTCAAAAATGACCGGTATATTTGAAACGGCAATAAAAACTAAACGAGCAGCGATAGAAATACACCGTTTGTTGCAATATGCTTGGGACAACAGTACATTTTCAGGCAGACAAACTTTCGAAATTACAGTAGTTACAATTTTCAACAACAGATGGCGCTGCGGTCTGGGAAACTCTATAGTACGATATTTTCCACATATCCACCATGCGTAGCAATAATATGGCGTAGTCTCTGAATGAAATTACCCGAAACCTTTGACAACGTGTCTGGCGGAATGGCTTCACATGCAGATGAGATGTACTGCTTCAGCTGTTCAATTGTTTCTGGATTCTGGCGGTACACCTGGTCTTTCAAGTGTCCCCACAGAAAGAAGTCACAGGGGTTCATGTCTGGCGAATAGGAGGCCAATCCACGCCGCCTCCTGTATGTTTCGGATAGCCCAAAGCAATCACACGATCATCGAAATATTCATTCAGGAAATTAAAGACGTCGGCCGTGCGATGTGGCCGGGCACCATCTTGCATAAACCACGAGGTGTTCGCAGTGTCGTCTAAGGCAGTTTGTACCGCCACAAATTCACGAAGAATGTCCAGATAGCGTGATGCAGTAATCGTTTCGGATCTGAAAAATGGGCCAATGATTCCTTTGGAAGAAATGGCGGCCCAGACCAGTACTTTTTGCGGATGCAGGGACGATGGGACTGCAACATGGGGCTTTTCGGTTCCCCATATGCGCCAGTTCTGTTTATTGACGAAGCCGTCCAGGTAAAAATAAGCTTCGTCAGTAAACCAAATGCTGCCCACATGCATATCGCCGTCATCAATCCTGTGCACTATATCGTTAGCGAATGTCTCTCGTGCAGCAATGGTAGCGGCGCTGAGGGGTTGCCACGTTTGAATTTTGTATGGATAGAGGTGTAAACTCTGGCGCATGAGACGATACGTGGACGTTGGCGTCATTTGGACTGCAGCTGCAACACGGCGAACGGAAATCCGAGGCCGCTGTTGGATCACCTGCTGCACTAGCTGCGCGTTGCCCTCTGTGGTTGCCGTACGCGGTCGCCCTACCTTTCCAGCACGTTCATCCGTCACGTTCCCAGTCCGTTGAAATTTTTCAAACAGATCCTTTATTGTATCGCTCTTCGGTCCTTTGGTTACATTAAACCTCCGATGAAAACTTCGTCTTGTTGCAACAACACTGTGTTCTAGGCGGTGGAATTCCAACACCAGAAAAATCCTCTGTTCTAAGGAATAAACCATGTTGTCTACAGCACACTTGCACGTTGTGAACAGCACACGCTTACAGCAGAAAGACGACGTACAGAATGGCGCACCCACAGACTGCGTTGTCTTCTATATCTTTCACATCACTTGCAGCGCCATCTGTTGTTGAAAATTGTAACTACTGTAATTTCGAAAGTTTGTCCGCCTGAAAATGTACTGTTGTCCCAAGCATATTGCAACAAACGGTCTATTTCTATCGCTGCTCGTTTAGTTTTTATTGCCGTTTCAAATATACCGGTCATTTTTGAAACACCCTGTATATTCTGTATTTTAATTTGATTCCTACTGTTTTCCATAGTAGCTTTCACTAACTAGGAAACTAAATTCCGTCCGAACAGATCTCGGAAGACCATAACGGCAGTGAACGACCGCCGTGCCATCCTCAGTCTATAGGTGTCACTGGATGCGGATATGGAGGGCCGTGAGGTAAGCACACCACTCTCCCGACCGTTGTCAGTTTTAGTGAGCGGAGCCGCTGCTTCTCAGTAAAGTAGCTCTCCAGTTCCCCTCAAAAGTTCTGAGTGCACCCCACTGTCCAGCAGCGTTCGGCAGACCAAAAACCCAAGCCCGACAGCGCTTAACTTCGGTCATCTGACGGGAACCGTTATTACCACAGAGGCAAGGCCTTCGGTGATAGTTTTCATTAAGGCAATCAGTCTACTGGAACGTCTATCTCTTCCATTGCTGTATACAGCTGCCTTCTGTTAATACTGTCGTAGAGTAATCTGCTTACGACAGATTGCCAACTACCCTGGTGTATAGAACAGGCATGCCTCCGACTAAACGTTTTGTAATGAGACGTGAACGTTCAACATCTAATTGCCCACTCGTGGTTTCACCGTCCTTCGACCACTTTCCATTGATGATGTGGGGATGGCGAACCAAAGACTGCGTTTTATTGGCAAAACAGTTAGATGAAACATATCTACTAATCTACTACGCTATCTACACTACGCTATCTACATTACGCTTGTCTGCCCTCTGCTACAGTAATGCTGTGCTTGAGAGATAGGATTTACGGAGGACATCGAAAAAGTTGAAAGACGGGCAGCACGTTATGAACTTTCACGAAAAATCGGAGAGAGTATTACGGATATGGGCTCAAATGGCTCTGAGCACTACGTGACTTCACTTCGGAGGTCATCAGTCGCCTAGAACTTAGAACTAATTAAACCTAACTAGCCTAAGGACATCCCACACATCCATACCCGGGGCAGGATTCGCACCTGAGCCGTCGCGGTCGCTCGGCTCCAGACTGTAGCGCCCAGAACCGCACGGCCAATCCGCCCGGCCTATTACGGATATGATAAGCGAGTAGTGCGAGAATATTCTTTTGGGGCTCATCTAACGATCATCGTAATAAAATAAGAGGAATCGAAACTCGTACGGAAGAATTAAGCGGTCTTTTTTCCCCTGCGTTGTTCGAAAGTGAAACGGTAATGAAATAGTGTGAAAGTTGGTAGATAGACCCTTTCCCAGGCATCTTCAACTGTTGTAGTCCTGTCTTCCTCAGTTGCGAGTAATATTGCGGTATATTGATAATTTTTACTTATGGAGCGTCTGACAGCAACTGAATAAAACACAATTTTAGTGCCATACGCGTTTCGCCTTATTTTCTGCAAGGCATCATCAGTGGCCTTGAATATGTGCATATGATAGCTATTTTATTTACATTTTTGTCACTGTGCCTATAGGTTACAAACAGTTCTGCTGGTTTCTATTTCCTATTAAGTAGTAATGTTTTGAACTGTACTTACAGGTTGCGTGGACAATTTCTTACATATTACGCTCCTGTTGCATTTTTGGTGTTGTTCTTTTTCTTATGAACGCCAATTTGCGGTTTTTTCCACATTCCACAGCACTATGCACTGAACGCTTGTTTTAATGCAATGTTTTGGTTTCTGTTGCCGACTGTCAAATGTTTCTGCCAAAGATCGAATGTTATTGCCAAAATTATGAGTGTAACTATTGAAGTATCTGTGGTCTGTTCGTGTATGCATTTGTGTTTCTGTTGCCGACTGTCAAATGTTTCTGCCAAAGATCGAATGTTATTGCCAAAATTATGAGTGTAACTATTGAAGTATCTGTGGTCTGTTCGTGTATGCATTTGTGTGTGCATTTGTGTATGCATACACGAACAGGCCTTGCAGAAAATAAGGCGAAACGCGTATGGCACAAAAATTGTGTTTTATTCGGTTGCTGTCAGACGGTCCATAAGTAAAAATTATCAATATAACTTTCCCAGGCACTTAAGTTTGAATTTGAATGCAGTCAAGTAGATGTAGATTACTTAAGTAGCACGCTTATGTTCTACCAGCTTCTCCGTCCTCAGTAACAAGACCATAATCATCTACCGTTTTCCAAACACACTTATGATAGTGCCGTTCGCCAGTTGCGGCCATTACCATTGCTAGAATGATTCTCCATTAGTCTCTTCTCCGCGTACTCTCCTTTTCATGCCACTTGTCCGCAACGTCACCAGGCGCCACCCAGTGGTCTCACTAAGGCAATAAAAAAAACCACTGGGTTTCTAATGTCTTCACTTATTCTGTGTGCGACTTTCCCTGTTATCAACGACATAATTTAGCTTTGCTTTAATTGTGCTTTCTCAACGAAAGAGAGGTTTATTTGTTGCTCATGCTAATATCAGATGAAGTCATTATGCTGAGACACTAAGTCAAATATTACTTTCTTCCTTTATAACCGCTGGATTTTTACTTTTGATCAGTTGCTTCACAAGTTCGACATCGCTCATACGTAACTCAGAAATTTCCATGGGGTAGTGTACACCCGCGCGTCAGTCGTTTCGAATAAACATGTTCAGTCTCTTACTACTTACCCCAAAACGCCCAGTAAGAAAAGCAACAAATTTTATGTTAAAAACAGTTAAATAACTAACAATATGATAATCATTTTTGTTTTGGGTTTAGAAATTACTGGTATGTGTTGAGTTGGGTTGTTTTGGGGGAGGAGACCAAACTGCGAGGTCATCGGTGTTATCGGATTACGGAAGGATGGCGAAGGAAGTCGGCCGTGCCCTTTCAAAGAAACCATTCCGGCATTGCCCTGAAGCGATTTAGGGAATCACGAAAAACCTAAATCAGGATGGACGGATGCGGGATTGAAATGTCGTCCTCCCGAAAGCGAGTTCTGTGTGCGAACCACTGCACCACCTCGCTCTGTGAACTTACTGGGTTAAAACGTTATAGTAAAAATAAACATGTGACATTCCTTGGTCTTTCGGGAAAGACTGTTTTTGCTGCGAATGCATGTTTGCAATATTGATCCTTTTTAAACCAGCTTCAGTTATATATAGTGGTACTTACTGATCAATCCCTTATGAGTTGATATAGAAACCAATACCAGTGGAAATCTGCAAATAAGACATATATAACTCAATTACTTTCAGGTGCTATAAAAGTGCTTGGATATAAATGCAACCTATACCGATTTTTCATGCTTAATCGTATTACAGCATCAGAAACTACTATTTGTGTACAAGGGAATAAAACAGTGGATTTAATATGATAGCTGAATTAAATGGTTACATTACTTTGATTTTTAATGGTCAAAATTGCTTGTTTTTGCAGTAACTGTTCTGAGAACGTGTTCATCTCGCTTTGCAAATCGCAATTTATTATTTGATTTCAGTACATGTTTACCATCGTCAGAGGGTTCTCCGTTTTACTGCTCACCTGAATTCCTCTGAACGGTTTGATCCGTTGCATTGACCTTAGGGAAATTAAGTTCAAAGTTGTTTTTTATATTCCAACTACTGTAATAGTTTTTATTTTTACTTCAGTTAGTAGTTTCACTGGGTTCTAATACTTTAATTAATTTGGCTCTGCATCATGTGTAGGAATTATGGTTGAAATTTATTGTAATCACTTAAAATGTATTTGTTTGGATTATTTTATACTGTTATTAACGATTTTGAGGCAATGAAGCGGTGGTCCTATAGATTTACTTGAGACAGACAACGTTTCGTTCCCGTCTTTGGCACTTGTTTTCGGAGGGGTTTTAGATATACCTCAGATTTGTAAAGTGGCTCTTTACTGTCTGAAGTTAGAATTTACTGCTAAGAGGTTTCTTCCGCAAATGTGACGATACTTAAAACTGGCAGTACGATGCTCTGTGTAACTTGCATGTCTCTCCTTATTAACTCTGTGGCGGTTTTTGACGGATTTTGAATCTGGGGTGCTTGTGAATGTGCAGAGGAATCGAGACAGAGTGAGAGCAAAGGCTTCGGCCTAGCAGGTCGGAGACCGGCGTAAGCGTCCGCCGTCTGTGTGGCGCAAAGTGAAGTTGGGCCCAAAACCACAGAGTGCGGCAACCATTGATCTCCTCGCACAACCACTGCTGGCGGCTGCGCTCCGGTACGACGCCGCGTGCAGGAGTTGCGTGCGACTTTTCCAGCCTCGTACCCCCTCTACGAATTTCTCGAATCCAGTTGCGAGGCTAAGGACATTGTCGGGAGAAAGGCGGTTGGTGTAAACAAGTAGGTCGCAGTGTTGAAGTGAATACATTTTAGTAGCAGGGGAGAGTTTCAGGTTGGCATTGGAGGCTGGGAAAGACGGTCTATTTTTGACGGAATTCTCTACTGGCGGGAATCCTCGTTGTTGGAAGCAGTGGTTCGAATTTTTGCCGTTGGTTACTGGACCCATTTTAACGGGGAGGAATACGCAGGATGTAAATGAAAGCTTAATGGGGAGGACTAGGCAGTCGGTCGCAAAGGTAGCTTCATCTGAAAAGTACCGGCTTGGAGGACGTGAAGGTGTCCATATTGGACAGCTACTTGCGGGTAGGACATTAAAGTGTTCGGATTGACTTGGCAGAGCTGTGCAGTAGTCTGTACTGCGTCTTAAAAACTCCTGCTCAGATGCTGACGATTCCTTCACGAAGTGGACTCCCTGTCTGCACCGCGCAGCTCGGCGCATCACGGTCTTACGGTGAGCACAGGCAGAGTAGTTACATCCATTACACACTTTTGGAATACAGGAGGAACGCCTGTTTCTTCTCCTTTGCACTCGCAATGAATTTGTGGTCTTCTGGATTTTTTTATCAGCAGCTGCAATCTATTATTAGTGGATTTTATATACTACTTGCCATTAAAATTCCTACACCACGAAGATGACGTGCTACAGATGCGAAATGAAGAAGATGCTGTGATATCAAAATGAGTAGCTTTCAGAGCATTCACACAAGGTTGGCACCGGTGGCGACACCTACAACCTGCTGACATGAGGAAAGTTTCCAACCGATTTCTCATACACACAACAGCAGTTCACCGGCGTTACCTGGTGAAACGTTGTTGGGATGCCTCGTGTAAGGAGGAGAAATGCGTACCATCACGTTTCCGACTTTCATAAAGGTCGGATTGTAGCCTATCGCGACTGCGGTTAATCGTATCGCGACATGGCAGCTCGCGTTGGTCGAGAGCCAAAGACTGTTAGCAGAATATGGAATCGGTGGGTTCAGGAGAGTAATACGGAACGCCGTACTGGATCCCAATGGCCTCATATCAATAGCAGTCGAGATGACAGGCATCTTATCCGCATGGCTGTAAGGGATCGTGCAGCCACGTCTCGATCCCTGAGTCAACAGATGGGGACGTTTGCAAGACAACAATCATCTGCGCAAACGGCTCGACGACGTTTGCAGCAGCATGAACTATGAGCTCGGAGACCGTGGCTGCGGTTACCTTTGACGCTGCATCACAGACAGGAGCGCCTGCGATGGTGTACTCAACGACGAACCTGGGTGCATGAATGGCAAAACGTCATTTTTTCGGATGAATCCAGGTTCTGTTTACAGCATCATGATGGTCGCATCCGTGTTTGACGACATCACGTTGAACGTACATTGGAAGTGTGTATTCGTCATCGCCATACTGGCGTACCACCCAGCGTGATGGTATGGGGTGTCATTGGTTACATGTCTCGGTCACCTCTTGTTCGCATTGACGGCACTTTGAACAGTGGACGTTACATTTCAGATGTGTTACGACCCGTGGCTTTACCCTTCATTCGATCCCTGCGAAACCCTATATTTCAGAAGGATAATGCACGACCGCATTTTGCATGTCCTGTTCGGGCCTTTCTGGATACAGAAAATGTTCGACTGTTGACCTGCCCAGCACATTTTCCAGATTTCTCACCAATTGGTGGCCGAGCAACTGGTTCATCACAATACGCCAGACTCTACTCTTGATGAACTGTGGTATTGTGTTGAAGCTGCATGGGCAGCTGTACCTGTACACGCTATCCTAGCTCTGTTTGACTCAATGCCTAGGTGTATCAAGGCCGTTATTACGGCCAGAGGTGGTCGTTCTGGGTACTGATTTCGCAGGATCTATGCACCCAGATTGCCTGAAAATGTAATCACATGTCAGTTGTAGTATAATATATTTGTCCAATGAATACCTGTTTATCATCTGCCTTTCTTCTTCGTGTTGCAATTTTAATGGCCAGTAGGGTAGTTGTCAGTTATCAGTGAACATCAGGAGAGAGCAAATTGTTAGAAGTTTAGGTAGTAATAACTGATAGTAGAGCGTAGTGTTACTGCTCAGTGTTCATTTGGTTTATCGAAGTTATTTGTTGCAGAAAATCAAACTGTTATAATCAATAACTTTATACTTACCAATGCCAGAACAGAAACGAGTCCAAATCGTGCCACGCTGCTTTCACCTGGCCGGACAGCGCCTGACATCACTGTAGGGAGAGAAAACTGTTTTCATCTTAATGCAATCACGAGCTTTCTCTTTGAAATGTTTCTGGAACGGAAATTCCTGGCAGATTAAAACGTGTGTCGGACCAGCACTCAAAATTGCGGCCCTTGCCTTTCGCAGGCATGTAGTCTACCAATTGAGCTACACGAGCACGACTTACTACCCATGGTCTTGCCGTACTTCCACGGGCACCTCATCTCCTACGTTCCTGGGTTCGAGTTCCAGTCCCACACACACTTTTAATTAATCAGGAATTTTCATATCCACACCCTGCTGCAGAATGAAATTTCGCTCTGGATGTTTCTATAAGTTTTTACTGTTACTGGTGAATTAGAAAGTGAAGCAAATGATCATTAAGGTCTGAAACCTCTAGCATACAGGCAAAATGCTATTTAACAAGTAAAGAAAGGTGTGGAAAGGAACTCGTGACTTGGTTTTCACATCGCACACCTCATGCCACTGATTTTTTCTCTGTCTCTTTCTTCGTCATCTTTCTTCTTCAGGGAGATCGGTTCTGTACAGATGGCGCATAGCATCTTGTCAGTATCTATCGATGCAAACTTTGCTCAGCTTTTTCACATTTTTTTTAAATTTTTTAGTTCCACTACAATATCAAATCATAAAGCATTTCACAGATCTTACTGTTTTGCCAGATAGAACATGTGGCCGGTTTGACAATTCTGAGTGACTTATTGACACCCTAAGTGAACGACTTAAATTACAAGGGCACTGCATATACACGCTATCACCGATTTCGTCTAGATTTGTGGAACAGGCAGGGATTGGGCAGAAATGAAAGTGACAGGTTTGGAAGCTCATGATCGCCAAGCGTTTTGAAAAGAAAAAATTATTTTTGGCGCAGGTGGGGCGGGTCGTGAGCCATTTATGTTAGACTGTTTTACAGGCAGCATTTGGCTCAGCGAAAGGAGGATTGTGGATCCAGATGGGGAAAATTTTTTATTTCTTTTATTTTTAATTTTTACGTTAGTTTCTCTGCAAATAAACCGAAATAAAGCTCAACATATTGTGTGTATCAATATTTTCGTTAAATGCATGTAAAGGAATTTTTCGACTAATAGAATGAAGCCCTACGTTCAGGGAAAGAAATTTACTTTGTTAACTGAGTCGTGTGGAGGACAAAAAAGTCCACAGTTGGACGACATGGTTTTTCAAGATAGAGAAGGAGTGCCATCTTGGACTATCAAAATGATTCGGTCACCAAGCACTCCGCTAATGCAACCCTGCTGTTACGCGCCGGCCGTTGGTGGCCGAGCGGTTCTGGCGCTACAGTCTGGAACCGCGCGACCGCTACGGCCGCAGGTTCGAATCCTGCCTCGGGCATGGATGTGTGTGTTGTCCTTAGGTTAGTTAGGTTTAAGTAGTTCTAAGCTCTAGGGGAATTATGACCTCAGCAGTTGAGTCCCATAGTGCTTAGAGCCATTTGAACCATTTGCTGTTACGCACGAAGATAATATGGAAAAACGACAGGTTAAATGTTGCTAAGTCCCTATAGCCCGACTTTTCTCAAGCACATGGAAGTATCAAAGGAACCAGCCATTAGGCGTAAACATTTCGACACAACCGGTCACTAAGAGTGCGACATCAACACTTCTGTGTGTGAGTGCAAGCAAGCTCAACGGAAGAATGTAGGACAAATGCAGACCAAACTTCGTTATTATAGTAACCTTATGCAAGAAGTGCTAGGTACGATGTAGAACCACCTTTCAATGGTTTAACGAAGCGGCTATGATACTCACACAAACTGATTAAGCCAATACTGCATAACTGAAGACCACTGACCACTCTAAATGAGCGGGACCGATAAGATCATTACAAGCAACGTCTTTCAACAAAGAAGCTCCCCAATGACATAAGTACTAGAGGCAGTCGATCAGTAGGATCGATTTTGTTCATGCCGTTTGCAATCTGTTTTCTGATTCTTGCTTTGCAGTATCCGCTGTGAGATTCATCCAGCACCTTTCCGCAACTCTCGCTGCCTGATGTGACGACCACTGATCTGTAGCCACGGATGACTATGACCAGTATCAAGTAATGAAACCGCGGCTAATGGTAGTTCGCAGTCTGCCAATACCATTCCAATTCATGGAACCAGCTTCTCTTAAGACTTTAGTATCGTTGCAGTCAGCGTCGTATCGAGCGAACAGTCCAGGATCAGCATCCAACAGAACATCGCGGCACCCGACATAGCAGTCCATGTGAGCTACACTACTGGCCAGTAAAACTGCTACATCTGGTGTAAGGTGTCAGGCAAATCCAACACCTTCCATGAAAACCCTGACATGATAAGCCATTCCAGTGGCTCCGAGTAAATCGTGATATTAAATTAACCAAAGTAATACGAGTAACGAGTGAGCAAATGGAATACCACAGACTAACACAAGAATGCCTAAATGCATGTCATACCTTCCCACCGTGAGACAGATGCAGTTCCGAGGGGAGAAACGAGAACAGAAGCCGAGAGCAGAACCATGTCAAGCGAGAAGGTCCTACGATAAGGGACGGACACCCACGTCGCCAGCTAACCGCTACGACCACACCACCCGCAAGTTTTTAGCGTGAGACTTTTCGAGTCTCTATTACGTTGCAAACCTTAAAAACATTGCCCCACCACGAAAAGTATAACAATTCTCATTGGATAGACAGAATTTCTGTAGGTGGAGCTTGAGGTTAAAACTGAGACCCTGATTGGTCAGATGAAAACACAGCCAGATAGTTTTTTTTAAACCAACTTCGGTAAATTGGAGTAAGGAGAAGTTAGGAGAGAGTTGCTTCCGAGAGGGCGAACTGGAAGGAGCTGCGCCGGCCGCCGCCCCCTGACGAACACCGACAAGGTAATGAACACACGCGATGCCGCATTTTTGAGCGCATAAGGCTTCACTCAGAACTGCAGAAGTCTCATCTGTTACATCCCCTTTACGTAATACTAGTGTCGATCGTCAATTAAAGCACATGGTGTTCACATTTGCCACTTGAAGTAAAAATCTGAAAATCAATGATTTCTCTGTTATATAGTTATTGAGAAGCCACATCAGCCACTGTAATTTAGATAAGTAATTAAAGATAAATGAGGGCCACTGAAGACCATTTTGATAGTTTTCTCTCTTGTGAAACTTAATTTGAACCTAGATTATAGATGTGATACGGCATAGGTCATCCTTCGATCCATTGTAGTACTTGGAAACCCATTCAGGGAATATTCGTTCACATTTTTGTTGAACGCAGTTGGTTTTCACCATCCTGTATTAAAATATTTCCTTTTATCAATAGTGCAATTTATAAACAATGTTTTGTGAATAGAATAAAATTTTCAATGGTAAACTTAACTGCTTTTTGGACGTTATTTTACTAGCTAACAAAAAATAGGAAAGCCTTGAACCCCTTCCACTAAATTTAGTTAGTATTAAGATTCCTTTACAAGGAGTGCAGTGGAGCTGACGCTGAACTCATTAAGTATTTGGTTATATCATCGCTAGTCTCACTGAACTCTTCTGAATTCTACATGTCATGTGTGGTCTGACGTGTCCTTACCAGCAACAGGTCGCAGGTTCAAACTAGTCAATTCCCTAAAAAACACGCTCAGAGCGTCGTTGCGCGAAAGTGGTAGGGAGACACGATATAGAACAAACAGACACCAGGCAGAATGTTTAGAAAATGGCGACCCTGCCAGAATGGTAAAATACCATGATTGAAGGTCGACCACATGCCTAAGTAGGTCAGAAAAATATCCTGTTGAAAAATTTTCGTAAAAAAAAAAATTTTTTTAACGTTATTAATAGTCGGAAACAGTAAGTGCTGCGATAGATTGTAAGAAAGTATTCAATAGATAGACATTCTAGTAGAGACAACAGCATAATTAAGTTATGAATTTTAATATTATTAGAATTAAGTTTTCCCTCGAATGCAAGCGCACAGGTGGCGGATACATCGTTGACAAGTTGGTTCTCACCCAACAAGTAAGTGAATGGATTGTCAGTCTTGGTAGTGTCAAGTCGTGTGAACAAAAAGTTTATGAAACGCGTGACATCGTATGAGCGCATGTTGACGCGAAGTATGGCGCGTGAATTGCTTTTAAATCAGAAAATAAGGGATTCGGAAAGATTAGCAATGGCAGATCGAGACCTTGACCGAATTGAGGTAGGGACCCAGCATGAAAATGGACAGAGAATAGAGGACAGTACAACAGACGATGTAGTATCGCGAGAAATAGGATATATAACGCACCATAACGAGGATAATGTACGTCAAGGCACAGAAAACCTAGGTCAGCATACGACAGAGGAGCAGGAAAGTAGAGAGACAGTCGATGAGGATTCTAACTTGCGTCTTGAATACGTAGAACCCATAGTACAAGTAATCAGAGCTCCCTCACCACAGAGTACAAGGAATGCGAGCAGAAACGTGTCACAGCACAGTTCAATGCAATCGGTTGCGAACCAACACTTGGGCGAAAACACAGAGCGTAGGACGTCGGAAGAAAACGCAATAGGACCCACCAATCTGGCAGAATTATTACAATTAATTACGGAAACCATGACAGGAAAAAATAAAGAAATTGCGAAACAAATTAAAATTCAGAATGCAGAAATGACGAAACAAAATGCAGAAACGACGAAACAAATTGCAGAAACTACGAGACAAATGCGTGAGACTAAAGAAAAAAACAAAAAAATTCAGTTACACCTAAGTCATATTGAAGACGAGGCAAAAGAATCTCGAGAAGTGATAGGAAACTTAATAACAGGTCTTAATCAATTGAGAACAGACATTGACGAGGTACAAGCGGACGTACAAACATTGCGCAATAGCATTCAGGACGAGATCGAAACATTACGTAACAACACCCAGGGAGAAGTCAAGAAACTAGAGAAACAGATAAACGTAATTACTAGACAAGCAGCAGGTACAGCGCGAGAAATTGTTGAAAACAGTGTGTTACACAAACGTATCACAAAAGCAGCGCTGAAAAGATATGATAACCGCATAGTCAAAACAGAAGCGCAAACGAAGCGACAATTTCAGAAATTGCGAACAGAGTTGTTGTAAACCATTGAAGAGCGTAGTGAACGGGATCGAAGAAGCACAGAGTCTGCAACCACATCCATATCTGTAACAGCACCGGAAAAACAAGCAATTAACGAAGATATTACGCATTTGCGATTCCAATCACAGGTGGAAAGTAACACGTGAAATCAGACAGCCTGCACAGCAACAAACACGTTTCGAAATTCTTGATGAACAAACGTCATCACAAACACATGCGGAACCACAAATGTATGTTTCAAGACAGTTTGGATCGTACAATGAAGCAGCAAGGTTAGCCAGACAAGATACCGAACCAATACGTGACAATGGAAAGCCAGGTCGCGAAGAGTACAGTGCAATGCATTCAGCTACACGTTCACAACCGATGGAAGAAAATTATTGCGTACCGCTCCAACGATACTACGCAAGGGTAGGTGACATTTACAGTGGACAATATCCAATGGATCTACCACAACCTGAAAGAACGACGGGAGAAATGATCAGAAACAAAAGTGGCGAAGAATCGCGAATTTCATATGGAACTATGACGAAGTACGACAACGATCATTTCCTCATAGTCAGAAAATTTCAACACCTTCGAGAACGAAACTCATTACATCCTCGAACTTTTATTGATCAATTCCGAGTAGGATTACCAGAACACTGGACGCTAGCACACAAACTAGACTTTATATGTGCACACATGTCAGGAACAGTCGCAGAAACCATGCAGAATGTTGCAGCGACATGCCGATGGTACGAAGATTTCAGAGAGAAGTTTCTCTCACGATATTGGTCCAGCGAAGCACAGAACAGAGTGAAGTACGAATTATTACAGAACCCATATTTCGAAAATTCAGGAGAAAAGAGTCCCGTGAAATTTTTCGAATTAATGGCAAAGAAAAATCAATGCTTAGATGTACCATACAGTGACGGAGAATTGATTAAATTATGCGCGATGAAGCTACCATTGAAATACCAGCAATCATTAGCAGGTCGCGGAGGCAATGACGTCGAAGCATTTAAAGGGAACTAGAGTTCATATTTTCGGAAGATGACGTAAGAAAAAGACGAAGCGCACGTGAAAACGAAAGCAAAAAGCAGTGGACTCCACACAGTACGAAGAAACAATAATTACGAACCATGTGATAACTTCGCACCAAGAAACGACAATAGATTTCAACAAAGAACCGGTTATGGATTTAGAAGATAATATGGCAATAACTATAATTCACCCAGGAACGGCAACAACTATTACAGAGGGAATAACGACAACCGGAACGGGCACTGGAGAACCAATAGACCGACCAATTATCAACAAAGAAACCACTATCAACAAGCTGAACAAGAAAAGAGAATACAATAGAAGAGGTGGAGGTAAGACCACCAAACCCAGATAAACGTTCGAATTGACAACTAAGCACCCATGCCAAAGAGAATGACGCACCGACCCAGGACAATTGCAGCACCTTGAACGGAGAAGTAAAAATCTTATCATGAGAAGAGAAGATGGAAGAAACTAATCCGCAGGGACCAGATGAAAACGATGACAAGAAAATAACAATATCGTGTTGGGACGAAATTAATTGGGAGAATACTGACGAGGAAGATGAATTACCAGAGGCATGCACAACGAATGCAGGAGGAAAGGACGAAGTAATGAGTATTGCAGAGCTATTTGAGATGGAAACCAGGGAAAGCGAATTCAATGAGGATAATGCGCAGTCGACAGAAGTTGAAAATAAGTTACGAGTGGGCACACAACCAAACGTATATAATGAAAGAAGCTATGAAGCGATAATTAGAGCGTTTATATGCGATTATGTGGGAGTAGCGACGAAGAAGGAGAAGATAGACGAGGATAAGGAAAAAGTAGAGGATGTTGAAGAAAGCGTAAATGAAGGAAGAAATAGAGAAGAGGAAATAAAAGAGAGAGAAGTAGCAGTCGAAGCTTATCCTACAGAAAGTTCGAATTCACAAGGGAAATTCCTAAAAAGACTCATGTATGACTCAGTGGAGGATTCGTTGATGCAAGAAGAAGAAGAACAGAACCAACCCTTTCACATTCAACCAATTGTGAAGGCCATGGTAAGGCATATCCCAGTCAATAT
Organism: Schistocerca americana; assembly: GCF_021461395.2. Taxonomy (NCBI): domain Eukaryota; kingdom Metazoa; phylum Arthropoda; class Insecta; order Orthoptera; family Acrididae; genus Schistocerca; species Schistocerca americana. The sequence goes on from NC_060121.1 coordinate 401,945,857, forward strand.
TGTAATTGATAGCAGAAGTGAACTGACTGCGATCTCAGAAAATTTATTCATGCAGTGTAATGCCAATGAGGAATTGCCAGTTCTGAAAACACATAAGATTAAAGTAAGAGGTCCTATTAGAAACAATGCAGCGGAAGTTACGAGACAAACAAGATTAACTCTTTCGTGCCAAGGTCACAAGATCGAAGCCAACTTCGTGATTATACCTACACTAACTGTAGATTTGATTGTAGGTGCAGATTTTTTAAATGAGAAACGAGCGATAATAGATATGGGGAAAGGTAGCGTAACATTCGGGAATGTCGCACTTCTCTTTGAGCAAAAGCTAAAATTTGAAGAAATACCAGTTATAAACAAACAATTAAGAATGATGCGAGATAAAGAGGATGAAGAATTAGAATGGTATGCACAAAAGGGGGAATCGCCTCAACTCATGTTAGAAGTTTATAAACAAATCGACGAAAAATTGCAAGAAATTCAAGGTTTTACGGAACACAGTAAAAGAGAATTAGAGGGTATTTTACGAGATAAAGCAGAGGTATTTTTACCTAAGACTGGCAGTATTAAACACTTTCAGTACAAGTTTGGAGATTAATTTTATTACTGGTAAATAATCAGCACAATATTTCAAGATTATGTTGCAGAAAAGATCGTCAGGAGAAAGAAGAATGAAGAGAGAGGAAGGTGGGAAAAAGAAAGTGGTTTCAATAAAAACAAAAACAAAAATAACACCAATAGTGCCATAGATTAAGGTGAAGGGATAAAGCGTAGATAGTCTAACAGCATGAAATACTAAAATGCTATACACCACGACACTACACAAAAAATAAAAATAAACGAATTTGAGGATTTTTGTAGAAGTTAAGACTCAAAATATCTTAGAATTGTAACATGGAAAGGGTGCCGAAATTTGTAAAGCTTTTTAAGAAGGTGTAAAACAATGTAGGTACTAGACATATGTTAGATAATTATAAGTAAAACTTTTTGTAAGAACAATTGTAAAAACTCCAGCAAGGACGAGATGCAATGATCCACAAGTTGCAACACGAGAAGTATCAAGAAAGAAAAGGACATAATTAGCAAGACACGATTCCTACATGGCAGAAGTGTCGAGAGAAGGGAAAGGACAGTGAGACCAACAGAGGGGCCTCGTAGAGTGGGCAATAAAGTTGTCTGCTAGGCGGAACCCTGCTGGAACGAACACGGAGCCGCACAGTAGCGGAGCCCTGCAGAGACGCGATGGGACGTCGAACGCCAAACGCCGGAAAGCGCCCCCACTCAGCAGAGCGAGCAAAAAAACACCACCCGACAAGAAGACCGCCAGGGCAAACCACCATTGGCAAAAAAAAAAAAAAAAGTGTAAAAGTCACACTATTGCTATTAAACAGCACGCTGATGCACAAAACTGAAGAAAACGTCCACAAAGTAAAAATGACACGCCCAAACAATTTATCAAACTGTTACTAAGAGGAAAACTTCAAAGCGACTAGTTATCAATAAATATTTCCATATCCTGCCCAGGGAAGAAACAAGAAGCAAGTAAGAAGCAGAGAAAAGGCAGGAAGAACAGAAGTTGAAGATTCGCAAGATTGAGACCAAGAAAGAAGATGGGTGAAGAATAGACTACATACCTTCCCAAATCCCTATACTATTGTAAACTAGTCGTCTGCGAAGTATTACAACGAAAAACGACCGCTTTCAGCGACACATAACGATGACTTTCACACATACAAAGCCAGTAAACCATGAGATACTGCACTCACAGCTCCATTCCATTATGGGACTTCCACAACAGCAACACACACTTTCAAAGCCAACAAGGAATGACGAACGAAGCTGTACATCAAATACTTGCCCACATCCATCTCGCTTAAGTTCATCACCTTCATACAAAAACATTCACCAACCTCATGCTTAAACATTCATAGGACTGTGTGAATGTGTGAAATCAAATTATGTGATGTAGGAATTGTGCAAAAGAAACGTGTGAAAAACTAAATAAGTTAAGCACACCAGACAGCTAATTACAAAATAACAGTCATTGACAATGGACTTAAGTAAAAAATAGACTATCGATAAAAATAAGTCATTAGTTCTGAAATGGACAGTATATAAAGAACAAAAGTAAGGCATAATAAACACTAAAACTATATGCCACTTACTTTCTCCTCATAAAAATAAAAGAATAACTATATTTTACTTATTTTCTCCTTATAAAAACAAAGAATAAAAAATTATCTTGTTGGATGTTTTCCCTTTTTTTAACATTTGTACTATTTGTTAGGATAATATCTCAATACTTGTGTATGTATATTTATTTGTCAAAGCAATTCTTGGAAATAAATCTTATTTGTTAGTGTAACAATGTTGAAATGAGTGTCTAGAAACTAAAACATTTTACTTGTACATGTTATTTAGAAAATGTGTTAGGAATAGATGTTACTTAATTACTACATTTATAAAAACAATATTTCTAAGAAAATCGATGTGAAAGACTCATCACTTTCGATAACGAACTTCTTAAAAAACAAACTTCACAATTAAATAAAGAAAGAAATTAATTAAAAATTAATATCAGCATAAAAATATTCTTCTCTTGTCATTTTTAAGAATAATGTGGAAGAATATAAAAATATAAATTATTAATACAAACTAGCATAGAACCAGAATAACGTGACTGAACAGTAGGCAAAAGAATTTAGATAAAGCAATAATTTTGACTGATTTAGACAACGATTCAATCATTGCCTAACTTCAGTGCAAAAATTAAGTTCGAAGTGTGGTGATATGTAAGGTGTCAGGCAAATCCAACACCTTCCATGAAAACCCTGACATGATAAGCAAATCCAGTAGTCTGTCACATAGCTCCGAGTAAATCATGATATTAAATTAACCAAACTAATACGAGTAACGAGTGAGCAAATGGAATACCACAGACTAACACAAGAATGCTTAAATGCATGTCATACCTTCCCACCGTGAGACAGACGCAGTTCCGAGGGGAGAAACGAGAACAGAAGCCGAGAGCAGAACCATGTTAAGCGAGAAGGCCCTACGATAAGGGACGGACACCCAAGTCGCCAGCTAACCGCTACGACCACGCCACCCGCAAGTTTTTAGCGTGAGACTTTTCGCGTCTCTGTTGCATTAGGACCACCCCCCAGCCCATGTTAAAAGATAGAGCCCTCCAAAGAAACAGTATAGATCTTACGATAACGTTAAAAGTACCACACCAGCTGCAAGTTTTAGTGCGAGGCTTTTTCGCGTCTCTGTTACGTTGCAAACTTTAAAAACATTGCCCCACCGCGAAAAGTATAACGTTTCTCATTGGATGGACAGAATTTCTGTAGGCGGAGCTTAAGGTTAACATTGAGATCCTGATTGGTCAGATGAAAACACAGCCAGATAGTTTTTTTTAAACCAACTTCGGTAAATTGGAGTAAGGGGAAGTTAGGAGAGAGTTGCATCCGGGAGGGCGAGCTGGACGGAGCTGCGCCAGCCGCCGCCCCCTGACGAACACCGACAAGGTAATGAACACATGCGATGCCGCATTTTTGAGCACATAAGGCTTCACTCAGAACTGCAGAAGTCTCAACTGTTACATCCATCTTACGTAATACTAGTGTCAATAGTCAATTAAAGCTCATGATGTTCACATTTGCCACTTGAAGTAAAAATCTGAAACTCGATGATTTTTCTGTTATATAGTTATTGAGAAGCCACATCAGCCACTGTAATTTACGACAAGTTAGATAAGTAATTAAAGATAATTGAGGGTCACTGTAGACCATTTTGATAGTTTTCTCTCTTGTGAAACTTAATTTAAACCTAGATTATAGATGTGATATGGCATAGGTCATCCTTCGGTCCATTGTAGAACTTGGAAACCCATTCAGGGAATATTCGTTCACATTTTTGTTGAACGCAGTTGGTTTTTACCATCCTGTATTAAAATATTTCCTTTTATCAATAGTGCAATTTATAAACAATGTTTTGTGAGTGGAATAAAATTTCCAATGGTAAACTTAACTGCTTTTTGGACGTTATTTTACTAGCTAACAAAAAATAGGAAAGCCTTGAACCCCTTCCACTAAATTTAGTTAGTATTAAGATTCCTTTACAGGGAATGCAGTGGAGCTGACGCTGAACTCATTAAGTATTTGGTTATATCATCGCTAATCTCACTGAACCCTTCTGAATTCTACATGTCATGTGTGGTCTGACGTCTCCTTACCAGCAACAGGTCGCAGATTCAAACTAGTCAATTCCCTAAAAAACGCGCTCAGAGCGTCGTTGCGCGAAAGTGGTAGGGAGACACGATATAGAACAAACAGACACCACGCAGAATGTTTAGACAGGAAGATGACGTACTACAGACGCGAAATTTAACCGACAGGAAGAAGATGCTGTGATATGCAAATGATTAGCTTTTCAGAGCATTCACACCAGGTTGGCGCCGGTGCGAAGTGCTGACGTGAGGAAAGTTTCCAACCGATTTCTCATAGACAAACAGCAGTTGACCGCCGTTGCCTGGTGAAAAGTTGTTGTGATGCCTTGTGTAAGGAGGAGAAATGCTTACCATCACGTTTCCAACTTTGATAAAGGTTAGCAGAATATGAAATCGGTGAGTTCGGGAGGGTAATACGGAACGCCGTGCTGGAGCCCAACGGCCTCGTATCACTAGCAGTCGAGATGACAGGCATATTATCCGCATGGCTGTAACGGATCGTGCAGCCACGTCTTGGTCCCTGAGTCAACAGATGGGGACGTTTGCAAAACACAACCACCTGCACGAATAATTGGACGACGTTTGCAACAGCATGGACTATCAGCTCGGAGACCATGGTTGGGTTTACCCTTGACGCTCCATCACAGACAGGAGCGCCTGTACTCAACGACGAACCTGGGTGCACGAATGGCAAAACGTCATTTTTTCGGATGAATCCAGGTTCTGTTTACAGCATCATGATGGTCGCATCCGTGTTTGGCGACATCGCGGTAAACGCACATTGGAAGCGTTTATTCGTCATCGCTGTACTGGCGTATCACCCGGCGTGATGATATGGGGTGCCATTGGTTACACGTCTCGGTCACCTCTTGTTCGCATTGGCGGCACTTTGAACAGTGGACGTTACATTTCAGATGTGTTACGACCCGTGGCTTTACCCTTCATTCGATCCCTGCGAAACCCTACATTTCAGCAGGATAATGCACGACCACATGTTGAAGGTCCTGTACGGGTCTTACTGGATACAGAAAATGTTCGACTGCTGTCCTGGCTAGCACATTCTCCAGATTTCTCACCAATTGAAAACGTCTGGTCAATGTTGGCCGAGCAGCTGGCTCGTCACAATACGCCAGTCACTACTCTTGATGAACTGTGGTATCGTGTTGAAGCTGCATGGGCAGCTGTACCTGTACACGCCATCCAAGCTCTGTTTGACTCAATTCTTCGGCGTATCAAGGCTGTTATTACGGCCAGAGGTGGTTGTTCTGAGTACTGATTTCTCAGGATCTATGCACCCAAATTGCGTGAAAATGTAATCACTTGTCAGTTCTAGTATAATATATTTGTCCAATGAATACCCGTTTATCATCTGCATTTCTTCTTGGTGTAGCAATTTTAATGGCCAGTAGTGTACATGGGCAGTGACACAAGAGGGAGAGAACAATCCGAGGATAGCGTGAGAGTCAGACACACACACACGCCACAGTCACGGCCTCATCCGTAGCAGACCAGCCGACGGGAAGCTTCTTCCTAAGTAACTGGCGGGCAACCCGCCACACTTCGGGTCATCGACCTCCACCCACGGCTGTAGCAGTGATGTTCATCAGCCCTCAGTCTACCTGTAGATTCAGCAGACTCCACACCGGGTTAGGGTGCCACGAACCGCCAAGGAAGACACGACAACAAGATTTATTCTGAGACATAAAAGAAGCAACATTTAATCTAGTTTCATGGAGTCTGACGACGCCTACAGGTTTTTCAGCCTCCATTCTGACGGGACAGTAGGGATTTTCAGCCACGGAGTGAGCGACCTTTATAGTGTGATATCTCTTTTCACCTAAAGTAAGGCTCTGAGCACTACGGGACTTAACATCGGAGGTCAACTGTCTCCTAGAACTTAGAACTACTTAAACCTAACTAACCTAAGGATATCACACACATCCATGTCCGTAGAGGTCGTGCGGTTCCAGGCTGAAGCGCCTAGAACCGCTTGGCCACTGCGGCCTCCACCTAAAGTAAGGAATTTGATCAAAAACCTACAAAACTCTGTTATCTCATAGTGAGGTACTGATCAATATTTCGGTTTATATGCAGTGTAAGTAACATAAAAACTGAAAACAAGAAAACGGAACAAGGGTTCAGCATAGAGACTCGACCCCACCAGCGTGAGATGGCCGCGTCAACCACTACCTGGAACCTAACTTACGACAAAAGGCTCATTCTCGCCCGACAAGCACCAAAATGCTGTTTTTTTCCCAAACACTTGGCCATTTGGAGCTTTCACTTCTCTCACTTTAATTTCTGGTCAAGCCCTGCATATACCACAAATTTGGATGGAATTGATGATGACGAGTAGATGTGTTCCCCTTGTTAATCTCTGTGGCTGCCGAACGTTGGTTACGGTGGTTACCTCCTGCATGTAACTTTCTTCTACGTCTAACCATAAAACAATGTCCATGTGACAAAGAGTAACAATTTACTAGCTATATTTTTACGTTACATGCAGCCAAGGCAAAAAAAATGTTTGTTTCATTTTGTTTGGAGCAGAGATCAAGTAACTGTTGCAGTAAATGTAACAGCAATACATTAGTTTTTTCCCGATGTTAGTTACTGATCATATTCATTGTCACTTCAGGGCTGATGTCAAGGATTATGATCTTGCAAGACAATGTTATGTACGTTTTTTTGTAAATGGTGATCCACTGTCTAAGAGAAATAATTTCTTCTTTTTGTCATCAGTCTTCTGATTGGTTTCATGCAGCCCGCCACCAATTACTCTCCTGTGCCAATATCTTCGTGTTAGTGTAGCACTTGCACTCTGTGTCCTCAATTACTTGTTGTATGTGTTCGAATCTCTGTCTTCTTCTATAGTTTTTACCCTCTGCAGTTCCTTCTACCGCCATGGAAGTTATTCCCTGATGTGTTATGTCCAGTTATCATTTCTGTTATTCTTGTTACTATTTTTTTCATTTCTTCCTTTCTTCGCTCATTCTGCAGAGAACCTCCTCACTCCTTACCTTATCAGTTCACTTAATTTTCAAAATCCTTCTATTGTATGACTTATCAAACAGCTCTATTCTATTCATTTCCTCTTTCCCCACAGTCCATGTTTCACTACCATACAATTCAGTGCTAGACAGTTACATTCTCAGCAACTTCTTCTCCAAATTAAGGGCTTTATTTGATACTAGTAGCCTTCTTTTGATCAGAAATGATCTCTTTCCCTGTGATAGTCTGTTTTTTACGTCGTCTTTAATTCATCTGCCACGCGTTATTTATCATCTGAGGTAGTAGAATGCCTTCACCTACAACTTGGTCACCAATTTTGATGCTAAGTTTATCAGTAATCGTATTTGTGCTATTCCTCATGACTTTGGTCTTTCTTTGGTTTGTTCTCAATCCATACTGTGTGCTCATTATACGGTTCATCCCATTCGAAAGGTTCTATAAATAGCTTCAATTTCATTAGGGTAGCAAAATCATCAGCGAATCTCATTTATTTTCTTTCACCTGTAATTTTAATCTCACTCTTGATCCTTTATTTTATTTCCATCACCGCTTCTTCGATGCGTAGAATGATTTTATCATTGTCTCCACAATTTTTATTCCGGGCACTTCGTGTTTCGTCTCCCACTCTTGTCGTTCCCTCTTGATGCTTGTACTAATTGTATAGTACCAGACTTCACTACAACTATTCGCAACTTTTTCCGGCATTTCCAACAGCTTCTACATCTACATCTACATAGATACTCCGCAGTCGTAAGGTGCGCGGTGGAGGGTACCCTGCACCACTACTTGTCATTTCCGCTCTTGTTCCACTTAGAAATAGGGCAAAGGAGAAACGACTGTCTGTAGGCCTCCGTATGAGCCCTAATTGGTCGTGTCTTATCTTCGTGGTCCTTACGCGCGATATATGTTGGTGGCTGTAGAATCATTTGGCAGTCAGCTTCAAATGCCGGTTCTCTAAATATCTTCAGTGGTGTTTCTCGAAAAGAACGTCACCTAACCTTCAGAGATTCTCATTTGAGCTCCCGAAGCATCTCCGCAACATTTACGTGTTGTTCGATCGTACCGATAACAAATCTAGCAGTCTGCCTCCGAATAGGTTCGATGACATCCTTGAATCCGACCTGGCACAGATCCCAAACACTCGAACAGTACTCAAGAATACGTCGCACCAGCGTCCTATATGCGGTCTCCTTTACAGATGAACCACTCTTTCCTAAAATTCTTCCAATAAACCGAAGTCGAACATTTACCTTCCCTACCGCAGTTCATGGAAGAAGCCTGTACATGTAAGTACATGGAAGAAGCCTGAAGATACTGGAAGGTGTCAGATGGATTATATAATGGTAAGACAGAGATTTAGGAACCAGGTTTTAAATTGTAAGACATTTCCAGCGGCAGATGTGGACTCTGACCACAATCTATTGGTTATGAACTGCAGATTAAAACTGAGGAAACAGCAAAAACAATGGGGAATTGGGGAGATGGGACCTGGATAAACTTAAAGAACCAGAGGTTGTAGAGAGCTTCAGGGAGAGCTATAGGGAACAATTGACAAGAATGGGGGACAAAAATACAGTCGAAGAAGAATGGGTAGCTTTGAGAGACGAAACAGTGAATGTAGCAGAGGATAAAGTAGGAAAAAAGAGGAGAGCTAATATAAATCCTTGGGTAATAGAAGAGATATTGAATTTAATTGATAAAAGGAGAAAATATAAAAAATGAAGTAACTAAACAGGCAAAAAGGAATACAAACGTCTCAAAAATGAGATCGACAGGAAACGCAAAATGGCTAAGCAGGAATGGCTAGAGGACAAATGTAAGGATGTAGAGGCACATATCACTAGGTGTAAGATAGATACGGCCTAAACGAAAATTAAAGAGGCTTTGGAGAAAAGAGAACCACTTTCATGAATATCAAGAGCTCAGATGGAAACCCAATTCTGAGCAAAGAAGGGAAAGCAGAAAGATGGAAGGAGTACATAGAGGGTCTATACAAGGATGATGTTCTTGAGGACAATATTATAGAAATGGAAGAGAATGTAGATGAAGATGAAATAGGAGATATGATACTACGTGAAGAGTTCGACAGAGCACTGAAAGACCTAATTCGGAACGAGGCCCCGGGAGTAGACAACATTCCATTAGAACTACTGATAGCCTTGGGATATCCAGGCCTAACAAAACTTTACCATCTGGTGAGGAAGATGTATGAGACAGGCGAAATTCCCTCAGACTTTAAGAAGAATATAGTAATTCCAATCCCAAAGAAAGCAGGTGTTGATAGAGGTGAAAATTACCGAACTATCAGTTTAATAAGCCACTACTGCAAAATACTAACACAAATTCTTTATAGGCGAATGGAAAAACTGGTCGAAACCGACCTCTGGGAAGATCAGTTTGGATTCCATAGTAATGTGGGAACACGTGAGGCTATACTGACCCTGCGACTTATCTTAGAAACCAGATTAAGGAAAGGCAAACCTACGTTTCTAGCATTTGTAGACTTAGAGAAAACTTTTGACAATGTTGACTGGAATACTCTCTTTCAAATTCTAAAGGTGGCGGGGGTAAAATACAGGGAGCGAAAGGCTATTTACAATTTGTACAGAAACCAGATGGCAGTTATAAGAGACGAGGACATGAAAGGGAAGCAGTGGTTGTGAAGGGAGTGAGACAGGGTTGTAGCCTCTCCCAGATGTTATTCAGTCTGTATACTAAGCAAGCAGTAAAGGAAACAAAAGAAACATTTGGAGTAGGAATTAATATCCGTGGAGAAGAAATAAAAATTTTGAGGTTCACCGATGACATTGTAATTCTGCCAGTGAGAAGAAAGGACTTGGAAGAGCAGCTGAACGGAATGGACAGGGTCTTGAAAGGAATCAACAAAAGCAAAACGACAATAATGGAATGTAGTTGAATTAAATCGGGTGATGCTGCAGGAATTAGATAAGGAAATGAGACGCTTAAAGTAGTTAATGTGTTTTGGTATTTGGGGAGCAAAATGACTGATGATGGTCGAAGTAGAGAGGATATAAAATGTAGACTGACAATGGCAAGGAAAGCATTTCTGAAGAAGAGAAATTTGTTAACATCGAGTATAGATTTAAGTGTCAAGAAGTCGTTTCTGAAAGTATTTGTGTGGAGTGTAGCCACGTATGGAAGTGAAACGTGGACTATAAATAGTTTAGACAAGAAAAGAATAGAAGCTTTGGAAATGTGGTGCTACCGAAGAATGCTGAAGATTAGATGGGTAGATCACATAACTGATGAGGAGGTATTGAATAGAATTGGAGAGAAGAGAAATTTGTGGCACAACTTGACTAGTAGAAAGGATCGGTTGGCAGGGCAAATTCTGAGGCATCAAGGGATCACCAATTTAGTATTGGAGGGCAGCATGGAGGGTAAAAATCGTAGAGGGTGACAAAGAGATGAAAACACTAAACATATTCAGAAGGATGTAGGTTGCAGTTGGTACTGGGAGATGAAGAATCTTGCACAGGATAGAGTAGCATGGAGAGCTGCATCAAACCAGTTACTGGACTGAAGACCACAACAACAACAACCGCAGTTCTCACGTGCTCGTTCCACTTCGTATCGCCTTGTAACGTTACAGGTAGATATTTAATTGACTTGGCCGTGTCAAGCAGGACGCTAGTAATAGTGTAACCAGACATTAAAAGATAGTTCTTCCCACCCATCCGCATTAACTTACATTTTTGCACATTTAGGGCTACCTGCCAACTAGAAGTTTTGACTACGTCGTATTGTATCTTCCTACAGTCACTAAACTTCGACACCTTACCGTACATCACAGCAACATCAGCAAAGAACCACAGATCTCTGCCCACCTTGTCAACCAAATCATTTATATACGTGGAGAACAGAAGCGGTCCTATCACACTGCCTTGGGACACTCCTGACGATACCCTTGTCAGGAGGGTCAGTTTGCGTTTATCACTGGAATTACCACTGCGCTTGCCGGCCGGAGTGGCCGAGCGGTTAAAGGCGCTACAGTCTGGAACCGCACGACCGCTACGGTCGCAGGTTCGAATCCTGCCTCGGGCATGGTTGTGTGTGATGTCCTTAGGTTAGTTAGGTTTAAGTAGTTCTAAGTTCTAGGGGACTTATGACCACAGCAGTTGAGTCCCATAGTGCTCAGAGCCATTTGAACCATTTGAACCACTGCGCTTAATGCTGACGCTGTCGCTTTTAATTTCACCAGTTATTGTTCTGACATTTCTATTCGCTGAATCAATCCTTCCTAAACATCTTTAAACCATATTCTTTTAAATAGTTCTTCTGTTCCCAAAGTTACTTCACGGTTACGTTCTTTGTGTCTATGTTTCTCGTCCAACTTCAGCGATGTCCCTTTTTAGAGATGTTCATTTTACTGCACATTAACTGTCTACTGTGTTAGGCTTTGTCGCAGTTATGTACGGCCTCAGAATGCTTCAAACGTAGATCATCACTCCATAATACTTCAGCATCCCACTTTCCCCACATTGATCCTTACAGACGATTCTCTTAAATTTATTTAGGAAAGAGTGTCATGCGAGACACAGCTGGCCCTCTTTGTCCATGATATACAACAGGCTCTAGATACCGACTCCCAGTTTGATGCCATATTTCTCGACTTTGGAAAAGACGCAGTTCCACACTGTCGCTTGCTGCAAAAAGTGTGCGCTTACGGTCTATCCGATGACATGCGGTTGGATAGAAAGTTTTCTAACAGACAGAGAGGAGTTTGTAGTCCTGAATGGGGTGACTTCCACAGAAACAAGCGTAACATTAGCTGTGCCCCAGGGCAGCGTAATAGGTCCGCTTCCTCTTTACGATTTACATAAACTATTTGGTTGATGGTATTGACAGTGGCATTACGCTGTTTGCTGATGATGCTGTAGTCTACAGGGATGTAGTATCACATGAAAGTTGGGAAAAAATCAATGAGGATTTGGAGAAAATAAATGCGTGGTGTAATGACTGGCAGTTATCTTTCAATATTAGTAAGTGTAACCTACTGCGTATAACAAAATGAAAATCACCATTAATGTACGAGTACAAAATAAATGCCCAGTCTTTGAAAGCAGTAACATCCGTCAAGTATCTGGCAGTGACTATACAAAATGATCTCAAATGGAACGATCAGATTACATAAGTAACGGGTAAGGCGAACTCTAGACTGCTGTTTATTGATAGAATCCTGAAGCGATGCAGTCCTTCAACAAAGGAAACTGGTTACAAAACTTTAGTTCGCCCAATCTGTATGGGACCCTTACCAATTGGGTCTGATTCAAGAGATTGAGAAGGTCCAAAGAAGAGCTGCTAGATTCGTGACTGGTACATTTAGCTATCGCGAGAGCGTTACAGATCTCGTAGAAAGTTTGAAGTGGGACACACTTGCAAGTAGACGACGCTCTAAACGGAAGGGGCTGCTCACTAAATTCAAAAATGCGAGCTTCGCCGAGGATGTAGAGCATATATTAACACCAACTTTCAAGCCGCGCAGTGATCACCATTCAGAGGCGCTCAGATAGTCGTTTTTCCCTCGCGCGATCCATGAGTGGAAGAGCAGAGCGGGGGGGTGAGGGGGGGTGGGGGGGTGGGGGGGGGGGTGGTGGAAAGGTGGAAATATGACTTTGGCGCGAATGAATAGTGCCCTCCACCACATACCGCTTGGTGGCTAGCGGAGTATATCTGTAGATGTAGATGACTACATTATGATCAGAGTCTATGATCCTACTAGTTATGTCTTAAAACGCAATACCTGAGATCTGAGAATGACAAAATCTAAATGGAATCTGCTCGTGTCCCCGGGCCTTCCCAAATTTACCTCCTACGATTGTCGTTCTTAAACCATAGTACTCGTTATTATTAACTGAAATATATTGCACAGCTCGATTAAAATTTCTCCTCTCTCATTCCTACTAACAACCTCGAATTCGTACGTAATTCTGTCATCTATTAGTTCCCCTACTATCACCTTGCAATCCCCAATTATTATAAGATTGTCATCGACTGTTACATACTGAATTATCCTTAATAACGCCACATAGCTTTTCCTTCATTTTCTGCATGTGACGTCGGCATAACTGTCACTGAACTTGGCACAGCATCACACACTCTGCTCTACCCATCTATTAATAAAAGAATTCTCCACCAGTTATCAATGTTTTGTTTCTTCCTTCATTCATCTTAATTCATCTATCTAGAAACCCTTTACTTCTTTTCATCCTACTTCAGTCTCTCTCTCTCTGTATGTACACTGAAGCGCCAAAGAAACTGAGTAGTGGCATGCGTATTCAAGTACCTTCATCACTGCGAATGCACAAGTATGTCCGACTTCTTGCAGCACCCGCAGAGTATCAAACATTGAAGAATAGGCACTGTGGATAGGTGGCGTTCGGTGGGAATGTGGGTCAACCGTGAGTCGTGCCGTGATAGTACGTGTAGTTACCGTAATGGTGTGTTCTGGATGGCACAGTGGTTAATGGAACTGCCTTAATAAGCAGGAGATCCCGGGTTCGAATACCGATCCACAACACGTTTTTATTCGTAGTCGCTGATTGCACATAACGTCCCAATGCAGCTCACATCAATTGCCCCATAACACCCTTTCTTTTCTCCATCCTTTCTGCCCCCACCCCCTCGCCATCCACCTTCAATTTACATTATTGTTTTCTGAAGCTATTTATTTCTCTTGTTTTCACTACTGTTTGAATAGTGTCTGTGAACCTTAGTAATCCCTAAATGAAGGTGTATCCATCTTAAAGGCACGTTTAGAACTTTTTCTCTTTAGCAGCCAGAATTGGTTTTGCTTGCTTAACGTTCATATCGCACAGAATCAGGGAAAGTGTTCAGTTTGGAATTACTCATGTGAATTAATTGTCTTTTAGGATTGCGTCCAACACTGTTCTTAAAATATTCACTCTCTATTTGTTTTGCTTGAGTGACCATTTAATAAGTATCTATACCTGTAGAGGCCAAGAAATAAGCAACCGTAAACAATGGTGTTCAGCATTACTCCATGAGTAGTAGGGCAACTGATGCACCACCACACATTGCAGTGTTGCCACATTTATTCAATATGGCGGTTACAAGATGGCGGTGGTACCTTTGACAATGTCGCAATGACGTCATGGCGGGAAGTTCAAATTTTGGCGGGAAGATAGGTCATTGGGCTACCTCCACTAACCTAAACCCTTCCCATCCACCCTGTACTTCCCCTCACCCAGAAAATGGGGGAAGTTCAAATTTTGGTGGGGAAGGATTGTACTTTATTTATTTTGGAACCATTTATTTGGGGATTGATTTCACATAGTTCATTTATCACACTGATACAACATACTCACTCTGAGGTGCTTGGATTCACAATATATAGCCCACACATCTGCAGACTACGCGTAAATTACCGAAATAATGCAGTACTCTGTTGTGCAGACACGAAAACATCTCCTAAATGGTCAGAATAACACATGTGAAACGGTCCCAGACAAGCTTGCTAGTTGTAAACTGTCATAATAATGCTATACACAGTATACAGACGTGCAAACTACTCATAAATGACCGAAATAATGCAGTACACTGATGTACAGACATGCAAACATCTCGTAAATTGTCGAAATATTGCCTATTTAATGCTCTGCCAACACGTTCACTAAATGTAAACTGTCAAAAAATGCACTTTACAGACTACAGACCTGTTCACAGAATATGAGCAACTGTCCATTACTTGTGAAATTGTTAAAAAATTATGCATATTTAACGCGCTACCAACATGCTCAAAACGCTTAAACAGCCGAAAATAATGCACTGCATAAACATTCATTGCACATAAAAAACACTTTCGAACTATCGTTAAGGAATTCGACCACCACTATCAGCGAACTGTTCCCACGTGCTCAGACGCTAACGCCAGCCAGATTCGGGCCAGAGCCAGAGAGATGAACGCCAGGGCGTGAGGCATCACTCTGATGCTGCTGTTGCCTGCAGCCAGCAGGTGAAAGTTGTGTCTATTTTCATGTATACAGTTACAATTCTTCGAGTGTTATACTGACATCACATGGCTATGTAAATAACAGTCAAGTCCCACCTCTGGACGTGCTATAGAAATCTGTTGCAATGCTTCCCAGAATAATACAGGATGCATTCTCCCCAGCGATCCTAATGTCTCGTGGGCCCCTACCACCATGGCACAGCGCGTCCCCAGGTTGCAGATAGGGGATACGACCTTCAGGTATGAAGGGTAGCTCCGAATACAAAAAATAAGCAGTCGTGGACAGCCGGTGGAGAGCAGGCGATGGCGTGATGAACCATTCCTGTTTCTTCTTCTCTTACTATCAGATCTATTCATCAAGAATCAGCAACATTAAGGGGCATGGGTCCCTTTGAACTAAAATATTCCAGAGGTAAACTAGGTTCCCATTCGGATCTCCGGGCGGAACCTACTTCGAAGAGATTCAGGCCAAAAGGAACTTTCAGGTTGGGAACATGGAACGTTAATAGTTTGAACAGGCCAGGAATGTTCTAGACATTATTAGACGAAGTAGATAGATACAATGTAGACATTACAGCTATTCAAGAAACCCAGTGGCAGGGGGAGGGTAGCATAAAGAGGGGTAAATACACATTTTTCTATGGAGGTGCGGAAGCTCACAATTTCAGAATAGGTTTCGCAGTACAGAGGAAAGTGCTTTACAGAATCAGAGATATAAGGTTCATTAGCGACCGACTATCAGTTATAGTGTAGTCCGGCAGGTGGAATAGATTAGTAGTAATTAATGTACACGCACCAACTGAGGACACTGAAGAGGTTGTTAAGGATGGCTTTTATGAAGAACTAGATCGACTGTGGGATGAGTTCACCTCGTACGATACAAAATTAATCATAGGTGATTTTAATGCGAAGATAGGGAAGGAGGAAGCATTCTGGCCTACAATTGTGAAAGAAAGTTTGCATAACATTTCGAATGGTAATGGCGCAAGGGTGGTTAATTATGCTGTTCCAAGAGACAAGATTGTTGAGATCACATATTTCAAAAGGAAAGACATTCATAAAGCACACCCGAAACCAAATTGATCATGTTCTTGTAGATCGGAGATGGCACACTAGTATAGAAAATGTTAGGACTTTCAGGGGAGCAGACTGCGATTCTGATCGTTTTCTTGTAGTTGCCAAAGTTCACCAACGGCTATTTACAGCAACAACAAGGTGTCACAATGCAGATCTTGTTAGGTTCGACACTGACAAGCTAAATGATGAAAACTTCAGAAGAAGGTAAATGATAGAAATTTCAAATGTGTTTGATGCTCTCAAGACACACGAAGATCAAGACGAGGATGTAAATGAACAGTGGATCACTGTGAGGAATTATATCAAAGAGGCAGCGAAGGTCACAATAGGTTTTTTTTTTTTTTTTTTTGGTCATCAGTCTACTGACTGGTTTGATGCGACCCGCCACGAATTCCTTTCCTGCGCTAACCTCTTCATCTCAGAGTAGCACTTGCAACCTACGTCCTCAATTATTTGTTTGACGTATTCCAATCTCTGTCTTCCTCTACAGTTTTTGCCCTCCACAGCTCCCTCTAGTACCATGGAAGTCAATCCCTCATGTCTTAGCAGATGTCCTATCATCCTGTCCCTTCTCCTTATCAGTGTTTTCCACACATTCCTTTCCTCTAAGATTCTGCATAGAACCTCCTCATTCCTTACCTTATCAGTCCACCTAATTTTCAACATTCGCCTATAGCACCACATCTCAAATGCTTCGATTCTCTTCTGTTCCGATTTTCCCACAGTCCATGTTTCACTACCATACAATGCTGTACTCCAGACGTACATCCTCAGAAATTTCTTCCTCAAATTAAGGCCGGTATTTGATATTAGTAGACTTCTGTTGGCCAGAAATGCCTTTTTTACCATAGCAAGTCTGCTTTTGATGTCCTCCTTTGGTTATTTTACTGCCCAGGTAGCAGAATTCCTTAACTTCATTGATATCGTGACCATCAACCTGATTTTAAGTTTTTCACTGTTCTCATTTCTACTACTTCTCATTACCTTCGTCTTTCTCCGATTTACTCTCAAACCATACTGTGTACTCATTAGACTGTTCATTCCGTTCAGCAGATCATTTAATTCTTCTTCACTTTCACTCAGGATATCAATGTCATCAGCGAATCGTATCATTGATATCCTTTCACCTTGTATTTTAATTCCACTCCTGAACCTTTCTTTTATTTCCATCATTGCTTCCTCGATGTACAGATTGAAGAGTAGGGGCGAAAGGCTACAGCCTTGTCTTACACGCTTCTTAATACGAGCACTTCGTTCTTGATCGTCCACTCTTATTATTCCCTCTTGGTTGTTGTACATATTGTATATGACCCGTCTCTCCCTATAGGCTACCCCTACATTTTTCAGAATCTCGAACAGCTTGCACCATTTTATATTGTCGAACGCTTTTTCCAGGTCGACAAATCCTATGAAAGTGTCTTGATTTTTCTTTAGCCTTGCTTCCATTATTAGCCGTAACGTCAGAATTGCCTCTCTCGTCCCTTTACTTTTCCTAAAACCAAACTGATCGTCACCTAGCGCATTCTCAATTTTCTTTTCCATTCTTCTGTATATTATTCTTGTAACCAGCTTCGATGCATGAGCTGTTAAGCTGATTGTGCGATAATTCTCGCACTTGTCAGCTCTTGCCGTCTTCGGAATTGTGTGGATGATGCTTTTCCGAAAGTCAGATGGTATGTCGCCAGACTCATATATCCTACACACGAACGTGAATAGTTTTGTTGCCACTTCCCCCAATGATTTTAGAAATTCTGATGGAATGTTATCGATCCCTTCTGCCTTATTTGACCGCAAGTCCTCCAAAGCTCTTTTAAATTCCGATTCTAATACTGGATCCCCTATCTCTTCTAAATCGACTCCTGTTTCTTCTTCTATCACATCAGACAAATCTCCACCCTCATAGAGGCTTTCAATGTATTCTTTCCACCTATCTGCTCTCTCCTCTGCATTTAACATTGGAATTCCCGTTGCACTCTTAATGTTACCACCGTTGGTTTTAATGTCACGAAAGGTTGTTTTGACTTTCCTGTATGCTGAGTCTGTCCTTCCGACAATCATATCTTTTTCGATGTCTTCACATTTTTCCTGCATCCATTTCGTCTTAGCTTCCCTGCACTTCCTATTTATTTCATTCCTCAGCGACTTGTATTTCTGTATTCCTGATTTTCCCGGAACATGTTTGTACTTCCTCCTTTCATCAATCAACTGAAGTATTTCTTCTGTTACCCATGGTTTCTTCGCAGCTACCTTCTTTGTACCTATGTTTTCCTTCCCAACTTCTGTGATAGCCCTTTTTAGAGATGTCCATTCCTCTTCAACTGAACTGCCTAATGCGCTATTCCTTATTGCTGTATCTATAGCGTTAGAGAACTTCAAACGTATCTCGTCATTCCTTAGTACTTCCGTATCCCACTTCTTTGCGTATTGATTCTTCCTGACTAATGTCTTGAACTTCAGCCTACTCTTCATCACTACTATATTGTGATCTGAGTCTATATCTGCTCCTGGGTACGCCTTACAATCCAGTATCCGATTTCGGAACCTCTGTCTGACCATGTTGTAATCTAATTGAAATCTTCCCGTATCTCCCGGCATTTTCCAAGTATACCTCTTCCTCTTGTGATTCTTGAACAGGGTATTCGCTATTACTAGCTGAAACTTGTTATAGAACTCAATTAGTCTTTCTCGTCTTTCATTCCTTGTCCCAAGCCCATATTCTCCTGTAACCTTTTCTTCTACTCCTTCCCCTACAACTGCATTCCAGTCTCCCATGACTATTAGCTTTTCGTCCCTGTTTACATACTGCATTACCCTTTCAATATCCTCATACACTTTCTCTATCTGTTCATCTTCAGCTTGCGACGTCGGCATGTATACCTGAACTATCGTTGTCGGTGTTGGTATGCTGTCGATTCTGATTAGAACAACCCGGTCACTGAACTGTTCACAGTAACACACCCTCTGCCCTACCTTCCTATTCATAACGAATCCTACACCTGTTATACCATTTTCTGCTGCTGTTGTTATTACCCGATACTCATCTGACCAGAAATCCTTGTCTTCCTTCCACTTCACTTCACTGACCCCTACTATATGTAGATTGAGCCTTTGCATTTCCCTTTTCAGATTTTCTAGTTTCCCTACCACGTTCAAGCTTGTGACATTCCACGCCCAGACTCGTAGAACGTTATCCTTTCGTTGATTATTCAATATTTTTCTGATGGTAACCTCCCCCTTGGCTGTCCCCTCCCGGAGATCCGAATGGGGGACTATTCCGGAATCTTTTGCCAATGGAGAGATCATCATGACACTTCTTCAACTACAGGCCACATATCCTGTGGATACACGTTACGTGTCTTTAATGCAGTGGTTTCCATTGCCTTCTGCATCCTCATGTCGTTGATCATTGCTGTTTCTTCCGCCTTTAGGGGCAATTTCCCACCCCTAGGACAAGAGAGTGCCCTGAACCTCTGTCCGCTCCTCCGCCCTCTTTGACAAGGCCGTTGGCAGAATGAGGCTGACTTCTTATGCCGGAAATCTTCGGCCGCCAATGCTGATTATTTATCAAAATTTAGGCAGGCGGGGATCGAACCCGGGACCGAAGACGTTTTGATTATAAGTCAAAGACCCTACCCCTAGACCACAATAGGTACAATCATGAAGAACGGGAGGAAACCGTGGTTTGGTGAGGAATGCAAGAAATTGTTAGAGGAATGGAGAAAAGCGCGATTAGATTGGGATAGAATGGGAGACAGAAAACGAGAGGAGTTCTTGAACATGAGAAGGGAAGTTGATCGTATGCTATGGGCAAAGAAGAGGGATTATTTGAACAATCAAGTTAAAAAAATGGAAACAAACAGTGAAACAAAAAAAAACATTAGGGAACTTTACCTAGACATAAATGGGTATAGGAAGGGGTTCAAGGCTAGGACAAATGCACTTCAAGGGGATGCCGAGGGAATACTGACAGACCCCAGTGCTATATTAAGTAAATGAAGTTATTTTGAGCATCTATTAAATGTACACCAGGAAGCAGGAAATGAGCAGGCATACGAAATACATACAGCAGAACCCCAGATACCTGAGCCAGCGTTAAAGGAAGTAAGAGACGCAATCAACAAATTTAAAAACCATAGAGCACCAGGATCAGATTGCATAACTGCAGAATTAGTTAAAAATGGGGGACAGAAATTGGTGGAAATAGTTCACAAAGTGATAACTGAAGTATGGAACTCAGAGATGATATCTGAAGAGTGGCAGGAGTCGATTCTGATCCCAATTTTTAAGAAGGGTGACAAAATGGATTGTAGAAATTGTAGAGGGATATCGCTATTACCAGTATGTTCCAAAATTTTCTCGAATATTCTGCTAAGCAGGCGTACACCATATGCAGATGAAATTGTGGGGGAACTAATCAACTATAGACCAAATATTCACCCTGTGTCAAATTTTGGAAAAGAAATGGGAATACAATAAACCAGTTTATAATCTTTTCATAGATTTTACAAAAGCTTATGTTTCAGTATTGCAATCAAAATTGTACAGAATTCTTTTGGAACTTGGAATACCAAAGAAGTATGTTAGACTTAGAGAAGCGAGTTTGAAAAACACAAAAAGTAGAATACGCGTGGGGAAATTGGAGTCAGAATAATTTGTAATAAAGAACGGACTTAAGCAGGGAGATGCCCTGTCTCCACTACTTTTTAATTTAGCCCTAGAATATATTGTACGAATGGCAGCAGATAATTCAGAGGGTGTGGAGGTAGATGGAAATATTAAGATATTAGGGTATGTAGATGATCTAAACATCATTAGCGATAGGAAACAACCTGTAACAGCAAATGCGAATTCGTCAATCAAGGCTAGTGAAGATGTATGTCTAAGGATAAGTGAAGACAAAACTAAATACCTGGTTACTACTAGAATGCCAACAGCAGTAGATCAGGAAATGTTAAAAGTTGGAGACATGTAGTTCGAAAAAATGAACACATTTAAGTATCACTTCGAGAAATGAGATTGAATCCGAACTGAAGAAGAGATTACGGGCAGGAAATGCGTGCTACTTCTCACAGCTTAGATTACTTTCATCACGGATATTGTCTAGCAGTTTAAAGATTAGAATATATAAAACTATTATTCCACCAGTTATGTGGTATGGGTGTGAGACTTGGTCTCTCACTGTGCAAAATGAAAAGCCATTTCGAGTATTTGAAACAAAATTTTGAGGAAAATTTTCTGAGCAAAAAGGGATGACATTAGCGGAGAGTGGCGAAAACTGCATAACGAAGAGGTTCAGGAACTCTATTCGAGTCCTGACATAATCAGTATTATTAAATCACGTAGGCTGCCATGGGCGGGTCACGTATCTCGAATGGATGAGGGCAGGGCAGCGCACAGAGTACTGGTATGGCACTTAGAGGGAAAACGTCCTGTAGGGAGACCGAGGCGTAGATGGGAGGACAATGTGAAGGCTGATTTGAGGAGCCTAGGTATTGAAGGCGAATGGAAGAAAATAGCCCAAGACAGGGACAGATGGCGAAAATACGTTGCTGCGGTAATGGACTCTCGAGTCCGGTATGACCAGTGAGAGAGAGAATGAGAGATCCTAATGGGATAACCCATCTGACGTGCGAGACGTATCTAACCACGGGCATGTGTTTACCTGCCCAGTGTGACTCACGCATCGCCGCCAAATTCTCGCATAGTGTGACTCACCATTGCAGGTGCATCTAAAAGGTTCTGACGTCACATGGCTATTTGAATAAGAAAAAAGTCAACCTCTCAGAAATAGTAAACTGCCGCAGAAATTTTTTTCATGATGTCTTGTCTGCATGCAAATTCTTGCTCTGACAGGACCTATTTACGAAAATTGCTCAGAATAATGCCGAATGCATTCTTCCTGATGGTGCTAACGAGGCATCCCGTCCATCAATGTTACCCTTCCTGGAAATCATTAAGTCCTGCTTTCAACAAACATCTCTGGAACGCAAACGTTCTCACTGCTATGTAGAGGCTCCTATGTCACAGCACAAAGTATGCCTTATGAACGAATAGAGCATTCTGCTCTGCTCTTACTTAATTTACCCACCAATTACTGATGCTGCTGGTGTCCAGCTTTTTGTTTCTGCAGACAAAACATTCACTGGCAAAAATATTTTGTACAAAATGGTTTATATGGCTCTGAGCACTATGGGACTTAACATCTGAGGTCATCAGTCCCCTAGAACTTAGAACTACTTAAACCTAAATAACCTAAGGACATTATACACATCCATGCCCAAGGCAGGATTCGAACCTGTGACTGTATCGGTCGCGCGGTTCCAGACTGAAGCGCCTAGAACTGCTTGGCCAGTGCGGCTGGCTTATTTTGCGTCATATTGCACTGACAGTTAAACCCAGAAAAAGTGCCCTACAGGTCGTCAAGTACGGAATGACTCTTGCTCAATAACACTGCTGTGCCACTGAGTATAGAAGCTTGAATATTTCAGCGTGAAACCAATCTCCAAGTACCATATCTACGTAGTAAACATACAATTCGTAACCGCACCATACAAAATCGCCCCGTTTGCGTCATGCATATAGCTATCGACCGCCAGACACTAGTGGCTGTAATCATTAAAAGACATCTTCAAAGGATCGAATGCAGGTACGTGGTTGAATGGAAAGACTTGATTCCGAATCGCAGATATCATTTCTACTAGAAGCGTAGCACTAGAGATCTGAAAAGCTAGTGTACATTTCCTATGACCTCAACCAGCACACCGTCTGCTGTTTGTGAGCCTTCTCACAACCATTGCCTATAGCCCAGTGGATATATTGCAGAACCTCTGACATGGCATAGAGGCAGAATGCATTACAAATACTGGAGAAACACCTGGTCAGGGATTAGCAAATACCAGTTTCATACCACGTTCCTTAGCCAAATCACTTTCTAAATTTGGTGATTTTATCACGAGGTTGCATC
Source organism: Schistocerca americana (assembly GCF_021461395.2). Classification (NCBI taxonomy): domain Eukaryota; kingdom Metazoa; phylum Arthropoda; class Insecta; order Orthoptera; family Acrididae; genus Schistocerca; species Schistocerca americana. The sequence continues at coordinate 401,969,128 of NC_060121.1, forward strand.
GCCGGCGACGTGTAACCGCACTGTTGGTCTGATAATACACACTTTAACGATCACTGTCTACATTTAGTGAAATGGTATTTGTCTGGAAAAATCACTTCATTCAGAGGTAAGTCCATATCTCGATTTATAAAGCCAGTACAGCTTTTAACATGGATATTTGTGTGCACCTGTAAACTCAGACTGATTCTGATAGAAATATGTCGTTATGATTGTTTTTTTTCTTTTTTTTTATTGACATCCAGTGGTTTGTAAGATGATTACGCGTCTCTATCTAAGACACAGTGGTACCACTCACAGCATAAACTTTTGAGACATGTCCACCCATCGCTGATTTTCGTTCAGTATTATTTCGTATCGCCAGGAGCCAGTTATTAGCGAAGTATTGTACTTTGTAATAAGGGATGCGTGACAGGTTCGCCTTGAGCGTCAAGCTTATAAAGTATGTGTGTGTGTGTGTGTCACGACATGTGCAAAGGAAATACTATGCCCAGTGGTAAGGAAGGTATGGATTTGACGTGGAATACTGTGACAGCAAATGGAAAAGTATGTCAAGTCATAAGAATGGTACAGATATTTCTATTTCCCGGACCACAGCCGTCAGTAAGGTATATTTCCGATTCTTCGCTCATTGTCGAATGTCATCCAATTGAGACCGCAATCGTAATATTTAATTGCAAGTACATCGATCATATACGTATGTGGCCAGTTACCTAGAACGATTCTGTCTAGCGTTACGTGGCGCGCAGCGGCGGTGGCCTGTGGCAGGGATGATCCACGTTTCCCACTAACGGCAGGAGCCATCCGAATGGAAAAGCATTTTGGGATGCAGGGATGTAGTTGACTTAACCGTGTCGTCCTCTAGACGGCAGAGTAGCGAGCTAATACTTAGTATGTGTTGGACAGCTTTCTTGATAAAGTGCAAATTCCAGAAGATTCAATATTGATATGTGTTTGCGCTGGACCATTATTCCCTCCCATGTAAATTATTCAGTTGACTGCTTCTGCACATTTATTTAGTTGAGAGATCATCGATTGTGGTGTGTGCATCTAGCAGGTGGAAGACGGGTGGAAGACACGTTTGCTGGTTCTCTAGACATGAGAAAGACCTTAGTTGACTTTTTAAATTACAGGGATCATTTGGAATCTGTTAGATCACCGACATCAGTATTCGTGAGTGGAAATATCAGTTTCCTATATTTTCTTTCGAGTCTTCACGTAAAGGTCTTCATAAATGGGATACGTTTCTAGTTACTCAGTGGTTTACAGCATTATTCACCTCGCTAAAGTTCCGAGTTTCTAGAGAAATAATTTCCAGTCTTTATCTTCGAAATTATACTGTGCAAGCGATACTGCTATACAAGCTATATTGCTGTGTGCTTGATACCAAGATGTATCCAGTAAATGGTATGATATTCTGGCAAACCATTGTAGATTACCTATGTTCTTGTAATCCCAGAGCCTGGAGATGGGTGTAGAAATCAATCAAGCAGGTCAGGGCCAGGAACAGTAAAAGCCTTTGTGCCAAGGGGGAAATGAGCCCAACTTTGTAAAACAGATTGGAGAGTGACTGGGGTCCACTGAGGGCGCTCTGGTCGTGCATCAGGAGCAGATGATTTGTGACCTTCGGCTGCAGTGGATGACCACCCAATCTCGCAGGAAATATCTAGTGTTGTGAGGAGTATACACGGTGTATGTGCTTATGCTGTCTCTCTTCGCGGTATATGTACGAGTGTCTGGTGGTAGATAGCTATTAGCATGATGCGAAAGGGGCGATTTTGTATGGCGCAGAATACGAATTGTATGTTTACTACATCGATATGGTATGTGGAGATCGGTTTCATGCTGAAATATTCAAGATTCCATCCAGAGCAGTGTAACTGAGCAAGAATCATTCTGTATTTCATTACCTGTGGGGCACTTTTGCAGGGTTTAACTATCAGCGCAGTATGGTGATCTGTACAAAATAGTTTTCCACTGAAAGACTCATCTGCAGAAACAATAACGTGTCAGTGCTTATACTCTGGCAGCATCAGTAATTTGGCGGATAAATTCAGAAAGAGCTGATCAGAATGCTCCATTCATTCGCAAGGCATTCTTTGAGATGTTAAATAGGAGCCTCTGTATAGCATTTCGGAGATGTTTGTTGAAAGCGGCTCTTCACACTGACGGAAGAGATGCCTCGTTAGCACCATCAAGAAGAATGCAGTCTGTATTATTCAGAACTATTTTCGTAAACAGGTCCTGTTAGAGCAGGAGTTTCCATGCAGACAAGCTGAGACATCAGAAAAGCTCCTACAAAAGAGACCGTTAACTATTATGTGGCACTTGACTGTTTCTGAGAATAGATCTGGTTCTTATTTATGTAGCCATATGACGTCAGTATACACTGAGAACCTTTTAGTTGCGCCTACAATGGGGAGTCGCTATGTATGAGCAGTTAGACACATCTCACACATGGGATGGGTTGTCCCGTTAGGATCTCTGGGGAGAATGCACCCTGTATGATTCTGGGAATTATTGCAACAGATTTCTATAGCATATCCAGAGCAGAGACTCTGCTGTTATTTACATTGACATGTGACGTCAGTATGGCATTCGAAGAATTGTAAATGTGTACCCGAAAATAGCCGTGACTTTCACCTGCTGGCTGCAGGTGGCAGCAGTGTCAGAGCTATGGCTCACACACCGACATGTGTGTCTCCGGCGCTGGCCGGCAACTGACTGGCAACGGCGTGTGCGCACATAGGAACAGTTCGCTGATACGTCACGGTTTAATTTCTTAAAAATAGTGTTACAACGTTTTTTACATGTAATGAGTGTTCGTGCAGTGCATTATTTTCGGCTGTTTAAGCGTCGTGAGCATGTAGGCAGAGCGTTAAATATGCGTTATATTTTGACAATTCCAGGAGTAGTGAACGATTTCATCATTTAGTGAATTTAGTGAACAGGTCTCTAGGATGTGCAATGCATTATTTCGGCAGTTTACAATTAGTGAGCATGTTGGCAGAGCGTTAAAGATGCATTATTTTGACAATTTACGTTTTGCACATCGGTGTACTGCATTATTTTGGTGATTTACGAGTATTTTGCAGGCCTGTAGGCTATGTAGTGTGACCCCAAGCATGTAAGAGCGAGTGTATTGTATCTGTGGAATAAATGAACAATGTGAAATCAATCCCTAAATAAATTCTTCCAAAATAAATAAAGTACACCTCTTTATCTCCAGAAGCCCAGCACAGTTTGAATCCTTTTCCCTCCAATTCGAAGGCAGAGGTGGTGGTCAAACGACTTAAGTTACTGGAGGTAGTCCAAGTGCCCTTTCCCCCCTTCACCCCCCCCCCCCCCCCGCCCCGCAAAAAAATTTGAACTTGCTGCTGTTTTCTGGGGAAAAAGGATTTGAACTTCTGACCATGACATCATTGCGATGTGGCCACATCTATCGCCGCCATCTTGGATCCGCCATCTCGAATAAATTTGGAAACAATGCAATCTGGGGCGGGACATACATTGCCCTACCAATTCCATACTTCACAGCCATGGCAGCACCCCAACACACAGCCATTTGTGTGGAGGTGTTAATGTAAATCTATGCATGGAATGATAATTACTAAGTCAGGCTACTGCTCGATGCCATCAAATAGTGCGGGATGACATGCAGTGTTGCACTGAGCTCATTACTTGTCTCGGATGGCAGGCGCAGATGTGCTTGCTGCTCTATACAGCAACCATCTACAACCACAAAATTTTGATGACGAGTATCCTTGTCCTCACATTCAGATACAGTCCAACATAGGGCAACTGTCACATCGTCATGAACCACAAATCTCGGGGTTGCACAAATAGACTAACAAGTTGTCAGGTGCTGACAACGCTGTCTTACACAACTACATTGTATCTTCATGTTCTTATCAGTGTTTACTTCAATCCATACTGTCCCTACTTTTTTCCTACGATGTCCATGCTTACAAAGATTAATCTCCAGTGTGGGCTAGTGTATATATATATATATATGTGTGTGTGTGTGTGTGTGTGTGTGTGTGTGTGTGTGTTTGTGCTTCTGTGTGTGTGTGTGTGTGTGTGTGTGTGTGTGTGTGTGTATGTGTGTGCGTGATAAGACTATGTTTCGAGCCAATCACGATGTACCATATTTCCATCAACTGTAGAGAATACTTGTACATTTTTGTATTTTAAATAAGTTTGCTCGGATAGTACAACTGCTCCATGAATGCATTTGAACGGCCTAACACAAACTCACTGTCAGAACAGATATAAACCACTGCCAAAAAGCACGTTAACCAATTTTTAGAACAAGTCAGAAGCAAAGAAATTGCTCAACATATTTAAGGGAACATCTAAAACATTTGTGTAACACCCTGCAACGTTATCATTTGATCATATCAGGAAACGTAGCGCTTCTTCTGCGTTCACTGTCATGGACTTCGGTGCAACCGCATCAGCAGCGGTTCGGCAACACCAGTAACGCGTGGAATTTGACTTGTCCGGAAGCAGCCAACCCCAAATAACTGCTGCCGTGGAAAGCCCCTAGCAAGCAGATGAGAACCAAAATGGCTACGTCGCGTGTCATCACTGTATGCACCCTCGTTCTCGACAACACCCTTTATGTTCTGGAAAATAAGAGAATAGAAGGCCACTCATGACCTGTGAGGGTCTCAAGGAAATCTGAAATGAAATGCTTGGTTATCGCACCGTGCTGAGGGGAATAGTTTCACTGAGTTAGCAACAGACTTTCTCACTCTTTCGCGAGAGCGAGTAAAGTACCATGTATGGTGTTTTCCCTTAGTGGTGGAATGTACATGTAGTGAAAAGTCAGTAGCGCAGAATCGAACCTATGTAGCCTATATGCAGGATTTTTGATTTGAATCGAGGAAACTAAATATCTCGAAAAAGACACATCGTGCAAAAAGGTGAAAGTTTAATGTTTGTTAATTTAGTTGGACTTATTAAAGGGGGCATCTATCTGTAATACCCCTGATCACCTCTGAACCACCCCTCCTGCGTGTGTACGGTCCACTTGGTATTGTCAAAAGGGGATCCTCATTTTTATTGCATATTCTGATTCTGCGCCAAAAAAATACGCAAGGTTTACTCAAGCCATTGTTTTCTATTTCTTGGCAGATGGCGCTGTAATAGAAAAATATAAAGTATTCTTCTTTTAAGAACCGACGCATCTGATTTTAAATTTCAGTCACGACGTAAATAATGTATCTTTGTCTGCTAACGGTTGATATTTATGTTCGAAATTTATCTTGAGTGATGCGAATTTGGCTATACAGTATCCCTTTCAAACCCTTGAGAGGGTCTGACTACGCTGTCTCACTAGACTACGTGGTACCCTCAAACCCTTCAGTGTTCGTACCACAGCTGACGTCAGCCGCGCCCCTTATATCTCCTACTAGACCTGTTAACAACAGTAAACACGAAGAACAGTAATCCACTCTGGTCACGGAGAATTGCAACACTAATAATTTGACCAGACGCCGTAGTGTGTTTGTGTACTAAGATACATTGGCAACGACCATTTCTGATGGGTGCCACACTTTTGTCACGGGGTGTACATACTGGTAAATAAAGGTGATTAGAATAACGGCAGGGACTGGAGGAATAGGTAACAATATGTACGAGAAAATATCGTTGAACACTTAGAATATCGACTCGTAAGTAAGGTTATGTCAACAGACACGTTTCAGTTAGAATATACACAGCAAGTCAGACGCTGGAAACTCAAAAATTTAATGTCACTGCCAATGTAAGTGATTGTGCTGTATTTATAGGAGCTACGAAATTCTTTATTTGTGTACCATTTCGGTAAATAATTTCTTATATGATTCCCAAGTCTCAAGATAAGCACTATTTTTATCCACAGAGGTCTAAATTGAACAAACTTAACAATGACCGTTGGTGAAACGCCTGAAAATGATCTGTGTGAGATTGACAGCTAACAACATTTTCACCTCTATAACCAATGATATTGTAATATATGTAATGTCGCATCCCCACTGTCTGAACAAAGGCGTTCCAATTGGGCGATGCTTAGACCCTTTACCACTTTGGCAGAAGACGCAAAAGACAGATAGGTTCTATTCAGCTGAAGTGTTTGCTTAACCCTAGAGTCCAGTTACAGTACTGAGAGTTGAGGGAGGCCTTCGGGTCCCGAACGACTAAGAAACTTGAGCAAGGCCATAGCATTAACGCTGCAAAGAAATGGACTTGTTACCAGGCTGCAGCCTTCTCAATAGCTCGGGAACACTGAGAAACAACAGAAAGAACTGTCAGCAGTTGGCAGAAGAAAGTCTAGCATGTAAGCCCCTAAAGTAACGGCGGCAAAACGGTATCAGAGCAACAGCGAGATACGGTACGAGAACAACGTCAAAGTTCCCTGTCATGTACCAGCTGCCGCGTAGGGACTATTCAAAAAAGATTGGAAAGTCTAGTACAGTATTCGTAGACTGTCACGGATGCCTACCCGTGTCAATAATTAATTGACATTGACAATTGAGGCAACCAATGACAAAGATGATACGACGGGAAATTTAACACTCTGGAGTACACAGTGGGGGAAAGTGAACAGAACTGCCCTACAGGGGAAGTCTTGGTATCTGTCAGTCCATACAGAGATCAGTGTAAGACTCTTTAGGATTCTCATACACAACTTTATAATAAGCGGAGCCGCAGCCGTTGAAATTCATGGTTAACTGAACTTGAGTATAATCGCAAACATCGGTCAATTTATTCACGACCGGTATCGGTGCGTTAAAGCAACATATAAAGGTGGATAGTAGTGCGAATCTGTATAACACTACCAACCACCTGAAGATGCTTCAATGTCCGAAGGAAAATTGCATCGTACTTCTGAACACCACAGAACTGCTATATCGTACTTATAAGCCGATACCGGGCAAGCGAATTTCAATTAAAATGTCTCCCCTACATCGAAATATACATAATGGATGTACGAGTGCATGTTACACACACTTGGATGACGACAAACGGAAGTTTGCGTCTGGCCGTGAAGAGTCGTCGGACAGCCTAAAAGTAAGGCGACCACTCGCGATAAGCGGAAATTCTGGGGTCGAGTCCCGGTCCAGTAAAAATCTTCTTTGTTGTCATTCCATTATATAAATGATGGGTCTCAGTAGCACAGTAGTTCTGAGCATTACAGGTATTGCAATATCGTATTTGTCATAATGATTACAGTTTTTCTTTTTCCTGTCACTCCCTTTTCGGCGCTTGAATACGTTCGAGCTATTTGGTGTGTCTCATATTTCCATCATGGCAGACAGATGTATAAATGTGTTTCAAAAAAGTTTCTTTCAGATAATACAACTATTGTAGCAATGTATTTGAACGGCTTAACACAAACTCAGTGTCAGAACTAATGTAAACCTCTGCCAAAGAGCATCTTAGCCAATTTTGAGAACAAGTCAGAGGTAAAGAAGTTGATCAACATACTTAAGGGAACAACCGAAATATTTGTACAATACCCAAAGAGGTTAACGACTGATCACACATACCGATTCTTCTGCATTCACCGTCACGGACCTCGACGTATCCCTCTCTGCAGCGGTCCGGCATCGACAGCATCTCTACAAGTCGAATTTCTCTGGAAGCGGACATCCCCAGATAACCTCTGTCATGGAAAGTCCCCAGAAGGCAGAGGAGCACTAATACAGCTACGCCGCGAGTCATTGCTGTCACCCAACCTCGTCCCCAGGAGCACTCTTTATATCCTGCAAGATAACAGAGTGCGAAAAATTTAAGGGCGCTCTTGACCTCAGCGAGTCCACAAGGTAAACAGAAATGACATGCTTTGCTATCACACTGAACCGACGGTAAAAATTCTACTCATTTGGCCACAGACATTTTTCCTCTTTCTCGAAAGCGAATAAATTACCGTGTGTGGTGGTTTTACAAAGATATGGAACGTACATGAAGTGCACAATAAATAACTCAATACGGAATTTCTGTAGCTAATAAACAAGGCTTACTTTTTTTTCAAGAGAAAAAAATATCCTGAAAACGACGCGTCCTACAAAAAAAATCGTTCTAAGTGAAAAGTTTAGTGTTAATAAAGGACATACCTGTCAATGCAACAGCTGGGCACCGCCTAACCACCCCTCCTGCATGGGTGCCATCATCTTGGTATCTTCCAATGGAAACCTCCAAGCCGGCCGAAGTGGCCGTGCGGTTAAAGGCGCTGCAGTCTGGAACCGCAAGACCGCTACGGTCACAGGTTCGAATCCTGCCTCGGGTATGGATGTTTGTGATGTCCTTAGGTTAGTTAGGTTTAACTAGTTCTAAGTTCTAGGGGACTAATGACCTCAGCAGTTGAGTCCCATAGTGCTCAGAGCCATTTGAACCATTTTTTCTTTGAAACCTCCAAGTTTACTGTATAATCGGATTCTACGCCGTAAAATATCCACGGTTTAATTCTACGCCGTAAAACATCCACGGTTTACTCAAACCACCATTTTACATTCGTGGTACATGCGTTGTGATAAAAAAATATCGTGTCTGCTCTGTATTACAATTAAGAACCGACGCAATTGGTTTTAAATTTTATTTACGACGTAAATGTAAAGCTTTGTGTTCCAGTGATTAATATTTAATTTCAAACGTTCCTTGAGTTTTGCAAATGTGATTCTACAGTACGAATAATATTGCTTGACGTTGACATAACTGGCATTAAATTACTTATATGATAACGTAGTTTACTGTTCCCTACAGGATTGATTGTGATGACACCTTGTCTTCTTACCTATTTCATCCTCTGCTGCCTTCACTATTTTATTTCTCAAAGCTACCCATTCGTCTTATACTGTATTCCATTCCCCTGTGCTAGTCAACCGTTGCCTTATGTTCTCAATGGAACTCTCAACAACGTCTGGATCTTTCAACTTATCCAGACCCCCCCTAATTAATTTCCTACCTCTTTGAAATTTTTTAAAAATTTTAATCTACAGTGCATAGCCAATAAATTTTGGTCAGAGAACATCTGATCATAGCAACGTCTTAAAATTTAAAATCTCGTTCCAAAACGTCTGTTTTATCATTATACACTCCTGGAAATGGAAAAAAGAACACATTGACACCGGTGTGTCAGACCCACCATACTTGCTCCGGACACTGCGAGAGGGCTGTACAAGCAATGATCACACGCACGGCACAGCGGACACACCAGGAACCGCGGTGTTGGCCGTCGAATGGCGCTAGCTGCGCAGCATTTGTGCACCGCCGCTGTCAGTGTCAGCCAGTTTGCCGTGGCATACGGAGCTCCATCGCAGTCTTTAACACTGGTAGCATGCCGCGACAGCGTGGACGTGAACCGTATGTGCAGTTGACGGACTTTGAGTGAGTGCGTATAGTGGGCATGCGGGAGGCCGGGTGGACGTACCGCCGAATTGCTCAACACGTGGGGCGTGAGGTCTCCACAGTACATCGATGTTGTCGCCAGTGGTCGGCGGAAGGTGCACGTGCCCGTCGACCTGGGACCGGACCGCAGCGACGCACGGATGCACGCCAAGACCGTAGGATCCTACGCAGTGCCGTAGGGGACCGCACCGCCACTTCCCAGCAAATTAGGGACACTGTTGCTCCTGGGGTATCGGCGAGGACCATTCGCAACCGTCTCCATGAAGCTGGGCTACGGTCCCGCACACCGTTAGGCCGTCTTCCGCTCACGCCCCAACATCGTGCAGCCCGCCTCCAGTGGTGTCGCGACAGGCGTGAATGGAGGAACGAATGGAGACGTGTCGTCTTCAGCGATGAGAGTCGCTTCTGCCTTGGTGCCAATGATGGTCGTATGCGTGTTTGGCGCCGTGCAGGTGAGCGCCACAATCAGGACTGCATACGACCGAGGCACACAGGGCCAACACCCGGCATCATGGTGTAGGGAGCGATCTCCTACACTGGCCGTACACCAGTGGTGATCGTCGAGGGGACACTGAATAGTGCACGGTACATCCAAACCGTCATCGAACCCATCGTTCTACAATTCCTAGACCGGCAAGGGAACTTGTTGTTCCAACAGGACAATGCACGTCCGCATGTATCCCGTGCCACCCAACGTGCTCTAGAAGGTGTAAGTCAACTACCCTGGCCAGCAAGATCTCCGGATCTGTCCCCCATTGAGCATGTTTGAGACTGGATGAAGCGTCGTCTCACGCGGTCTGCACGTCCAGCACGAACGCTGGTCCAACTGAGGCGCCAGGTGGAAATGGCATGGCAAGCCGTTCCACAGGACTACATCCAGCATCTCTACGATCGTCTCTATGGGAGAATAGCAGCCTGCATTGCTGCGAAAAGTGGATATACACTGTACTAGTGCCGACATTGTGCATGCTCTGTCGCCTGTGTCTATGTGCCTGTGATTCTGTCAGTGTGATCATGTGATGTATCTGACCCCAGGAATGTGTCAATAAAGTTTCCCCTTCCTGGGACAATGAATTCACGGTGTTCTTATTTCAATTTCCAGGAGTGTATATCCAGTCTGATCCCTGACGCTGTCTCTAAGTCTATTCCACGTATGCAGCCTTCGTTGATAGTTCTTAAAGCAAGTATTAGCTATGATTAAGTTATGTTCTGTGAAAAATTCTACCAAATGGCTTCCACTTTTATCCCTTTCCCCCAGCCCTTATTCACCTACCATTTTTCCTTCTCTTCCGTCTCCTACTATCGTATTCCCATCATAAATAAGTTTTCATCTCCCTTAACTATCTACATTACTTCCTTTATCTCGTCATGTATTTCTTCAATCTCTTCATCATCTCGGAGCTAGTTGGCATATAAACTTGAACTACTGTGGTGGGTGTCGGTTTCGTGTCTATCTTGGCTACGATAATGCGTTCACTATGATGTCCATAGCCTCTTACCCCCATTCCTATTTTCTTGCTCGTTATTAAGCCTATGATGTCCATAGCCTCTTACCCCCATTCCTATTTTCTTGCTCGTTATTAAGCCTACTATTGCATTATCCCTGTATTCATATTTATAACCCTGTATTCACGTGACCAGAAGTCTTATTCCTTCTGCCACCGAACTTCACAAGTCCCACTGCATTTAATTTCAGTCTATTCACTTTAATTTTAAAATTTTCTACCCTACCTGCCCAATTAATGGATCTATCATTCCACGCTACGATCCGAAAAATGCTTATTTTCTTTCTCTTGACGACAACATCCTCCTGAGTAGTTCGCTCAAGGAGGAAGAGGATGCCATCATCATCTAACCATGCAGTAGAGCTACATCCCCTTGGCTGAAGTTCACCCTTGCTTTGAGCTGCTCGCAGTACCAGCACAGCAAGACCGGTTTGGTTGATGTTAGAAGGCTAGATCAGTCAGTCATCCACACTATTGCCCCTGCAAACACTGAAAATTCTGATGCACCTCTTCAGGGACCAGTGTTTGTCTGACCTCTCAACCGATACCCCAACTTTGTGGTTCTACCTACAGACGGCAGTCTGTATCGTGTAGGCACACAAGCACCCCATCAACCGCAGTGTCCATGAATCATGGGGCGTGGGGGGAGGAGTGTGGCTACACAGTTATAAATTTATCGTCGGACTATGTGCCTTCGCTACACATTGTTTAAAATATTAATTGACACCGTAAATATCTCCTGTATTGTTGTTGTTGTGGTCTTCAGTCGTGAGACTGGTTTGATGCAGCTCTCCATGCTACTCTATCCTGTGCAAGCTTCTTCATCTCCCAGTACCTACTGCAACCTACATCCTTCTGAATCTGCTTAGTGTATTCATCTCTTGGTCTCCCTCTACGATTTTTACCCTCCACGCTGCCCTCCAATGCTAAATTTGTGATCCCTTGATGCCTCAAAACATGTCCTACCAACCGATCCCTTCTTCTAGTCAGGTTGTGCCACAAACTTCTCTTGTCCCTAATCCTATTCAATACCTCCTCATTAGTTACGTGATCTACCCACCTTATCTTCAGCATTCTTCTGTAGCACCACATTTCGAAAGCTTCTATTCTCTTCTTGTCCAAACTAGTTATCGTCCATGTTTCACTTCCATACATGGCTACACTCCATACAAATACTTTCTGATCAAATCTCCTGTATTATGATTACTGTAATTAACTTTTGTGCTTTTACCCCTTTGCTTCTATAGCAGTAACAAATACTCACCATTGTTATCAGTAATAAACAAACATGTGATAACAGGGAATATATGGGTAATATTACACTTCCGATATTACTACGTAACACAACAGCAACTTCATACATCCGTCATGTGACCAGCACGCTCACTTCATAGATATTCCTACTCCATTTGTTTGCCCAAAGATATCGTACCACGCGAGAACAAACAGTTGAAACACAGATGCTGCTGAAACTTCCTGGCACATTAAAACTGTGTTCCAGACCGAGACTCGAACTCGAGACCTTTGCCTTTCACGAGCAAGTGCTCTACCAACTTTTTTAAAAAAAAATACATTTATTTATGGAGCAATGTTACACATTTCAAATACATACTAAGTACATGCATAAAACCATGTACACTTGTTATACATGAAATGATTTAAACAAAAACCGTTTGATCATTGCAATTATGCTGATGTTAAAGAAATACAACAGACGATAGTGTTACTGACTAAATTACTAGAAGCTTCAAGAAAAGTTTTTAAAGACATTCAGACTTCTTCAAATATGAATAAATAAAAAACTGCTCTTTGAATAACATGTGCTCCAATCTTTACAGAAGCATAAATATCGCCTTATGAAGGATATCAGTAGGTTTTTGGGATAATTTTAAACATATTAATGTACACAAGGAAATCGTATCCGTGAGAGACAAGTTAAAGGAAGAAACTGATCTTTAACCTTCTCAGCTCAGTCAGAGCATCTATGAGTATTTCACACAATTTTATGGAAGTGACCAAAAAATTATACATAATATGGAAGATTTATGCCTATCACACATAAAAATAATTTAATAATTATATTAGACAATCTCTTAAATACTTGAAAATGGTGGAAAAGAGATGTTATAGTGTTGACTAGCCTTCCAACTACACTTTCTGGACATTAATGGAATTTTAATTGTCTGAAGTGATCAGACCTATATAATAGATCTTTCACAGTACAAAAATGAACAGGGCAATTTGCCAGCCATTGGATATTACATTATATGAGATACAATCTTATGGTTTTAACCAATCGATAAAGACACTACTATAAAAAACTGTCAGATTTCATATTTATACTATAAACCAATAATGCAGGATTGATGTTTTGTGTTTTGACACTATTACACACACAGTCTGAATGTCACATAAGTTCTGTACATTAGCTTATAAAATTTGAAATACTTGTTTCTGAAGTAGAAAAAGCACACACCAGAAATTTAGAGTAAAAATTTAAATAATATCCTTAAGGTAACTACAATACATCACTGTCAACACAGTCTTCTTTTTTCATATTTTCCAATGTCCATTCTTTCAAATATAATTTTTAACATATTTCCAAACTTTTTCTTCTGATTAAAATACCTTTTGATTTTGTGGTATTCACATAGCATGTGTGCCTTGAGTTCAATGGTGCTGTCGGATCCTAGTTTGTTAATGATATAATTAACGAAATTTCCCAGCAACCAGTACACAGCGTTATTTTTTGCCTCTGGGAAATAGCGTGCTTCAGGCCTGTGTATCAATGACAGCGATATACTCTGAGGAGATGTCCTTGTAATCAGAGCTATTTGCTCTCGGATCCTCTTCCAACCAGTCATGTGACCGCTGCAAGTGTATCTATGAATTATTCTGTCAACAAGGTGGCATTGTTGACATAAATTTGTTTCATAGAGACAGACTGCGTACAGTCCTTCATTGGTGCTAACTATATTGTTAACTGTCTTGTATCATGACGTTTTCACATTAGACGTGAGCACATTAGAACTAATGTTTTTCCAAATCTCAGTCCAATCAATGTTTCGAAACTGTCGTTCTATTTTGTTCCTTCCTTCGTTTTTCTTTCGATCCCACGCTATGGCTCTTGATTTTAAGTGTCTTGACTGTCTGATTTCGGCACTTACATAACTGAATTCAACATAGCAAACCCTCACACGTTCTAAATGACTGTTGATATTCTGCACAACAGTCGGGGGAAGCAGGCTTCTAGGTTTAATGACCTCGAAAAGTTGACTGGTTATGCTTTCTCGCGACTCTCTTAGTAAATTAACTTGCCTTTTGATAAAAAGTGCAGAGGCTTTATTCGTTATATCAGTTAATCCTAGTCCACAATTTGTAGGATCTAAAGTGGGTACTTTAACAGGTACTCTGAACACTTCAACTTTCCAAAACAAGTTTGTGATTTTGGACATTATTCTCCTCGCTATCATTCTCGGTATTGGAAATAGCTGGGCAGTATAATAAGCATTAACAAGGATGCATGAGGTGATGTACTTTATCCTTTGAACTTAATTCGCCTATCGAGTTAAATTCTTTATAATGGCTGCTTGCACTTTATCTGCTGCAACTTTCCAATTTAAAGCCGTCATTTTCATGGGGCATGCTGTCAGGGGGATCCCAAGATCCTAAGTGTTTTATGTTGTCGGACTAATTTTGCCCACTCGACGTTGATATTATCAAAACCTCTGAGATTTAACATTTTATTTATTTTTATTTTTTTCGTTTGCATTGGTTCCAGGTGCCCTACAATTCGTATCAACCACTGTTACTAGCGTGTTTTCCTCTTCATTATTCCTTACAATGACCCCTATATCGTCAGCATAGGCTCTTGTAACTGTTTTATTTCCTGATAATGTTAAGCCTTTTAATCCAGCATGGCCATGTTGGAGAAAAGGCTCCAGCGAAATGGCGAAGAGTGACATGAACAGAGAACTTCCTTGAGGAATACCTCGTTTGATTTGTTTCGGCCTGAATTGTTGACAATACACCGCTAATTTTGCATTTATTCCAGTTGTTATGTTCTTTATCAAATGTATGACCCTATCGTTGAAACCTATTTTGTTCAAAGTCAGTAGAAGATATTCATGATTAAATGGTTCAAAGACTCTATAAAAATCTAAAAATAATAAAGCACACATTATATTTGTTGCGGAAGTTATTGCAATGAATTCTGCTAGATTTGGAAAAATGGTTCTGCGTTGCGCGCAGTTCTGATGGTTACTAATAATTTTATCTTGTTTACTATTCTATCTGTTAATTTATAATCAGAATTCAGCGGTGAAATTTGACGAAAATTATTTAAATCTTTCTCTCCATAATTTTTTGGCACAAGAACAATTTTACTCTCCTTAAACTCAGCCGAAATCATTTTAACCTGAATAGCCTCATTTACAATGTCCGTGATTTTCTCACCCACCATTGGCCAGTAACGGATGTAAAACTCTACTGGCAGATCATCCGGTCCCGGTGATTTTTTTGGTGGTGAGGTGCACAGAGTCTCATACACGTCGTCTTCACTGACTACCTCGAGAAAATTTTCGTTGTCATCTTCTGTCAGCTGTGGGGCTAGGATGTCAAGGAATTCTTCCAAGGATGAATCACTACTTTGGTTTACAGGATATAGCTCGCAATAATAGCGATAAATCTCGTCCATGATATCTTACTGGGTTCTGAGAATCGTACCGTTTTTTGTGCGAATTTCATCAATAAAAGTTCTTTACTAAATGATGCAGGGAAGTAGTTTCGTCTTCTGACACAGAATTTGCCTTAGATTTCATTTTCCACCCTTCCATTTGATTTCTCTTGATATTAAGTAACTAGGTTTCGACTTTTTTATGTCTGCTATTCGAAGTGAGGTACGCGCTGAGATCTGACCATATAGATCTCTCAAAACGGAATAGTAATATTCTATAGTGCATTTCATTCCTTTTGCGTTCTGGGCACCGTATGGAATGAGAACCTTCCTCATCTTTGGCTTCGCCATTTTCATCCACCAGTCGATAGCAGTGGCATATCTACTACGAGCACTCATGCATATTGCCCATGCTTCTTTAATCAGGTCCTCTAAATCATGATTTACTTACAAGGAAACGTTCAAATTCCACTGATTCGTGAATCAGCGAACTGGCTGTCTTGTTAGATTTATGCAAGCTAAGAAACTTGAACGGTCTGAAAAGTGTATAGGAATGGTTTCTACTTTTGTCACGGAAGTTTCAAGATTTTTAGAAATATATAATCTATCAATCCTGGTACCAGATGTTGCCATGACATAAGTGGACTCAACAATGGAGGGGTATTTGATTTCCCATATATCCTTTAATTCTAAACCAGTAACTAGTTGTTTTAGTTCCCTTGAAAAATTAAAATTATTTAACTAACCTTTTCGATTTAAAACACAATTAAAATCACCTCCAAGTAACAACTGTCTTGGATTTTTTTTAACAAGTATACCAGTTCATCTTTGTAGAAACGTGCCCTATCAGCTCGGCGAGAACTTCCGGAAGGAGCATACAAGTTGATGATAGTCACATCATAGATATTTAGTCTAATTCCCGTTGTATGTTCCAACACTTGTTTCGTGAGACACATTTATGTAACTGACATAACCGAGAATTACTAAATCCGACATTCGAGCTTCTTGTAACAAGGCGATATTAGTAGCGAAATCAAACAAAAATTCCTTAAATGCCGACAATTTCAAACTCGGCGTAATTTTATTTATATTTATAGTGGTGACAGAATAAACTTGCGTCATTGCGCTGACAATATGTTGTTGTTTTGATGAACTAATTTAGTTTCCTGGGCCGGCCGGAGTGGCCGAGTGGTTCTAGGAGCTTGAGTCTGGCACCACGCGACCGCTCCGGTCGCAGGTTCGAATCCTCCCTCGGGCATGGATGTGTGTGATGTCCTTTGGTTAGTTAGGTGAAGTAGTTCTAAGTTCTAAGGGACTGATGACCTCAGAAGTTAAGTCCCATAGTGCTCAGAGCCATTTGAACCACTTAGTTTCCTGTGGTTAAGGGTTCAGTGAAACTATTAACAGTTTTCTCGCAAGGCTGAATGTGGAATAACAATTCAATCAGTTTGTTAGTTACTGTCCCGTTTTTTTCTACTTCTGAGTTTTTCTCTTGTGCCGCTAGCATACAGATTTCCTTGTAAACTTTCTGATTTTTCCTCCAGTGATTCGTGTAGGACCTTTCGTACCGAACATTCTTTGGGCTTGGGTCGCCCTTTCCGGATTTCCCCTACCCTTGGTTACGAGCTACATTCGCATATGGTTGGGTGTTTATTTTACTTCGCGGGTCATCTGGAGCAGCAGCAGACGCTTTCGCATTTTCTGTTGCCGGCGCCTGCTCTGCGGTGTTGACCGTGATTTCATTTTGGTCACCATTTCCATGATGATTATCAATATCACTCACTTCCCGATCGAGGTAAACAAATGGAGACGTCAGTTTTGCAACCTCTCCCTGGATTTGTTTACTAACATATAGCTGCTGATCTTTGCAATCAGCTACTTCACCTGTTGTTTCTTGCAAATTAATACTGACTACACCCCCTTCATTTTCTGATACCGTATGTTTATTACCTTTCTGTTCATCAGTTTCCATTCGCATTCTGATTTCCTGATCTTATGCCTCCTCAACACGCTGTTTTTGCTTGCGAACTGTGGGAGCTGTACAGGATAGCTCGTCTTCTAAGCAACTATCAGTTGCCTCCAGAGGTCATTTTTTTCAGTTGCATTTCAGTTTCACGACTAGTGACAACAGGATTTCTATCTGTTGTTAACGGGGGAATTGACTGTTATCAGGAAGGGGGACATCAGCTTGGCCCGTTGCGTTAACATCCTCAACCAGTTGATCCGGGCTGTTCTTTGGTAATGATGTGTTGGTCAATGTGCCAACACCTTGTAGATAGACGGGGCCGAAATGCACGCTATCTAACGCAGACGGGCGTGAATTCTGGAACAGGATAAGTAGTGAATTCTAATAAGAAAAGTATGCAGCTCCTTTATTCTATCCTTGTGGTACATCGCTCTTGATAATACAAATAAGACTATCTTCAGATACGGTTAATGGCGCCTTGCTAGGTCGTAGCCATGGACTTAGCTGAAGGCTATTCTAACTGTCTCTCGGCAAATGAGAGAAAGGCTTCGTCAGTGTAGTCGCTAGCAAAGTCGTCGTACAACTGGGCGAGTGCTATTCCGTATCTCGAGACCTGCCTTGTGGTGGCACTCGGTCTGCGATCACACAGTGGCGACACGCGGGTCCGACATGCACTAAATGGACCGCGGCCGATTTAAGCTACCACCTAGCAAGTGTGGTGTCTGGCGGTGACACCACAGGTAACACATCATTTAAAGTAAGTTTCCGACGCTGTATCAAATTAATTTTAAAAACAACAGTTCACCACGGACATTCATGTCTGAAGTGGCCGGTTTCGTTACATACTCGTATGTGACATGTAGCTCCCTGACCTGTATAAACAATTTGTGCCTTATACCCTCAAACAGTGATGTGAGACGGAATATTTGTCCAGGATTATTGTTGCTAAAAGGTCACGTATGCCTTCGCAACCATTTACGCTTCGAGTGGGCTCAAGGACTAATTGTTCAAAATAATTTTCTCAGAAAGCATTCAGTACAACTTCGGATGATGTTTTATGCTTGCCGTCGACTTTAAACATATGATTTTTTCAGCATATCGAGGGTAGATTGAAGTCACCATCGACTATAATTGTATGAGCGGGGCACTTATTTGAAACGAGACTCAAGTTTTCTTTGAACTGTTCAGCAACTATTAATAGTTTAGTCCGACAGTCAGGTATGACCTCTACCCATACTATTTCAGATGAACTATCTACTGCAATTTCGCTACAAGGCAAACTACCTCTGACAGCAGTAAATACTCCACCACCAACTGTATTTAATCTATCCTTTCTGAACATGGTTAAATCGTTTGAAAAAATTTCGGCTGAACTTATTTCCGGCTCTCTGTACCTACACCTATTTGAGCTTCAGTGCTTCTATTAGGGTTTGGAGTTCTGGTTCTTTCCCAACACAGCTACGACAATTTACAACTACGATACCAATCGTTTCTACAACTATCTTACTGTGTTTTACCTGCCCACTTTCTGACGGACGCCCCTTATTGTGTTCCCTGAGACATTCTTACTAAAAGAAACTCCCAGTCCCTTCCACACAGCCCCCGCTACCCGTGTAGCCACCTCCTGTGTATAGTGGACTCCTGACCTTTCAAGCGGAACGGGGAAATCCCCCACCCGATGGTGCAAGTCCAGGAATCTGCAGCCTACACGGTCACAGAACCGCCTGAGCCTCTGATTCCGACCCTCCACTCGGCTCTGCAACAAAGGACTACAGTCGGTTCTATCGACGATGCTGCAGATGGTGAGCCTCGCCTTAATCTCGGAAGCATGACTGGCAGTCTTTACCAGTTCCGCTAGCCGCCCAAAACCAGACACAATCTGCTCCGATCCAAAGCGACGAACGTCATTGATACCGACATGAGCCACCACCTGCAGTTGGCTGCACCCTGTACTCTTCATGGCATACGGAAGCACCCTTTCCACATACGGAATGACTCCCACCGGAATGCACACAGAGTGAACACTGGCTTCCTTCCCCTCCTTGGCAGCCATGTTCCTAATGGTCCCCATTACCCGCTGAACATTGGAGTTCCCAACTACCAGCAAACCTGTTGTGGACTGGCAAGACAGCCAATCCACAATGACGGGTAGCCGAAAGGCACGCGTTTAAGCTCACGCAGAATGGCGTGAGGTCTGGAACAGGTAAAGTAATTATACTAGCAAGAAAAGTACGTAGCTGCTGGAATACTTAACTTTAATCCATAATTGGTGAACGTCGGTCTGACGGTATATGCATCACAAGATAAATAGCAAATGATAATGGCGCCTTGCTAGGACGTAGCAAATGACGTAGCTAAAGGCTATGCTAACTATCGTCTCGGCAAATGAGAGCGTAATTTGTCAGTCAACCATCGCTAGCAAAGACGGCTGTACAACTGAGGCGAGTGCTAGGAAGTCTCTCTAGATCTGCCGTGTGGCGTCGCTCGGTCTGCAATCACTGACAGTGGCGACACGCGGGTCCGACGTATACTACCGGACCACGGCCGATTTAAAGGCTACCACCTAGCAAGTGTGGTGTCTGGCGGTGACACCACATTCCTCCCTCGCAAATCGGCGTACGGTTGTGGTATAAGGCTTCCGCCCGCCGTGGGGAGGACCCCATGTTGTATGCGACGAGGTGGGGAGCCGAACAACAGGCGAGTTTGTGCCACCTGCACCCTGCCATTCGGTCCGAGGGGAGCTAGGAAACGCCTGAAAACCTAGTCCAGGGTGCACGCCAACATGCGGTGTATGCTCCCGTAAAGAGACGGGAGGGGCCCAAGGGTCGACCACCATCTGATCGGGGCACCCGACGGGCGAAGACGCCATGTGGTCCGGAGCGGGCAAGAGTTCCATGTCGGAGGACAGCTGGTCACGGGAAGCGATCGGCGGCGCGCGACCCAGGGAGGCGCCCGGCGGTTGCAGCGACGCGTACACTGCGGGCGTCGCCGGCGGGAGAACAGGCGGCGGCACGTCGCCATGGGGCAAAATGAAAGGCAGCGTCGGTAACACCTGGGGATGAGGCGAGCCAGTAGATGGGTCCCCAGGGCGCTGACCGGACGGCACCGTCACTGAAAGCAGACGGGGAGCGGCAGATCCCGTGCGACGACAGAGGCGCAGCTAATTGAGATGCCGACGCACCTCACCAGAGGCCCCCAAAACCAGATACATAGCGCGGCCGAGGCAGCGAAGAATGTGCCCTGCGAGCCAACGCCGTGAACCGCGATAGTTTCGATAGTATACAACGTCGCCTGAGGCAAAAGCAGGTGTCTGCCGCTGCACAGGAACCTGATGCGGCGGATGTAGCAAAGACATCAAGGTTCGATGAAGGCGACCATGAAGCAACTCAGCGGGCGGGCGACGATCTCGAGGCTGAGAGCGATACGAGGACAAAAAGAGCAATAACGCGTCCTCCCGAGAATGCGACTCTTTCAACTTCAACATCTGTGGCTTGAAAGTCCGGACCAATCGTTCAGCGGCACCGTTTGACTGTGGCGAAAGCGGCGCGGACGTCAGATGTGGAATACCATTGGCCTTGCAGAATGACTGAAATTCTGCGGACATGAATTGTGGGCCATTGTCGGAAACAATAGTCTGTGGAAGACCTTCAATGCAAAAGATAGCCGATAACGCTTGGATGGTGGCAGATGACGTCGTGGAAGACCTCCGGACAACAAAAGGAAAATTACTGAATGAATCTACCACAACCAACCATCGAGCATTCCAGAATGGACCAGCAAAATCGATGTGTAAGCGTTGCCAAGGGGAAGTGGCTTTTGGCCATGCAAAGAATTTCCGCGGTGGTGCGGATTGTTGTTCGGCACACGCCATGCAAGAAGAGCACATATTCGTAATCGCAGCATCGATTCCGAACCAAGTACAGTGCTGATGAACAAGTTGTTTCGTTCGCACTATACCCCAATGTCCTTGGTGGAGAAGCTGTAAGACAGAGGACTGTAACGAACGTGGGTCTACGACCCTGGACTGATCATTATCAGCAACAGCAAAACACCACGTCGTACAAAAAGTCTCTCCTTGTGAGCAAAAAATCGGCGAACCGGATCCTCGATCCGTGACTTTGACAAGGGCCGCTGCGTAGCAACAAAACACAGAACAGTAGCAAGGACAGGGTCATCCGCTGTGGCTGTAGCCACACGACGAAAATCAATCGGAAACGATTCGACCACGTCATCGGTTTCCGCATCAATGAACATGCAAGCAAGTTCGTAGGAATCGAATGCTCTATCCTCAGCAACAGGCAAATGGGACAACGCATCGGCGTTTCCGTGCTTAGCAATGGACCGATACAAGATATCGTAGCGGTATTGCGAGAGGAAAATAGACCAGCGAATGAATTTCTGCGCTGTACGTGGAGGTACAGGCTTGTTCGGATGAAAAAGCGATGTCAAAGGTTTGTGGTTTGTGATGATGGTAAAGTGACGACCATACAAGAAATCATGAAACTTAGTAACACCAAATACGAGAGCCAATGCTTCTTTCTCGATCTGTGAATAATGTCTTTGCGCAGACGAGAGCAATTTGGACGCAAAGGCAATAGGGCGATCGTGCGAACCATCTTTGTACGCAAGCACAGCACCGATCCCGAAATCCGATGCATCCACCATCAACAAAAGGGGCTTCCGGGGATCGAATGGCGTAAGGCAAGTAGTGGAAAGCAACGCCGATTTCAACTGGCGAAAGGCGCGTTCGCATTCCGTCGTCCAGACGAACGGAACACCTTTACGGCGTAAGCGATGAAGCGGAGCGGAAATGGAAGAGGCGTGGTGCAGATATTTATGGTAGTAATTGATTTTTCCCAGCACACTCTGTAGCTGCTTCAAATTCTGCGGCGAAGGCAAGTCTTGTATGGCACGGAGGTGCTCTGGACTGGGATGTAAGCCTTGGGCATTGAGTACATGGCCCAGGTAGAGTAAGTCCCGAGCAAAAAACACACATTTGTACTTCCGCAAGCGAAGACCATTTTGTCGCAAGACCTGAAATAATGTTCTGAGATTGCCTCAATGTTCTTCTTCCGTCTTTCCGGAGATCACAATATCGTCCAGATAGTTTGCTGCAGTAGGGACCGACGCACAAACAGTTTGTAAATATTGCTGAAACAATGCAGGGGCGGAAGCACACCCGAATGGCAGTCGTTTGAATCTGTACAAACCAAGATGCGTGTTAACCACTAAAACGCGATGGGATTCTTCGTCCACCGGTATTTGCAAGTACGCATCTGCTAGGTCCAACTTCGAAAAATATTTACCTGGACACAGTTTGTCAAAAAGATCTTCTGGGCGGGGTAAAGGAAAAGTTGCAATCACTAGTTGTGGATTCACTGTTGCCTTGAAGTCCACACAAAGTCTCAATTTTCCGGAAGGTTTTAGCAAAATTACTAAGGGTGATGCCCAGAGAGAAGCCTGCACACGTTCAATTACACCTTGTGGTTCCAAATCGTGTAATGTTCTTGCGACCTCATCACGCAATGCGTGAGGAACATTGTGCGCTCTGAAAAATTTCGGTTGTGCGTGTACTTTCAGTTCCAAATGTGCTTTATAGTTGTTAGCGCAACCGAGGCCTGGTGCAAAAATGTCTGCAAACTTTTCACATAGACGAGAAACACTGGCTGAAGGCACAGTCTGGTTCACTGATAGGACCTGATTGACGATAGCAAGTTAAACAACTGAAATAAATCTAAACCAATCACGTTCACAGCAGAAGAAGAAGAACGCAGGACGTACAATGACACAAGTTTTGTTTGTCCCTTGTATGTTGCAAGAAGGCTGCACTGTCCTAACACAGGGATATGCTGACCGGAATAGCTACTGAGCTTAACATTTGCGGCACGCAACGGAGATGTGCCCAGCTGTTTGTACGTGTCGTGATTGATCAGTGAAACTGCATTTCTGGTATCAAGCTGGAATGGTATCACGTTGCCATTAATATCCAAGTCTACAAAAACTTTACTGTCCTGCTGACGACAAGAGCGACTGTCTCGTGCAACGTGAACTGACACTGGTACAGAATCACGTGCGACTTGACGGGATTTCCGGCGATGTCGACGCACTCTATTTGTGGGACGAACACAGTCACTGTTAGAGGGAGTGGCACTGGGCAGAGTGGAATGAACTACATGAATTTCCATGGGCGAAGGTGCACGAGCCTGAATATTCTGTGTTTGATTCCGATTCCGGCGCGAAGCAAAGGGCCTGGAATGGTTGTGAGTGTCCGTTCTGAGCTTTTTCTGGCAAACACTTTGAACATGGCCTTTTTTATTACAGAAAAAGCAAATAGCCTGGCGTGACTTCAATTCTCACGCGAATGTCTAGTAGCACACCGCGGGCATGATTTTAGCACTGCATTTGCCTGCTTGCGCGGCACACGTGGCGGATAGCCAGGCGGCTGCTGCGTGGCCGGGCGCGAGGACTGTTTACTGTTCTGTGTAGCTCGCTCGGCGGGCCGGTTAACGTGACACACGGCTGGTGAAGTTTCAATTGATTCCTGAGCAAAGTCAAGTGTGTCCTGCTGATCCAATATGTCTGTCACTTGTTGAAGGGAGGGATTGACTAGTTTTAAAATCTGTTCCCTTATACAAACATCAGAAACGTTCTGTGCAATAGCATCACGTACCATAGTATCTGAATAAGGAAGTCCACATTCACACTCAAAAGCACAATCCCTAGTAAGGCCTTGCAAAGTTGCAACCCACTCCCTATTAGTCTGACCGGCCGTACGTTTTGTACAAAAGAAGGTATACCTTTCTGAAACTACATTGACTGATTCTGTGAAATATGCATCTAATGCAGACAAAATTTCGTCGTAGGACAGAGTTGTTACGTTGCGTCGGGGAAATAATTTCTCTATCACATGGTACGTCTGGACGCCTACGGCGGAAAGGAGAAAAGGCTGCCACTCATTACCTTGAATTCTGTAGGCGGCGAGATGGAATCCAAATTGGCGTGACCACTCCGTCCAGCTTTCCAGTGCCGCATCAAAAGGACGAAAAGGTGGTGCAACTGCGTGTTGTGGCTGCGGTAGCGGTGGAGCGGCGGCTGCTGCATCGTTTTGCGGTGCACGTTGACCCTGGACGAGCTGTCCAAGGGCATCCAATAAGGCCTGCGTCTGCTGATTCTGCAAGCGATAAAATTCGGACAGTACATTTGGAGATAGTGGCGAAGCCATGACACAAGTAAATCAGGGCAACAGTTTTGGCACAAACGCGATTTAGCTCGTCGCCAAACTGTTGTGACTTGGCAAGACAGCCAAGCCACTACGAGGTGAAGCCGAAAGGCACGCGTTTAAGCTCACGCAGAATGGCATGAGGTCTGGAACAGGTAAAGTAATTATACTAGCAAGAAAAGTACGTAGCTCCTGGAATACTTAACTTTAATCCATAGTTGGTGAACATCAGTCTGATGGTACATGCATCACAAGATAAATAGCAAATTATAATGGCGCCTTGCTAGGTCATAGCAAATGACGTAGCTAAAGGCTATGCTAACTATCGTCTCGGCAAATGAGAGCGTAATTTGTCAGTGAACCATCGCTAGCAAAGTCGGCTGTACAACTGGGGCGAGTGCTAGGAAGTCTCTCTAGACCTGCTGTGTGGCGGCGCCCGGTCTGCAATCACTGACAGTGGCGACACGCGGGTCCGACGTATACTACCGGACCGCGGCCGATTTAAAGGCTACCACCTAGCAAGTGTGGTGTCTGGCGGTGACACCACAAAACCCACCCTCTGTGAATGCCCAGACCTTGAGGGCCGGAGATGTGGTCCGGCGGTTCTAGGCGCTTCAGTCTGGAACCGCG
Organism: Schistocerca americana; assembly: GCF_021461395.2. Classification (NCBI taxonomy): domain Eukaryota; kingdom Metazoa; phylum Arthropoda; class Insecta; order Orthoptera; family Acrididae; genus Schistocerca; species Schistocerca americana. Next base: position 401,994,513 of record NC_060121.1, read on the forward strand.
CGACAGCTATTATCGCAGTTTCGAATCCCGCCTCGGACATGGATGTGTATGATGTCCTTAGGTTAGTTAGGTTTAAGTAGTTCTAAGCTCTAAGGGACTGATGACCTCAGATGTTATGTCCCATAGTGCTTAGAGCCATTTGAACCATTTGAACCATATCTTGCGGGCCGAGAAGCTTCCTCTGGAACGGGGTGGACGACTGTATCCGGCTCAGAGACAACGACAGCCACAGATAACGCCAGAAACCTGTTCTTCAAACGAACCGGGGAGGCCCTACGATCGGCCCCACGGAAAGTTTTTCGCTTCCTGCCAGGCTTTGGAATGATCTCCCACTCGACCACGGATGAGGGGTCAACCTCAGTGCAGGCAGTACCCGGGGAGGTCACAGCAGTGGACCGATCGGAGGACACGTGGGACGTTCTCGACGTCCCTTGCATCCCCGCGTCCGATCCCCCACAGTGACGCCCCTGACAGCAACCTCAAGCTGTGTGACGGAAGCCAGCGCAGCCTGAAGCTGTGAGCGAAGAGTCGCCAGCTCAGCTCGCATCTGTACACAACAATCACAGTTCCTATCCCTTACTGCACTCCTCGTGTATGAAGCTCGTAAAAATATGTAAAAAGCGAACGGTGTACTGGCCTTAGTAGTAGCAGGAACTAGCGGTGCACTCTCGCTGACGGTCTGACACTGAAGCGGAAGTACCATCTGAGCACGACTCACGACCCATCCTCACAGCTCCATTTCCCGAAGTATCTCATCTCTTACCTGCCGAACTGTGAGGAGGGGTCGTCAGTCGTGCGGGTGTCCGCCTCTGTAGCGCAGCGGTAGTCTTATCGCCTACCACGCAAGAGGGCTCGGGTTCAGTTCCCGGCAGGGGACTGGGTGTTGTGTGTCCTTCATCATAAGTATGCCGGCACGGTACTTCAGCGAGTTCGGTCGGAGGGTTAGCTGCCCTCTGTAATAAATAACTGAGTTGATGGATGAACGATGAACTTGACCAAGTATCATAGGACGTCCGCCCCGAACAAATACAACGAACACTAATGAACAAAATGAGATCAACAAAAAAAAGAAAAGATGGTAGAGCGCTTTCCCGCCAAAAATCAAAGGTCCCGAGTTCGAGTCTCGATCCGGCACACAGTTTTAATCTGCCAGGAAGTTTCATATGAGCGCACATTCCGCTGCCGAGTGAAAATTTCATTCTGGAAAAATGCTGTTACCGTCATAGTGAAAAGCAAAACTAGCCCCTTTACCCTTAATAGCCCTATCGATAATTGTATGAAATGAGTCGCTTTGATCTTTGGAGAAAATAGTGACCTTGATATCTGAAGAAATCGTGGGTTTCACAGCCTTGTTCATACTGTATTATGTTTGAGAAAATAATAGTTGTCAGACTTACAGCGATCACCAGGTGTATGTATAAGAAGAAAATATGAAGATATTTCAGCAGCGTAGCTGAAATCCCTAACGTGGACTCAGCATGGCAAGTGATGTAAACTATTGCTTAATCCTGTGGTGCACATGCCTACTGCAGTGGACAGCTGTTAACTGTCAATTTTTGGGGTTTCTCAATCAGTCCTGTGGTTGCGGATGCACGCAGGGTAAATTGCTGTTACGGAGTGTCCACTGTGTGCATTTGGAGCCGCAGACTGACTAAAACCAAAGAAGCGACTATTAATAGCTGTCCGCCGCTGTGGACACGTGCACCTTGGGGTCACAAGAATATCAGCCACGTTTTTACTTGACCACAATAAGTGCAACGAAGCTCCTCGATGTCCTAGAGGAAACAGCGAAAATTTGTGCACAATTTGCAATGAGGTCAAGGAATAGATCACTAAGTTGACGTAATGCCATTCTACTACTTAGTTTAGTTAGGGGTTAGACATCGGGTGACCGTTGTCATGACAACGGCTACCACTATCAGTCAGACAAGGAGGAAAAGAGCTACGCAGTAGAGTCTCGTAGTAACAGCGCCATTTTTACTGTATTGCCAAACACAAGTACGGAAGATAGGAAGCCACGTATGACCTCTCCCAGACGTTTACAAGGAAAAGTTCTGGTATTGGGCTGTCCTGACAGCTAATTCCGCACTAAGCAGGAAATGTATCCTTCGTTCTGTGCCATGACGAGCAAACAAAATGTCGTCCATTGACGTTATCTCAAACACGTCACAAAGAAAAGCAACGCTGGAGTTTATCACGACAAGGCTGCATAGAAGATATTGGGCGATTGTAATTAAAATGAACCTACTCGCAGAGCTCCATTGTGGGCTGTAATTCTCGTATGGCATCGAAACTTGGTGGACGTTCTAATGCGTTATGCAGAACCGATTTACACTGGAAAAAAAATATAGTTCAATTTTGGTCACCAGGTGCAAATCTGGCGCTGTGAATGCAAGAAAGACGTTTAGAAATGTTTCCATATGTAATGGATTAGGAACCTGACGTCGGGAGAAAGGCTCAGCCAAGTGAGAACGGCATTATGCTGATTTTATTTTTAACCGCCGCTTATAAAATTTCTTCAGTATGAGCACCAAGTAGTCGACAATATGTTGCATCTCGAAAACAACGTGATCAACAGTTAATCGTAGGAGTTCTGGTGGAACTGTGTGTTCCTGTATACGGGCCTTCATATCAGATAGAGTTCGAACGTGTACCTGGTAAACGTGTTCTTTTCGATATCCTCAGAGCCAAAAATCTCACTGATTCAGATCAGATGATCTTGCAGACCACGCATTTGGAAAGCCTCTGGAGATAACATGTTCGTGGAAAGCTGCATTAAGCACATTTTCACTAAGCGAGTGACGTGAGATGTTGCTCCATCCTACACGAAAACAACGGTTTCCGCACGCATGAGATCTTCCAAAGCTGGAATCACATGCTGTATAAGGAGGTTTCTAAAGGATACAGACGTCACGGTACACTTGACAGGCCCTCTGGGAGGATTGTCTTCAAACAAGAACGGATCAGGATAAAGGAGCTTGTGAGTACACACCACAGTCACATACTGCTAGTCCAATGGCTCTTCGAGCACAATAGTATACAAAATTCGGCAGTACTGTGTATCCACTTCATCCTGTAGTGTAAAATGTGGCTCGTTACTGCATAGTATATCGCTCCGCTGCATGTCGTCAACTTCGATCAGTGCCAGAAACCGAAGAGCAAATTCAAAACATTGCTAGGGATCAGCTGCTGGACTATCTGGATCTTGTACGGGTACCGGTATAAAACAGACCACAAAACTTTCTATAATATTGACCATGGGATGGACACCTCACGGGAGACTGCACGAACACAAACAGCACCCGGAGCATGGCCAGTTACAGCGATAGCAACCTCGTTAATAGCTTCTACTGGGCTAGGATGCCTTCTTCTTTCAGGTGTCACACCAAGTAACTCGTGTTTCAGAACTTCATTACCATTTTCTTTAAAGAATTTAATGACATCGGGCCTCTCCTTAGACCCTTTGGATGGGCAATACTGTCTCAATAAAGCACTGTTCTTTCTGTCGTTTGCATAAAACAGTTTTACTAACGTCGCACGGTCTCTCTTCCCGATGGCCATACTGCTCACTCACGTTATGGCTTAGCAAATGACAGCGTGGATACCATACCGTCGTACGGTGTACGGCGCCGGGCTCACACCTGGTGACAAAAATTGGAACTATTTTTTTCCAGCATAATACACTGATGAGAAAGAAACTGGTACACCTGCCTAATATCGTATAGGGCCCCCGCGAGCACTCTATAGTTCCGCATCACGACGTGGCATAAACTCCACTAATGTCTGGAGTAGTGCTGCAGGGAACTGTCACCATGAATCATGCATGGATTACCATAAATCCGTAAGAGTACGAGGCGGTCTAGATCTCTTCTGACCAACACGTTGTAAGTCATCCCAGATATGCCCATCAATGTTCATACCTGGGGAGTTTGATTGCCAGCGGAACTGTTTAAATTCAGAAGAGTACTGCTGGAGCCACTCTGTAGTAATTCTAGACGTGTTGGGTGTCGCACTGTCCTGCTGGAATTGCCCAATCCGTCGGAATGCAAAATGGACATGAATAAACGCAGGCGACCAGACAGGATGTTTACGTACGTGTCACCTGTCAGAGTCGCATCTGTACGTATCAGTGGTGTCATATGACTCCAACTGCACACGCCCCATATCATTACAGAGCCTCCACCAGCTTGAGCAGTCCCCTGCTGACATTCAGTGTCCATGGATTCTTGAGGTATTCTCTGTACGCTTATACGTCCATCCGCTCGATACACTTTTGAAACGAGACTCGTCCGAATAGGTAACATGTTTCCAATCATCAACAGTCCAATGTCAGTGCTGACGGGCGCAGGCGAGGCATAAAGCTTTGTGCTGTGCAGTGATCAAGGGTACATGAGTAAGCCTTCGGCTCCTAAACTTCATCCTGATGATGTTTAGTTCAGTGGTTCGCACATTGATGGCCTAACATTGAAATCTGCAACAATTTGCGGAAGGGTTGCACTTCTGCCACATTGAACGATTCTCGTCAGTCTTCGTTGGTCTCTTTCTTGCAGGATTTTTTTCCAGTTGCAGCAATGTCGAGGATTCGATGCTTTACCGGATTCCTGATATTCACGGTAAACTCGTGAAATGGCGCCTTTTTTTTCATTTTGCTCGATATAGTTCGTTGCGTTTGGTCTGGGCGGACGTCACAAGACATACGCTGAAGTTGATCGTTGATTCCTTGACTCAGTTTTCTTATTACAGAGGGCACACCGCCCTCTGACCGAACACGCTGAGCGACCGTGCCGGCACGCCCTAGACCGCTCGGCTAATCCCGCGTGGCCATTATCCATGCAATCCCGCAGACTGCAAGCACCGACAAGTGCGAGAACAATCGCAGATTCAGGTTAACAGCGCAAGAATCGACGTTGCTGACAAGAATAATGTATAGAAGAATTGGAAAGAAAATTGATGTTAGATGACGATCAGCTTGTCTTTAGGAAAGGTAAAGGTATCAAAGAGGTAACCCTAAGTTACGGCTAATAACGACAGCAAGATTAAAGAAAAATCAGTATGTTACGTACGACGAACATATCGGCTAGGACAGCGTTAATGGCATACGGCAGCAGACGACAGACGCAAGTGCCTTTGGTAACGTCCCTATCGCCTGCAGCGCCTCTCCTGGACTCATGACCATGTCCGTTGGGCTCTAGGCGACTGGAAAATCGTGGCCTGACCACATGAGTCCAAATTTATGTTGGTAAGAGCTGATGGCAGGGTTCGAGTACGGCACGGGCCGCACGAAAATACGGACCTCAGTTGTCAAAAAGGCACTGTGCTAGCTGGTGGTGGCTCCATAATGGTGTGCGCCATGTTTGCAGGAAATGGACTGTGTCCTCTGGACAGACTGAACGATCATTGACTGGAAATGGTTATGTTCTGCTACTTGGAGACCATCTGCAGCCGTTCATGGAGTTCATGTTCTCAAACAACGATAGAATTTTTATGGATGACAATGCGCAATGTCAATAGGCCACAACAGTTCGCGATTGGGGAAGATCATTGTCTAAATTTCGAGTGAATGATTTAGCCGTCCATCGAACATTTATGGAACATAATCGTGAAATCAGCTCGTGCACAAAATCCTGCACTGGCAGCACTTTGGCAATTATGGAGAGTATAGAGGCAGCGTGGCTCAGTATTTCTGCAGGAGGCTTCCAACAGCTTGTTCAGTGCATGCCACGTCGAGTTCCTATACTACGCTGGGCAAACGAGGCCCTACATGATATTAGGAAGTATCCCATCATTTTTCTCACCTTACTGTATAGGCAAAATATTGAAAAACCTGTGTATTGAAAGATATATCGCACCAATTCAACAGTGGAACAAAACAAAATTTAATAGGATCTATACGTAGGTTTGATTGGTAATCGTAAAAAATATTTCGTTTTACCAAGTTATTTTGAACATAGTTTTGTCATCGTTGGTTAATTTTTATATATCAAGAGAATTGTAGAGGCTGAACGGTAGAAGACGATGATAAATGGTGGAAACAAATCAAATGAAATGCAATCACGCTGTAATGAACTACTGGAGACCACGGGTCGCTTGTATTAAAATATTAGGACAAAAACTCTGAACAACATCGAAAACGTTTATCAGTGGTGGTCGGTCTAATCTACAAATATTGTAGAGCGAGATTTCCGAGGAAAATGCACATCACCTACGCAAGTTTTGTTTAATTCTTTGCTGGTTTCGGACTTAGCTAGTTGACGCATACTGTTAGTGATCATAGTTTATGTAAGAACAACGAAATTTCTTCAATTTATTACTCTGTAAAAGTACCCACTGTGACGATTTCTCTCCGACACAACACGTAGGACTAGCTTACTGGAGAAATTCACATCGAATAAAATACAGTTTCTCCCCTTCAAAGCTCACACTGGTCGCCTTTCTGGGCTGTGTATGGGATGGAGTTGATCTGGGACTCCACAGCGGGCATACGGCGTCTCAAATCTTGTGTATGTGCCAGTCCGCTGTACTGAATCAGTGCAGTGAAACGGGAAGACGTAAAGACTTGACAGCATCTCAGAAAGTAAATATAGTGATTGGCTGTTCCACAACAGCATCGTGAATGAAGTTGCCCGACTTCCCAATGTGTCAACGCGGCTCGTTCTGCTTTTCTACCAGGAACAGTGTACTACTTTCAGCCATGTAAGGCTGGTGGCAGAAAAAGGTCGTAACCGACACGAGCCGCAGACGAGTCTCAGGCCTTGCAGACCCTACAGGAACTGTTGCTTCCATTGAATGCAGATCCAACATCAACAAGTTTCCCAGCGAACACTGCGAGGGGAGCTGCACGACGCTGATGTTTGAAATGGGATACCTCGCACAAGGCCATTGACCAGAGCGACACATACAACTGCACGTCTTCAGTGGACCGAACAGCACAGGAACCAGACAGTATCTGACTGGAGGGGACGTACTCCGAAGAGTCGCGATGTTGCATCTTTTCAAATGATGCACAGCATCCAGTGAATCGACGGCCGAATGAGGCTTTTAACCTGTAGTGTGGAGTGTGCAGTTCAGGGTACAGGTGCTTGAATGATTTTTTAGCGTTGTTTTCTCTACCATATCTTGGGGTGAGTTATTCAGAACGTGTTTCAGGTTGTTTCTCTCAATATCATCGTTGATGAATTACTGCCCTTTGTTCCACCACACCCTCATGATGAGTGCACTTTAGGCACCTCTGTTTTATCGGATGACAATCGCCGTGTTGGGAAGCTGTACTCGTACGTTCCTTGTTTTACGAACACGCAGGAACGTCATCGCCCCTCGACTACCCAGTTGAATCGCTCGGTCTTAAACCCAATGAACATATCCTGAGCTACATGAAACAGCGACTGAAACGTAGAGGTCGACATATTGCAGTTTGGTAGTTCCACGTAAGCATATCACCAGTGAGTGGCTTCAGGTGAAGAAACGTGTGGACTCTCTTTTCCTCTCCCAATTGAGACCGTCTTCTACGCTGATGTTACACAATATTAACGTGATGTGTCCGTGGGTGACTAATTTCTTATACGGTATGCGTGTATCGTAACATTACGAAGAATGTTGTTGGTCCTTACATGTATTATACATACATATTGCGTGTCTCATGTTACTTCATAATATGTGAAGCTCAGAGCATTCTTGAAGTCTAGAAATATTTATACAACTGAACTGCGTCAGGCCATGTTCCTCTCATAACCTAAGATTATAAACGGCATGAACACCTGAAACTTCTACTGTAACTGGGAAGAAAATGCAAAGGTATTCGAGAATTCGAGAAAAATGCACAAACAGGAAACAAGTAATACGACTACCATGCGAGGCAGTACCACAGTGGAGGCGTAGACGATAACTGAATTCATTAACAATATTGGTGATACTTAAATTATGTGTAAAAGACACTGGTCTTGACATTAGTGGTGCTGGTGGAAATGGCTTTAAATATCATTAAAAACCTAATACTTTCACGGCGAGTATGTAAGAGAGCTTAGTCAAAAGTTATATTCATACATTTGCTATTTACGTATAACAACCGTTTTAGCTAAATGACGTAAGAAGTGATGTTCAATATTCCACACATGGGAAGTACAGGACAAAAGTAGCTAAAAAGGCCCAATAAACATGAGACTGCAAATCAGCCGTTTCCGAGGTATTGGATTAATTCGATTTTGGAAACAAACTGTAAACGCCCATGGACACCGCGGTATTTACGTTGCTATCTCAAGGTTTGGGATCGACTATCTGTTTATTTCCACGAGGACAACTACTTCCTTTTACCCCCAACTACTTCCTTTTCTCCCTTCGTGCACTGTACCGTACCGGCCTCACAATCAGTTACGAAAGAGAAGACACCATGGACACAGTTTATACCAATGAAGGGTACGCTGACATGCACTTCATCTGTGGCAAAGCGAATGGCAGTGCCCTTGAGGCTGCACGATTGTATGAAAAAACTTTTCCTCCCTGCAGGCACCCCAACAGGTGGTACATTTAGACGGTTACATTATCGCCCTAGAGAAACTCGGAATTTCGCACACCGTGTACGATACGGTCGATCCGAAGACTAACATGAACGCGTACGTCCGAGTAAATAAACAAGGAGGATTGTTGTTCAAGAGCGTATTCCTGAATCACATCAGTGTTCGGCAAATTTTACATTGGCAAGTACTCTATCCATATAATCTCCATAGAGTGCAAGCCCTCAACAATGTAGAGTTCCCTTCTAGAGAAAATTTCTGCCATTTGGTGAAACAAGAGTGTACCCTGAATCCCTCGTTTGTAAGCAGTATTCGGTTCACGGAAGAGGCTGGATTTACCCGTGAAAAAGTGTCACATTTTGCCGACGTCAGTCCTAATGAAACACACGTATGACGACAGCAGCAGCCTTATTCGTCGATCGTCCGGGCAGGACTGCTCGGAGACCGTGTAACACGTCCTACCACAGAGACTAGTCGGACAGCAGTACATGCGGATTCTGCGGACTGTACTTGGAGATATACACATGATGTCACACTGAATCAACGCCTGAACATTTATTTGGTTCATCTATGACGGTGCTCCAGCACAGTTTCATTTACGAGTGCGCCGGCTTCTAACTCGGACGTATGGCCAACATTGGATCGGTAGAGAAGGGCCTGTGCCATGGCCTCCAGGGTCTCCGGATTTAAATCCCATGGCTTTGTGTGAGTGTTGTCATGTCAATACACTGGTCTACGCTACAGAGTTCAACTCTGTTGAGAACTTACTCTTGCGGACTGAAGCAGCCTTCCAGCATTTACAGGATTTCCCAGGACTGCCTGAGAGGAGTCGCAACTCATTTCAGAGAGGAGCTGAATATTGCATTCAGATGCATAGACGTCATTTTGAACACCTACTTCAATATTTAGAGATGCCACGTTTAACCGCAACAGAAAGTGGGTTGCACCTCGACAGCAGTTGATTTGTGGATCCATGTTTATTGTAGCTTTCTTGCTACTTCTGGCCTGTACTTTCCATGTGTGAATTATTGGCCATCACTTCTTAAACGCCCTGTGTAGTGCAATGGTAAATTTCTCGAACATAAAACAGTGACGCTGAAACGTAAAATGTGCATGAAAACATAGAGGATAAGAATTAAAACATATGGAAAAGAGACACTGTTGTTATGAGCTAGCGTCTCACTAGGGTTACGTCAGCAGCTCTCTAATGCTCGATCTGTAAGAATACGCAGACGATTATACGAGGATAGGAACTTTAATAGTGACAACTATTTATTTACAGCTCTTACAAAAATACATACGTGTTTCAAAGTTTTACTGACCTTCAAAGTAGCCACCAGCATTGTGCATAACCCGTTGCCAACGATATGGAAGTGGAAGGATAATCTTAGCAGTGCCAGTTGTGTTAACAGTTCGAACGGTGCGGTCTATTGCCCGACGAATTTGTAGCAGCTCTGAAGAGAATACCGTGAAATGTTTAGAAATCGAGTTGAACTTACGAGGGCTTAAGTCAGGGGAGTGCAGTAGGTGGTATAGCACTTTGCAGCCCCATCAGTCAAACGAATCAGTAACAGCTTGCACTGTGCGTGCTTGAGCAATGTCCTGCAAAATGATGGTCAGGTCCTGGAGAAAGTGTCATCACCTCTAAGCTGGTCGTAGGTTATGTTCCAAAAACAGCATTTAAGACTGCCACTACTAGAGAACATATCAGTCAATTTTGAATGACGTTACTATCAACGACAATTACCATTCGAAATTTGTCGGAAAGAAATGAGAGCAGGTTTTATACAAAATCTTCAATGGTGGGTATGTACGATCCGTGTCGCTAGCATAAATAAAAACGAAAAGAAGACGAGATGTGTTTCAGTGACATGTAAGAAACACGTTCCTCAAAAACAGCTCAATGACCTCGCTAACACAAGATATACGAAGGTCTTCCGGCGTTAACATGCTTCGAGATAAGTGGAAGCATATTATAATACCTGACCTAAAGGATAAATATTCAAGGACAGGAGTGTATGTACTACATTCGCTGGTTGTGACAAAGCACACACTAGTCACTTGTCGCTATGACGTAAGCGTCGAATATAGCAACAAACAGTGTAGTAAGACTGCATACGGTTGATTTTACCGCCTCCAGTATCCATATCAGCCGTGAGGTCTCTCTTAACGAACAACAAAAATTTTGTCATAGTGGCTACTTCGACATTTCCAAAGATTTTCAGTAACAGAGTGCACTGATGTGGTATCTTTTCGAAGTGTGGTTCTTGTCATGAGACTCCGTCATCCTATGGGCAGCTTGTGGCTACTATGGTATACCGCCTGCACCACTGACCCCTCTACAGCTACTGCATGCTGACGTACCACCCTTGTAGTGTGATAGCTGCTGTCATCACCTTGGATAGCCACCTCCTCCTCATACCATTGTTTCTTTTGGATGCATCGTAATTCTTATCCCATGTTCTTTCAGACATGACGTATCACTTTGGTTTTATATTTAATTAATTCATGCTTACCTTTGGCCAGTAGTTTACCATTGCACTGTATTTTCTTGTGTCATTTAAATAAGGTAGGAAATGTATGAACCTCACTTTCGACACCGCATTTTACATTTAATTGCTTTATGGTGACTACTTGATTATGAGAAATTTGTCATTGCCTTCCCACGGCTGCCAACATTTGCGGTTTTCACCCATATACCTTCGTATCACGTACGTTTCTACAAGTAACTCTGAGATAATCATTCGTTTTTGTGAACAATTTTTACGTCCCAAATAGGCACACCTTAGTCCAAAAAATAAAAAATTTAGAATGCAATTCAGATACCAAGTTAGTTTCTTTTGATATCAAAAATCTTTATGCTAACGTCCCCATACAGTAAACGCTTACAATTATAGAAAAAAAATTTACGTCGGTTCAAAAAAGATATTTCAGGTGAACAAATCACAGACTTCATGAATCTCATCTCAGTCGTAGTCAGGTACAACTATTTCAAATTTAATGGACATTTGTACCAGAAATCCGGCGGGCTCGCTATGGGAAATCCGTTAGCTGGTATCCTCGCTGATATTTTCATCAATTCCTTATAAGAATATTTTTTTTATTTTCCAGCTGCGTCACTAGGCATTCTTTCTTTTACCAGATACGTTGACGATATTCTAATCATCTACAAAGGACCCGCTGACGGTGTTGATCGTATCTTTAACCTATTCAATGATCTTCATGAGAAAATTTCTTTCACTATCGAATTAGAAAATGAGGTCCGTCAATTAAACTTCCTTGAATTGACGCTTACCATAGAAACATTTAAAATTTCTTTCAATATTTTTCGTAAAGTCACATGTACCGACCAGATCTTTCCTGCGTCTTCTACTCATCTACAATCGCAGTCTTATTTCATTCTGATGTTCACCTAGCCATTTCCATCCCACTTTCTAAAGAAAAGTTCAACGACGAAATCAATTTACTTAAAAGAATAGCAGTTAACAACGAGTATAAACCTAACATAGTAGATGACGTCCTTAAAAAGAAAACTGCTAAAAGAATTACTACGATAGGCACTTCTGTTATCGAGTCTAACTCAAAAAAATATTTCTCTATTCCTTTCGTGGGGCCTATCTCTTATCAGATGTAACGCATTCTTAGAAAGAAATACAACTGCAAAGTTCCTTTTCTACTAATAACAATTTGGAAAAAAACTTCATGCGTAATTTACATTCTATTCGTTCCCCTTTAGAAAATTCTGTTGTTTACAAAATTGTCTGTGATACTTGGTCCTCTTATTATATAGGACAAACTGGACATGCCTTCACTATCAGATATAAAAATCACTTGCTAAGGAAAAATGGCACTAACCCCCAAAATTCGTCTTTTTCCGACAATCTTCTAATTACAGGCTCTTCACCTAAAGCTATTTGCGATAGTTACATTTTGCACACCGAAAATAAAGTGCGTAGACTAGATATTCTAGAAGAATTATAGATTTTCAAACATATTTCTCGAAAGGATAGCCTCACCCTTAGCGAACAGCTACAGCTACGTAACAAAAATTTTTTCAACGGTATAAAGACGTTACTCGATATCTGACTTCGGGTCTCCTTGTGCAGGTTGCCGAAATGTTCTTTTCTTTCTAAGGTAGTCCTATGTTTTCTAATTATCAAATGTTTCTTGCCTGTATTTCACGTCAATATTGCTTTCTACAAGTTGTCATTCAGTCCGATCTACATTTTCATAATGATGTTTTTCATATTTTATCTTACTGTTATAGGCTTTGATGTAGAGAAATGATACGTTGTATGCTACTACCAAACAAACATTGCTTTCCATTATGTACCAAATACTGTTCTTTTATAATCATTTCTGCATATATTTCAATATGAAGTAGCCTAATTGTATCTACGGCTACTAGATGGCGCGTTCGTTGCAGTGCCTTATTCACCTGGCCGCATTTGTTAACACGGGCACCTCAGTCCGTTTTCAACCTGTAACCGCGCAAGCAACGAGCAGCCCTTAGTGGCTCGCCATCACAATTTTTTATCTTAAATATCTTTGTGACTAATGCCCTTTGGCATATTTAATATTTTATAAATTATATGTAAGTACTGCCAGTCTTTCATGATGATTCTGTACTTATACTCTGTATCATAAGTTTTTAGTCATAACTCTGTGACCATGTTATAGACCATTCTTTGATTTGAACTCTGAGGAAGACACTCCTAGCAGTGTTGAAACCCGGTTCATTCGTTAAAAATAGTGACCGAGGGCTGTTTTGTTTCAATTGTAAATATTAATTGTTGGAACACAAAGGTTTACAATTACGTCGTAAATGAAATTTAGAGTCAGATACGTCGGTTCTTAATTGCAAAAGAGATCAGACTTGATATTTTTGATCACAGCTCCATGTACCACGAGTGGAATACAATGGTTTTAGTAAACTCTGCCTATTTTTTGGCATGCAATCCAAATACCCAATACCATTTTAGATTCCCATTGGATCATGCCAAGTTGAGCGCACCCAAGCAGAGGTCTGGTTAGGTGGTGGTCAATTTTGCAGAGACAGGTATGACCTTTACCAAAACTAACTTTTCACCTAGAAAAATATTCTCTAATCTTTTGCACGACGTGTCGTTTTCGAGATATTTTGTTGTCTCAACTTGAAACAAAAGCCCTGTATATTAGCTACAGAAATTCTGTTCTGCGCTACTGACTGCTCGCTCCATGTATATTCCACGCCTATAGAAAAACGCCACACACGGTAATTCACTCGCTTTCGACAAAGAGGAAAACGGCCAGTTGCTAAATAAGTAGAATTTTTACCGTCAGCTCAGTACGATAACAAAAGATTTCATTTCAGTTTTCCTTGTAGACTCATAGAGGTCATGAGTGGCCTTAAATTTTTCGTACTCTGTTATCTTGCAGAATATAAAGAGCGCTGTTGAAGACGAGGCTGGTTGACAGCAATGACTCGCGGCGTAGCTGTACTAGTGCTCCTCTACCTGCTGAGTGTTTTCCATGACAGAGGTTATCGGGGGATGTCGGCTTCCGGAGAACTTCAAAACGTAAACATGGTGGTGATGTGGGACCGCTGCAGAGAGGGATATGTCGAGGTCCACAATGGTGAATGCAGAAGAATGGGTAGGTTTTCTGACATGATCAGTCGTTAACCCCTTTGGGTATTGTACAAATACTTCAATTGTTCCCTTAAGTATGTCGATCAACTTCTTTGCTCCTGACTTAATCTGAAAATTTGGCTAAGATGCTTTTTGGCAGTGGTTTGCAGTATTTACGACTGTGAGCTTGTGTTAGGTCGTTTAAATCCAGTCTTGCAGCAACTGTGTTACCTGAAATAAACTTCTTCAAAACACACAAATATACATGTATTAGCCACGGTTGATGGAAATATGATACACTATCTGGCTCGAAACGTACTCACGAACAGAAAAGGGAGAGACAAATAAATCAATAAATAAAACTGTAAGCTCCCTATCACACTGCGATAAATACGATATTGCAATGACTGTTTTCCTCAGAACCATGTTGCAACTGAGACCCATCATCTATATAATGGAATGAAAACAATGAAAATTTTTACCGGACCGGGACTCGAGCCCAGAATTTCCGCTTATCGCGAGTGGTAACCTTACGTTTGGGGTGTCCGACGACGCTTCACGGCCATATCCAAACTTCCATATGTCGTCATTCACGTGTGTGCAACCTGCACTCCTACATCCTTTATGTATATTCCGATGTAGGGGAGACATCTTAACTGAAATTCGCTTGCGCGATATCGGCTTATAACTACGATATAGCTGTGCCTGTCGTGTTCAGAAGTACGATGCAATTTTCCTTCGGACATGCGAGCATCTTCAGGTGGTTGGTGGTGTTACACAGATTCGCACTACTATCCATCTTTATATGTTGCTTTAATGCACCGAAACCGGTCGTGAATAAATTGAAAGCTGCTTGCGATTTTATTCAAGTTCAGTTAACCATAAATTTCAAGTGCTGCGGCTCCGCTTATCATAAAGTTGTGTGTGAGAATCCTAAAGAGTCTCACATTGATCTCTGTATGGACTGACAGATGCCAAGACTTCCCCTGTAAGGCAGTTCTGTTAACTTTCCCCCACTTTGTACTCCAGAGTGTTAAATTTCCCGTCGTATCCTCTTTGTCATTGGTTGCCTCAATTGTCAGTGTCACTCAACTAATTATTGACACTGGTAGGCATCCGTGCCAGTCTACGAATACTGTACTAGACTTTCCAATCTTTTTTGAATACTCCCTACGCGGCAGCTGGTGCATGACAGGGAACTTTGACGTTGTTCTCGTACCGTATCTCGCTGTTGCTCTGATACCGTTTTGCCGCCGTTACTTTAGGGGCTTCTACATCTACATCTACATTTATACTCCGCAAGCCACCCAACGGTGTGTGCCACTGTCATTACCTCCCTTTCCTGTTCCAGTCGCGTATGGTTCGCGGGAAGAACGACTGTCTGAAAGCCTCCGTGCGCGCTCTAATCTCTCTAATTTTACATTCGTGATCCCCTCGGGAGGTATAAGTAGGGGGGAGCAATATATTCGATACCTCATCCAGAAACGCACCCTCTCGAAACCTGGCGAGCAAGCTACACCGCGATGCAGAGCGCCTCTCTTGCAGAGTCTGCCACTTGAGTTTATTAAACATCTCCGTAACGCTATCACGGTTACCAAATAACCCTGTGACGAAACGCGCCGCTCTTCTTTGGACCTTCTCTATCTCCTCCGTCAAACCGATATGGTACGGATCCCACACTGATGAGCAATATTCAAGTATAGGTCGAACGAGTGTTTTGTAAGCCACCTCCTTTATTGATGGACTACATTTTCTAAGCACTCTCCCAATGAATCTCAACCTGGTACCCGCCTTACCAACAATTAATTTTATATGATCATTCCACTTCAAATCGTTCCGCACGCATACTCCCAGATATTTTACAGAAGTAACTGCTACCAGTGTTTGTTCCGCTATCATATAATCATACAATAAAGGATCCTTCTTTCTATGTATTCGCAATACATTACATTTGTCTATGTTAAGGGACGGTTGCCACTCCCTGCACCAAGTGCCTATCCGCTGCAGATCTTCCTGCATTTCGCTACAATTTTCTAATGCTGCAACTTCTCTGTATACTACAGCATCATCCGCGAAAAGCCGCATGGAACTTCCGACACTATCTACTAGGTCATTTATATATATTGTGAAAAGCAATGGCCCCATAACACTCCCCTGTGGCACGCCAGAGGTTACTTTAACGTCTGTAGACGTCTCTCCATTGATAACAACATGCTGTGCTCTGTTTGCTAAAAACTCTTCAATCCAGCCACACAGCTGGTCTGATATTCCGTAGGCTCTTACTTTGTTTATCAGGCGACAGTGCGGAACTGTATCGAACGCCTTCCGGAAGTCAAGAAAAATAGCATCTACCTGGGAGCCTGTATCTAATATTTTCTGGGTCTCATGAACAAATAAAGCGAGTTGGATCTCACACGATCGCTGTTTCCGGAATCCATGTTGATTCCTACATAGTAGATTCGGGGTTTCCAAAAACGACATGATACTCGAGCAAAAAACATGTTCTAAAATTCTACAACAGATCGACGTCAGAGATATAGGTCTATAGTTTTGCGCATCTGCTCGACGACCCTTCTTGAAGACTGGGACTACCTGTGCTCTTTTCCAATCATTTGGAACCCTCCATTCCTCTAGAGACTTGCGATACACGGCTGTTAGAAGGGGGGCAAGTTCTTTCGCGTACTCTGTGTAGAATCGAATTGGTATCCCGTCAGGTCCAGTGGACTTTCCTCTATTGAGTGATTCCAGTTGCTTTTCTATTCCTTGGACACTTATTTCGATGTCAGCCATTTTTTCGTTTGTGCGAGGATTTAGAGAAGAAACTGCAGTGCGGTCTTCCTCTGCGAAACAGCTTTGGAAAAAAGCGTTTAGTATTTCAGTTTTACGCGTGTCATCCTCTGTTTCAATGCCATCATCATACCGGAGTGTCTGGATATGCTGTTTCGAGCCACTTACTGATTTAACGTAAGACCAGAACTTCCTACGATTTTCTGTCAAATCGGTACATAGAATTTTACTTTCGAATTCACTGAACGCTGCACGCATAGCCCTCCTTACGCTAACTTTGACATCGTTTAGCTTCTGTTTGTCTGAGAGGTTTTGGCTGCGTTTAAACTTAGAGTGAAGCTCTCTTTGCTTTCGCAGTAGTTTCCTAACTTTGTTGTTGTACCACGGTGGGTTTTTCCCGTCCCGCACAGTTTTACTCAGCACGTACCTGTCAAAAACGCATTTTACGATTGCCTTGAACTTTTTCCATAAACACTCAACATTGTCAGTGTCGGAACAGAAATTTTCGTTTTGATCTGTTAGGTAGTCTGAAATCTGCCTTCTATTACTCTTGCTAAACAGATAAACCTTCCTCCCTTTTTTTATATTCCTACTAACTTCCATATTCAGGGATGCTGCAACGGCCTTATGATCACTGATTCCCTGTTCTGTACATACAGAGTCGAAAAGTTCGGGTCTGTTTGTTATCAGTAGGTCCAAGATGTTATCTCCACGAGTCGGTTCTCTGTTTAATTGCTCGAGGTAATTTTCGTATAGTGCACACAGTATAATGTCACTCGATGCTCTGTCCCTACCACCCTTCCTAAACATCTGAGTGTCCCAGCCTATATCTGGTAAATTGAAATCTCCACCTAAGACTATAACATGCTGAGAAAATTTATGTGAAATGTATTCCAAATTTTCTCTCAGTTGTTCTGCCACTAATGCTGCTGAGTCGGGAGGTCGGTAAAAGGAGCCAATTATTAACCTAGCTCGGTTGTTGAGTGTAACCTCCACAGGAACTATCCACTTCTACTTCACTACAGGATAAACCACTACTAACAGCGACGAACACTCCACCACCGATTGCATGCAATCTATCCTTTCTAAACACCGTCTGTACCTTTGTAAAAATTTCGGCAGAATTTATCTCTGGCTTAAGCCAGCTTTCTGTACCTATAACGATTTCAGCTTCGGTGCTTTCTATCAGCGCTTGAAGTCCTGGTACTTTACCAATGCAGCTTCGACAGTTGACAATTACAACAATACCGATTGCTGCTTGGTCCCCGCATGTCCTGACTTTGCCCCGCACCCGTTGAGACTGTTGCCCTTTCTGTACTTGCCCAAGGCCATCTAACCTAAAAAACCGCCCAGCCCATGCCACACAACCCCTGCTACCCGTGTAGCCGCTTGTTGCGTGTAGACTTTCTTCTGCCAACTGCTGACAGTTCTTTCTGATGTTTCTCAGTGTTCCCGAGCTATTGAAAAGGCCGCATCTTGTCAACAAGTCCATTTCTTTGCAACGTTAATGCTATGGCCTCGTTCAAGTTTCTTAGTCATTCGAGACCCGAAGGCGACCCTCAACTCTCAGTACTGTAAATGGACTCCAGGGTTAAGCAAACACTTCAGCCGAATAGAACCCATCTCCCTGTTGCGTCTTTTGCCAGAGTGTCACAGGGTCCTAAAATCTCCTTAGTGGAACACTTTTCTTCTGACTGTGGGGTTGCGACATTACATATATTACAGTATCATTAGTTGCTGTTGTGGTCTTCAGTCCTGAGACTGGTTTGATGTAGCTCTCCATGCTACTCTATCCTGTGGAAGCTTCTTCATCTCCCAGTACTTACTGAAGCCTACAACCTTCTGAATCTACATAGTGTATTCATCTCTTGGTCTCCCTCTACGATTTTTACCCTTCACGCTGCCCACCAATTCTAAATTTGTGATCCCCTGATGCCTCAGAACATGTCCTACCAACCGATCCCTTCTTCTTGTCACGTTGTGCCACAAACTCCTCTTCTTCCCGATTCTATTCAATACCTCCTCGTTAGTTCTGTGATCTACCCATCT
Source organism: Schistocerca americana (assembly GCF_021461395.2). Taxonomy (NCBI): domain Eukaryota; kingdom Metazoa; phylum Arthropoda; class Insecta; order Orthoptera; family Acrididae; genus Schistocerca; species Schistocerca americana. The sequence continues at coordinate 402,013,465 of NC_060121.1, forward strand.
AAACTTAAGCCTTCTTCTGTAGCACCACATTTCGAAAGCTTCTATTCTCTTCTTGTCCAAACTATTTATCGTCCATGTTTCACTTCCATACATGGGTGCTCTCCATACAACTACTCTCAGAAACGACATCCTGACACTTAAATCTATACTCGATGTTAACAAATTTTTCTTCTTCAGAAACGCTTTCCTTGCCATTGGCAGTCTACATTTTATATCCCCTCTACTTCGACCATCATCAGTTATTTTGCTCCCCAAATAGCAAAACTCCTTTACTACTTTAAGTGTCTCATTTCCTAATCTAATTCCCTCAGCATCACCCGACTTAATTCGACTACATTCCATTATCCTTGTTTTGACTTTGGTGATGTTCATCTTATATCCTCCTTTCAAAGCAATGTCCATTCCGCTCAACTGCTGTTGCAAGTCCTTTGCTGTCTCTGACAGTATTACAATGTCATCGGCGAACCTCAAAGTTTTTATTTCTTCTCCGTGGATTTTAATTCCAACTCCGAATTTTTCTTTTGTTTCCTTTACTGCTTGCTCAATATACAGATTGAATAACATCGTGGAGAGGCTACAACCCTGTCTCACTCCCTTCCCAACCACTGCTTCCATTTCATGCCCCTCGACTCTTATAACTGCCATCTGGTTTCTCTACAAAATGTAAATAGCCTGTCGCTCCCTGTATTTTACCCATTCCACCTTTAGAATGTGAAAGAGAATATTCCAGTCAACATTGTCAAAACCTTTCTCTAAGTCTACAAATGCAAGAAACGTAGGTTTGCCTTTCCTTAATCTTTCTTCTAAGATAAGTCGTAGGGTCAGTATTGCCTCACGTGTTCCCACATTTCTAAGGAATCCAAACTGATCTTCCCCGAGGTCAGCGTCTACCAGTTTTTCCATTCGTCTATAAAGAATTCGCGTTAGTATTTTGCAGCTGTGACTTATTAAACTGATAGTCCGGTAATTTTCACATCTGTCAACACCTGCCTTCTTTGGGATTGGAATTATTATATTCTTCTTGAAGTCTGAGGGTATTTCGCCTGTCTCATACACCTTGCTCACCAGATGGTAGAGTTTTGTCAGGACTGGCTCTCCCAAGGCCGTCAGTAGTTCTAATGGAATGTTGTCTACTCCCGGGGCCTTCTTTCGACTCAGGTCTTTCAGTGCTCTGTCAAACTCTTCACGCAGTATCGTATCTCCCATTTCATCTTCATTTACATACTCTTCCATTTCCATAATATTGTCCTCAAGTGCATCGCTATTGTATAGACCCTCTATATACTCCATCCACCTTTCTGCTTTCCCTTCTTTGCTTAGAACTGGGTTTAGATCTGAGCTCTTGATATTCATACTAGTGGCTCTCTTTTCTCCAAAGGTTTCTTTAATTTTCCTGTAGGCAGTATCTATCTTGCCCGTAGTAAGATAAGCCTCTACATCCATACATTTGTCCTCTAGCCATCCCTGCTTAGCTATTTTGCACTTCCTGTCGATCTCATTTTTGAGACGTTTGTATTCCTTTTTGCCTGCTTCATTTACTGCATTTTTATATTAAATTCAATATTTCTTTTGTTACCCAAGGATTTCTACCAGCCCTCGTCTTTCTACCGATTTGATACTCTGCTGCCTTCACTACTTCATCCCTCAGAGCTACCCATTCGTCTTCTACTGTATTTCTTTCCCCCATTCCTGTCAATTGTTCCCTTATGCTCCCCCTGAAACTCTGTACAACCTGTGGTTTAGTCAGTTTATCCAAGTCTCATCTCCTTAAATTCCCACCTGTTTGCAGTTTCTTTAGTTTTAATCTACAGTTCATGACCAATAGATTGTGGTCAGAATCCACATCTGCCCCTGGAAATGTCTTTCAATTTAAAACCTGGTTCCTAAATCTCGGTCTTACCTTTATGTAATCTATCTGAAACCTTCTAGTATCTCCAGGATTCTTCCATGTATACAACCTTCTTGTATGATTCTTGAACCAAGTGTTAGCTATGATTAAGTTATGTTCTGTGCAAAATTCTACCAGACGGCTTCCTCTTTCATTTTTTACCCCCAGTCCATATTCACCTACTATGTTTCCTTCTCTCCCTTTTCCTACTCTCATATTCCAGTCACCCATGACTATTAAATTTTCGTCTCCCTTCACTACATTTCTTTTATCTCATCATACTTTTCATCAATTTCTTCATCTGCAGAGCCAGTTGGCACATAAACTTGTACTACTGTAGTAGTCATGGGCTTCGTGTCTATCTTGGCCACAATAATGCGTTCACTATGCTTTTTGTAGTAGATTATCCGCACTCCTATTTTTTATTCATTATTAAACCTACTCCTGCATTACCTCTATTTCATTTTGTATTTATTACCCTGTATTCAACTGATCTAAAGTCTTGTTCCTCCTGCCACCGAACTTCACGAATTCCCACTATATCTAACTTCAACCGATCCATTTCCCTTTTTAAATTTTCTAACCTACCTGCCATATTAAGAGATCTGACATTCCACGCTCCGATCCGTAGAACGTCAGTTTTCTTTCTCCTGATGACGGCGTCCTCTTGAGTAGTCCCCGCCCGGAGATCCGAATGGTGGACTATTTTACCTCTGGAACATTTTACCCAAGAGGACGCCATCATCATTTAAGCATACAGTAAAGCTGCATGCCGTCGGGAAAAATTACGGCTGTAGTTTCCCCTTGCTTTCAGCCGTTCATAGTACCAGCACAGCAAGGCTGTTTTGGTTAGTGTTACAAGGCCAGATCGGTCAATCACCCAGACTGTTGCCCTGAAACTACTGAAAAGCCTGCTGCCGTCTTTAGGAGCCACACGTTTGTCTGGCCCCTCAACAGATATCCCTCCGTTGTGGTTGCACCCACGGTACGGCCATCTGTATCGCTGAGGCACACGAGGCTCCCCACCAACGGCAAGGCCCATGGTTCATCATTAGTTACACAGGTTAAAATGGTGCTAGCTGTCAGTCTCACACAGATCATGTTCTGGCGTCTCACCAACGGCCGTTGTTAAGTTTGTTCAAATTAGACCCCTGTGGATCAAAAAAGAGTTTATCATGAAAGATGGGAATCACATAAGAAGTTATTTACCGAAATGCTACACAAATAGTTTTGGTAAACATTTTTGGAAAGCAGTGATCAATTAATTGTTATATTTTGACTAAAGTTCAGTCTTGATCACAACATGTATGTTTTAATGATATAGGTGACCGGTTTCGGTTCTTTCTACAAAACCATCATGATGATGGTTTTGTAGAAAGAACCGAAACCGGTCACCTATATCATTATATGTTTTAATGATATAGATGACCGGTTTCGGTTCTTTCTACAAAACCATCATGATGATGGTTTTGTAGAAAGAACCGAAACCGGTCACCTATATCATTAAAACATACATGTTGTGATCAAGACTGAACTTTGGTCAAAATACACAAATAGTGTCTCTTAGCTCTTACAAACACAGTACAACCAGTTACATTGGCGGTGCTACTAATTTTTTGAATTTCCAACCTCTGACTTACAGTGTACATTATTCTAACTGAAAAGTGTCTGATGACAAACCTTATCTGTTGCAATCAGTGCTGTAACTACTTATGAGTGGTTATCCTAAGTGTTCAACAATATTTTCGTCACGCGTGTTGTTTCCTATTACTCCAGTCTCAGCCCTTATTCTAGTCACCTTTATTTACCAGTACGTACACCCCGTGACAAAAGTGTGGCACCTATAACATACGGTCAGTTGCCAATGTATCTCATTGCACAAACACACCACCGGCGGCTGGTCAAATTATTAGAGTTGCAATTCTCCGTCACCAGAGTGGATTACTGCTGTTCACGTTTACTATTGTTAACAGGCCTAGTAAGAGATATAAGGGGCGCGACTGACGTCAGCTGGGGTACCACGTAGTCAAGTGAGACAGTGTAGTCATGCCCTGACAAGGGTTTGAAGGGTATACTGCACAGACAAATTCGGAACACTCAAGATAAATTTCGAACATAAATATCAACCGTTAGCAGACAAAGATATATTATTTACGTCGTGACTGAAATTTAAAATCAAATGCGTCTCTTCTTAATTGCTAAAACAAGAAGACTTGATATTTTTGTTACAGCGCCATCTGCCAAGAAATGGGGAACAATGGCTTGAGTAAACGTTGCGTATTTGTTTGGCGCAGAATCAGAATATGCAACAAAAATGAGGATTCCCTTTGGATAATGCCAAGTGGACCGCACACACGCAGGAGGAATGGTTAAGAGGTGATCAGAGGTATCACAGATAAATGCCCTCTTTAATAAGTCCAACTAAATTAACAAACATTAAACTTGTACCTTTTTGCGCGATGTGTCATTTTCGAGATATTTAGTTGCCTCGAGTCAAAACAAAGATCCTGCATACTGGCTACAGAGGTTCTATTCCGCGCTACTGACTGTTCACTACATGTACATTCCACCACTAAGGGAAAACACCATACACTGTAATTTATTCGCTCTCGAGAAAGAGGGAGAAAGTCTGTTGCAAACTCAGTGAAACTGTTCCCCTCAGCACGGTGCGATAACCAAGCATTTCATTTCAGTTTTCCTTGTAGACCCTCACAGGTCATGAGTGGCCTTCTATTCTGTTATCTTCCGGCCGGCCGAAGTGGCCGTGCGGTTAAAGGCGCTGCAGTCTGGAACCGCAAGACCGCTACGGTCGCAGGTTCGAATCCCGCCTCGGGCATGGATGTTTGTGATGTCCTTAGGTTTAACTAGTTCTAAGTTCTAGGGGACTAATGACCTTAGCAGTTGAGTCCCATAGTGCTCAGGGCCATTTGAACCATTTGTTATCTTCCAGAACATAAAGGATGTAGTCAAGAAAGAGGGTGGCATACAATGATGACACGCGACGTAGCCATTTTGGTTCTCATCTGCCTGCTAGGGGCTTTCCACGGCAGCAGTTATTAGGGGTTGGCTGCTTCCGGACAAGTCAAATTCCACGCGTTACTGGTGTTGCCGAACCGCTGCTGATGCGGTTGCACCGAAGTCCATGACAGTGAACGCAGAAGAAGCGCTACGTTTCCTGATATGATCAAACGATAACGTTGCGAGGTATTACACAAATATTTCAGGTTTTCCCTTAAAGATGTTGAGCAACTTCTTTGCTCCTGATTTGTTCTACAAATTGAGTAACGTGCTGTTTGGCAGTGGTTTACATCTGTTCTGACATTGAGTCTGTGTTAGGCCGTTCAAATGCATTCATGGAGCAGTTGTACTATCCGAGCAAACTTATTTAAAATACAAAAAATACATGTATTCACAACGGTTGATGGAAATATGGTACATCATGATTGGCTCGAAACATAGTCTTACCACCCACTCACCCAACCTCCCACCCACCAACCCACCCACACACACACACACACACACATACACACACACACATACACACACAAGCACAAAGATCAGTATATATGCACTAACACACATCGGACATTAATCTTCGTAAGCGTGGTCATAGAAAATAATGATGTAGGGAAAGGTACCGACGGTATGGAATGAAGTAAACACTGAGAAGAACATGGAGATACCGTGTTATCGTGTGGAACAGCGATGTCAGCACGTAACAAGGCTCTGAAAGTGGTATTATTGTGGGCGTTCAATTAACTGTCTAGTCTACTAGTGCAATATAGAGATTTGTGGTTCATGCGGACGTGACGGTTGCCAAATGTTGGCCTGTATCAGAACGTGAGGACATGGGAACTCGTCGTCAAGATCCCGCGGTCGATTCTGAATTGATGGTTGCTGTATTGTACAGCAAGCACACTAACCATTTCACACCTGCGCCTGCCGTCCGAAACAAGTCCGAGCTATGGAATGCACAGATTTACGTTAACACCACCACACCAACGTCGGTGTGCTGGGATGCTCCCACGGCCGTGAAGCATGTAGTTATACGGTTATCGATCCCCTACCAAACTATCAGTCTAGCAAAAGAAACAAAAAAAGAGCGAATACTTCAAGAACAACAGTGGACGCCATCCTAAGAGCAAATTAAATCTCATGAGTAATTTCAAACTGAAGATTTTCCCTCACCCTGCACGATATCAAAGTTTAGCAATCAATACTACGCTACTGGCCATTATAATTGCTACACCAAGAAGAAATGCAGATGATAAACGGTATTCATTGGACAAATATATTACACTATAACTGACATGTGATTACATTTTCACGCAGTTTGGGTGCACAGATCCTGAGAAATCAGTACCCAGAACAACAACCTCTGGCCATAATAACGGCCTTGATATGCCTGGGATTGAGTCAAACAGTGCTTGGATGGCGTGTACAGGTACAGCTGCCCATGCAGCATCTACACCATACCACAGTTCATCAAGAGCAGTGACTGGCGTATTGTGACGGGCCAGTTGCTCGGCCACCATTGACCAGACGTTTCCAATTGGTGAGAGATCTGGAGAATGTGCTGGCCAGGGCAGCAGTCGAACTGCTGTATCCAGAAAGACCCGTACAGGACCTGCATCATGCGGTCGTGAATTATCCTGCTGAAATGTAGGGTTTCGCAGGGATCGAATGAAGGGTAGAGTCACGGGTCGTAACACATCTGAAATGTAACGTCCGCTGTTCAAAGTGCCGTCAGTACGAACATGAGGCGACCGAGGCGTCTAACCAGTGGCACCCCATACCATCACGCCAGGTGATACGCCAGTATGGCAATGACGAATACACGCTTCCAATGTGCGTTCACCGCGATGTCGCCAAACACCGATGCGACCATCATGATGCTTGGATTCATCCGAAAAAATGACGTTTTGCCATTCGTGCACCCAGGTCCATCGTCGAGTACACCAATGCACGCGCTCCTGTCTGTGATGCAGCGTCAAGGGTAACCACAGCCATGGTCTCCGAGTTGATAGTCCATGCTGCTGCAAAGGTCGTCGAACTGTTCGTGCAGATGGTTGTTGTCTTGCAAACGTTCCCATCTGTTGACTCATGGATCGAGACGTGGCTGCACGATCCCTTACAGCCATGCGGATAAGATGCCTGTCATCTCGACTGCTAGTGATACGAGGCCGTTGGAATCCAGCACGGCGTTCCGTATTACCCTCCTGAACCCACCGATTCCACATACTGCTCACAGTCATTGGATCTCGACCAACGCGAGAAGCATTGTCGCGATACGATAAACCGCAATCGCGATAGGCTACAACCGACCTTTATCAAAGTCGAAGCATGATGGTACGCATTTTTCCTCCTTACAAGAGGCATCACAACAACGTTTCACCAGGTAACGCCGGTCAACTGCTGTTTGTGTATGAGAAATCGGGTGGAAACTTTCCTCATGTCAGCACGTTGCCGGTGTCGCCACCGGCGCTTACCTTGCGTGATTGCTCTGAAAAGCTAATCATTTGCATATCACAACATCTTCTTCCTGTCGGCTGAATTCTATCTGTAGCACGTCATCTTCGTAGTGTAGCAATTTTAATGGCCATTAGCGTAAATCCGGTCTGTATGATAAAGAGAAAAATTTCCAAACCGCTTTTAAGATCGAATTCTTTATAGACGAAGCTAAGCATGTTGAACGAGTAAATATTCATCTCAGGTGTTTTAAGGAAGCAACTTACATGAAGAGCAAGGGACGAAGAAAACAGCTTTCGCTGCAACAGGCTGCAGACTTTTTAGACAGCTCATGAATGGTGTTGCGTTTCTTGCTAGGTGTGCACTGATTATTTTAACTGACTGCCTATGTGGACTGCAGAAGCTCTCAGTGTCTGAGCTTAGGCTGTGAAATGCTGTTTCGCTTTTGTGGGATTTCAAGCGAAACAGTTTAACAAAAAAGTCAATTTTCCTCTGGTTTGGCGCATAGAAAGGAAATAGTCATTTGCTATCACCTCTAACACCATTAAATTTTTTTAAGCCAGTTTTTTTGTACTACACAATGCGGACCCTGTTAACCGTTTTTCAAACTGTTGAGCAATTATATTTTCCCAAAACGTTTACGGGTCTTCACCATCCATACATTCATTATCTCATCTCTGGTATCGACGTTTCAGAGAGCAACTACAGCTATAAGACTTGAAATTCTGCAAATCTGACATATTCCTGACATAGTGGGGGAAACATTGTTTACATCAGACAAAATCTGTGAATTATACGAAGTGAATCCAGCGATCGCCAGTAGCTACGGTCTCGAATTTCTGCTACGGACGTTCGATGGGTCACTAAGCTTTCAACTAAGATATCTTTAGAGAAGGATGAGACAAAACCCTTAAGTTTTTTCTTTATCGGTATTAACATTATAGTAAGTCTGCACAACATACGAAGTTGTGTCAAAAGGTGGTCAAAAAATCGTACGATCTAGATTCTATAGGAGACATCCTCCCCCGGCACTGTACGACATAATGGCACGTCAAAACATGCGACCTATCAGCGTGGATCCGTAGTCACGGTCGTCGATTTTCCAAGTATCACAAGACATGTCGTCCTCTGAAAAAATTCCACCGGGCTTTGGGAAATGTGGTGTTCAATGCGGTAAGGCCATGGGAATTAGGAATGTTAGTGTAAAGGGAGGTGGCAACAATAGTGACGAGCAGGGCACCATGTGGTAAATGGACAGGACGTGTGGAGAGTCGGTGGAGGAAGTGGTTGGTGTCATTTATGTAGGAGGGTTGGTTCTGGCTAATAGGTTGAAGGTATTGGTCCACGACATCAGAGATTCTTTCAGTGGGGGCACAGTAATCAGTCACAATGGGGCGCCCTGGGTGGTCAGGTTTATGGACTTTGGGAAGCATGTAGAAGGTAGGAGTGCAGGGTGTGGTAGTGGTGAGTAGAGACATGAACTCCGGGGAGAGGTTCTGGGATAGGTGTAGGGATTTGAGTAGTGACTGGATTTCTGATGTGGGGTCGCTGTGGCAGTATTTGTAGGCGGAAGTAACTGACAGCTGGCGTAGTCGCTTGCCCTTCAAAACAACAGTGGTGGAGCCTTTGTCTGCAGGTAGGATTATGAGGTTGGGATCAGTTTTTAGATGGTGGACTTCAGTTCTTTCTGTGGATGTAAGGTTAGTTTTCATGTTTAGGGATTTAGTCTGATTGGTAGAGTTGATGGCGAAAAAGTGTTTTCACTGTAGGGAGAAGGAGAGAAGGTCTTTAACAAGTCCTGCATGATTGTATTTGGGAGTGGGGCAAAGGTGAGGCGTTTTGGAAGGACGTTCCCTGTCTAAATCAGCCCTGGACGGTGATCTATAACAAGTGGGTGAGAGCCGCTCTTCTATTTTCCGAGTAGGCTTCTGTCCGTTGTCGTCCGGTCATTAGCGGATTCTACTTGGCCGGCAAGTGACCGAGGAGAAGTCAATACCTTCAACCTCAGCGCCGCCCGTGGCGCTGGTGGAACTCGCGCAAGTGGCGAGTCTTTATCGCACTGGCACCAGCTCGCTCAAATAAAATGGTTCAAATGCCTCTGAGCTCTATGGGACTTAACACCTGAGGTCATCAGTCCCCTAGAACTTAGAACTACTTAAACCTAACTAACCTAAGGACAGCAGAGAGTCGCCATTAACCAGCTCAGAATTCTGTTCCGAACACGCTGACTGCCGTGCCTACTGGAATAACTGATACTAATAACATCAAAGAAGAAATGAATGAGCAAGTCCACAACGTATTCCGTGCGCTTACATAACAACATTACAACAAAGGCGGCCAAGACCAACCGGGACAAAACCAGAGAAGAAGACAAGGAAGATGGCTAGTGCACTTTCTGTATGTGAAGGGTGTCTGTGAATGGCAAGGTAACGTCCTCCGCCGGTGACGTCCCAAACGTATTTTCCGCAGCAGCCAAAAAGGATCCACGACATGATAAGTTCCTTCAAGAATGCAGTGAACAACCTTAATAGTGCAAGAGTGTATGACCTACGTTGAGAGCGCGGGGCTGCCTACATACAGGGGACAGGGAGGCCAGTCAGCACACCATCAGCGGAACATGAACACTATGTGCGATTAGCACAACACGATAGATCGGCGACAGTGGAATACCACCGTGACTGTGAACAAACTGTAATGTTCTAGGAAGCCCGTGTGCTGGCGAAAGAATCCTGGACGCGCCAGTGCAAAATACCAGAGGTACCTGTTATTATTAAGCAGCCTGAAAACATTAATAGACAGATTGGTTACAAACTTGCAGCATCCTGGCTGCCGACTAGATGACTATCCCAGTCTGACGGGCCGCCAATCCAAACAAACTTTTATAGAGGAAACTGCCAGGGAGACCTTCCGGACGACTATCCTGACTCAGTCATCCATCCATAGTAGAGCAGCACGAACATTTCGTCCTCCAAAATCTCAACTCCTTCATTGAGGACAATGGGTACGTCGATAGGATTCGAAGGAGCAGGTTACGTCTCCTATTTCAAACTTTCAGGCTGCAAAGATATGTGATACGCCTCGTCTTAAATTCTCTCTGCCTCCTGCATTTGGTTTGGAATGTGACGTACTAAACCACCAGTCCACGATCCTCTATCAGCCCACAGGGTGAGATCGATCTTTCAGTACTTCTGATCGCGTTTCCCATTTGAGTCCATCAACGTGGCCCTCATCGCTCAAAATATTCACTGACGGTTCCAAAACAAGAGAGGGCACTGGCTTTGCTTACTTCTACGGTGATCCACTATCTTTGGCTATGTTCTACCAAAGTCGAAGTCCTTGCAATCAAGAAAGCTCTTCAATATGCGGCAAACCATTTCAACGACATCCTTATTGTCACGGAAGCGAGAGGTGCACTGGAATACCTGGGAAAGGAGCAATGGGGCTCCTACACTAACCGTCATGTACTCGATGTAATTAAGTTACTCTACCGGTGTGAAAGTCATCATAAAGGTGTCCAGTTATTATGGATCAAGGGACAGAGGTATCTCATGTAACGAGATAGCGGACCACCTGGGAAAACAAAGTGTGACTGATGCCCAACCCTACCACATCTGCCTGCCACATACAGATTTTGTTGCTAGCGTGAATGCGTGAATGTACAGGCTGCACAATGACATTTACTTGGAATTATCTTAATTTATAATACGTATGCTGTATATGCGATATTGTATAAAAGGTCTGTAGTTATTCACTTCTCTGGCTAAACGATTAATGACAAAGGCCAATAAATAATAAAAAACCGTGCACTCCAGAAACGAAGTTCTGATTTATAGACGTAGACTACAAATTTCTGAGAAGCATGTGAAACACAGTGCTTTTAAATAGTATTGCCTGTACCAGAAAAGTAATGAATTTTACAACAGCTGCGCTGCACCTTTCCTCAATTCCATCCGCAACATCAATGTTCCCTGAGGAAGGCAGTTGCGATACTGTAGAAATATTTATGTTTAAAGTATTTTATACAACAACGTGGTACAACACGCAGAATAATGTTAATCATCATGACGTCGGTCACGGAAGACTATGTAGTTAAAAATACCGATATGACACATGTCGCAAATAAACGAAAAGCCCCTGTATTTAACCTGTCACAGCTTCAAGCGAAGGTCTACGAACAAATCCTACGCTACACCATGACTTAACTTTTGCAGTAAATTGGAATATTATTTGTTTTTACTTAAGACAACTAAATATCTCGAAAACGACCCAATGTGCGAAAAATTATGTAGCTGAAAAGTTCATACTAGTAAAGAGAACATCTGTCTGCACTGTAACTGACCACCTCCTAACCACCCCTCCTGCGTCGGCGGGGTCAACTTTGCACTTTTAAGTAGGAACCCTAGTTGTTGTTGCATATTCGGAATTTACGCCAAAAAATTGGTACTGATTACTGAAATCATTCATGGCCGATGGCACTGTAATCGACAAATATCAAGGACGCCTGTTTTTGCAATTGAGAACCGACACATTTTTTCCTACATTTCATTTAAGATGTAAATGTAAATCTTCGTGTGCTAACGGTTGATACAGATGTTTAGAGGTTACTTTAGTGTTGCCTATATGATTGTGCAGTTCAAATAATATGGCTAGACACTAACATTTCTGACAAATAAGCTACTTATACGGTAACGTAATTTTTGGTTTCCTGCGGGATTGATACCGGTGAATTCGTAAACCATTGCAATTTTGGTGGCCACCCTCGAATAGCCACACCAGGGTAAAAGATTTCGGTGTGTGTTTCCATCCAGCCGCCGCAACCCTTGTGCTGGTCGCTACGTGGCTACCGGCAGGATACGAACCACAACCATTGTAAAGGTAAAGTGTCCACAGTGTGATAGTGACAGGCGCACCTGGCATGGATACTCACCAAAATCGAGTTACCCTATGGTGAGATATCACGTATCCCGATAGAACAGGAAACTATTACATCCACGTCGTTGTTCCTGGATCACGCTGAACCAAATTTCTAACCATAGATCGAAACAGCTAATCAAATTGTACTGTACAATCAAATTTGCAACATTCAAGTAAATTTCGAACATACATATCAACTGTTAGAACACCAATGTTCACATTTACATCGCAAATGAAATCTATAATCAAATACGTAGAGTCTCAATTACAAAACAGGCTCACTTGATATTAGCCGATTACAGCACCATCTACCAATTTGAGTAACCCAAGAGTATTTTTTGGCGTTGAATCCGAACTGGCAATTAAAATGTGTGATCCCCGTTTGGAAATACAAAATTGACCTTATCCACACAGGAGGGGTAGTTTGGAGAGGGCCAGATGTATATCAGACAAATGTCCCCTTCATTAACATTATCTTTCCATCTACAACTTTTTTTTCTTTTTTTTTGTCTATATGTTGGTTCCGATACGTTTAGTTGACTCAAGTTAAATCGAACACTCTGTATACTGTCTACAGAAATTCACCTCTGTGGGAAAATATCACTCACGGTAATTTATTCGCTTTCGAGAAGGAGACAAACGTATGTTGCTAACTCAGTGGATTTATTCCCGTCAGCACAGTGCGATAACAAAACATTTCATTTCAGTTTTCCTTGTAGACTTTCAGAGGTCATGAGTAGCCTTATATTTTTCATTGCCTGTTATCTTCCAGTATATAAAGGCTGCAGCTAAGAACGAGGTTAGCAGCAAGTGATGACGCGTGGTGTAGCTGTTTTAGTGCTCCTCTGCCTGCTAGGGGCTTTCCATGACAGCGGTTACCGGGGGATGTACGCTTCCGGACAGATGAATATACAAACGATAGTGGCGTTGCCGAACCGCTGCATGTACGGTTACGTCGAGGTTCATGATGGTGAATGCAGAAGAAGCGGTACGTTTCTTGAGGTTTTCAGTCGTTAATATCGTTTGGTATCCTACAGATATTTCTGCTGTTCCCATAAGGATGTTGAGCACCTTCTTTGACCCTGACAGTTCTAAAATTTCGCTAAGACGTTTTCAGCAAGTGAGTTTGTGTTAGGGCATTCAAATACGTTCTTGCAACAGTTATTTGAAAACAACTTATTTAAAATACTCTTAAAATATACGTGTATTCGCCAAATTCTGATGGAGATACTGTACACACTACCTCGCTGGGGAAGTACGCATGCGCAGGAAACCGAATGAGAAGAAAAAATAAAACTGTAAGCTACTTACCACACACGTATTCATACACACACACACACACACACGTCCGCACGTTACCGAAATGTCGGTCCATGCTCAACGAGTCTCTTTGCATTATATCTTACAATATCGTGGAAAGGTCATTTTGCAGAACATTATCTTAATTGGTATTAAAATATGGTTGGATGCTATTTACTCTCGATGTCACATTACTAATATCAACATTTACTTTAATAACACAAATTTGAATTTAACACTTCCACACAAAATAATTTTCAATCTTTATCAATAAAAATTATTTCTTGAAACAGTAGTTGTCCAGCCGGAAATTTTTTCAGGTTAATGTAAATTTCCTCTCTGCCAGACATTTAATATCGCTAGATAACTGATCAAATATTTTTGAAGTGGCATTAATCACACTTTTTATCAACTAAAGCCAATTTAGCTTATGGACATTTTTCTTACAGTATTGTAATTTCGGGTGTAATTATTCTTTTTGAGCTGTAATGGATTATTTTTTTAAAAAAAAAGTAAGATAGAAAATGTGTGGTGTGATTACACACTTAAAATATCTAAATCCTCGAACAAATGCCTACAGAATGATCGAAGTTGATCACCAGTTATCACACTTGTGATACACTTTGGCGTAATGCAGACTTTCATTCCCATAAATTAGGAATTCAGTTCCACATCACGTCACTGGGACATAATAAGCAAAGGATGTTAGCTTACTGATTTGTCACTTTGAGCGGTTTTGATAATGAAAAGTGTAAAAGTGAATGAAGTGGTTTTTCCTTGTTCTAAATGAAGTGTATTATCTAAGCATTATATAATGTTTTTCTTCCTATTTAAATTCTCACCAAAAACTTCAAAAACTGTGCTTTGATCGCTGACTAATGTTCATGCTTTAAAGTTATAAGTAGTGGCGTACCTGATGATGTGCAGACGCAAACGCTGAGTTTTCTGAAAACTGAGGGAGAAACCATTAGCAGAAAACCAGTCATTGATACTCCTAAACTCATAATCTGCAGTATCTTATCTTTCTACATGTGTGTTTGAACTGACAGACTTTTGTCATCTGCCAAAAGAACTAATACTGCTCGATGTGCTATAAACAGAAAGCCATTAGCACATATAAGATACAACAGAAAGAACTCCGCTATATACAGTTGATGACTCACGAAGTGGTGCGTTTCTTAGCACCTCTTTGTGACACATGACGTGAGCCATGTGTTACCTGTGTTATTAATGTCCTAAAACTTCATTTTCTGTGAAAAAATTTTTGATTTACAGAGGTAAACTCCTTGGATAAGTCACAGAAGATGCTGACTCATGCTGTTTTGTTAATACTTGTATAATTTTACGAGTGAATGTATAGATAACCTTACTAGTTGAGCAATCCTTTTTTTCTATGTTGAATTGCTAGGTATATCACTGTTTAAATATGAGACACGATGCTAGAGCATTTCACTTTATGAAACATTTTAGAAATTGGCAGCAGCAGTGAAACACGTCAGTAATTATTAACATAGTCATTATCACCGTTCTCACAGAGAAATTTAACTACCGCATTTTTAACATTCTGGTTTGATGCCTGGATTAACTGAAATATTACGTATTTCAGGGAAGATGATACTGATTTTGTGTCAGCATTGTACACACCATGAGCTCAGTGTGAAGTTTGACTTTTTAGAGAGTTTATTACATTCTTTGTTATAGATGAAAATTGGATGAGTGTTCTAGGTTACTAAATTTTAAAGAAGACGGTTTCTTAACATTCCCCTTGCTTTTTCTGATGAACTCAAGCAATCTATTGTTTCTACTAAATTTACCGAAATTAAAAGCACTTGCAATATGTAACTTTTCGTTTCAATTTTTTCACTATGAATTAATTTATTTCCAAACCATTATTCTCAAGCACGTATCTAACGTCAGAGAGTCTATTAACTATTGAGTATAAATTTATTTGCTTTCTTCGAACGTGTGTAAAGATAGAATCAGTGCTATGTTGATCAAAACGCGTTGGATAATTCCTTACTATAATCAAATCACTTGATGTGAAATATGTTTATAGGTTATTTTTTTCTAAAGATAGAATCAGTGCTATGTTGATCAAAACGCGTTGGATAATTCCTTACTATAATCAGATCACTTGATATGAAATATGTTTATAGATTATTTTTTTCTCTCGCAGTGCTCAATAAAACCTACACCGACATAACTACACAACATTATTCCTTGTTCTTGTCTGACAGATAACTTACAGTGAATGAAGAAGCGTGCTACGTAGTTCAAAAATTCGCTGTGGGGATCTGTATACAACTATTTTTATATTATAATTTTCTTTTGTGGCAGGTCATCAGTATACACCTCTGTATCGCGATCTCTGTAATGTTTCTAAACTAGTGTGCCACCTGCCTTTGTACTGGGTGATCAAAAAGTCAGTATAAATTTGAAAACTGAATAAATCACGGAATAATGTAGATAGAGACGTACAAATTGACACACATGCTTGGAATGACATGGGGTTTTATTAGAATCAAAAAAAATACAAACGTTCAAAAAATGTCCGACAGATGGCGCTTCATCTGATCAGAATAGCAATAATTAGCATAACAAAGTAAGACAAAGCAAAGATGAAGTTCTTTACAGGAACTGCTCAATATGTCCACCATCATTCCTCAACAATAGCTGTAGTCGAGGAATAATGTTGTGAACAGCACTGTAAAGTAAGTCCGGAGTTGTGGGGAGGCATTGGTTTCGGATGTTGTCTTTCAGCATCCCTAGAGATGTCGGTCGATCACGATACACTTGCGACTTCAAATAACCCCAAAGCCAATAATCCCACAGACTGAGGTCTGGGGACCTGAGAGGCGAAGCATGACGAAAGTGGCGGCTGAGCACACGATCATCACCAAACGACGCGCGCAAGAGATCTTTCACGCGTCTAGCAGTATGGGGTGTTTCTTTTTTTTTTTTTTTTTTGTTCTAATAAAACCCCATGTCATTCCAAGCATGTGTGTCAATTTTTACCTCTATGTCTACATTATTCCGTGGTTTATTAAGTTTTCAAATTTATACTGACTTTTTGATCACCCGGTATATGTGTCAGCTCCCTGCTTTTCCTCATTCATGCTACAAGAGATAGATGCTAATCCATAACCATTTATCTTTGACTTACCGACCCTTGTGTTCATACTGAGATCGGACTGACGCATTACATCTACCGTTTCATTACTTTCTAAAGCTTTCAAATAAACAAGAAGCTTGCCTACTTTATTTTTTAATCCCCTGGTATAGTGATCAAATGAATTAATGCTTCTTTTTGACCTGTTGTTACATAATATGTAGTAATTTTTTACCATAAAACGTATTTCAAAATTTCCTGTTTGTATCCAGAGTATATCCTATGAAACTCAGTTTATGACGCTATTATCAAGGAACTAGTGTGACAGAAATGTCGCCACACCCGTTTTCCATTATTATCTTTACCAGAAGCTCAGTTAAATTATCCTTTACTCTCTTATGCAGATGGATATTATGCTCAGTTCCTATTATTGTGAGTGATCATTATGTTTAATTTCTCTGGACATTCATTGGCACAGACGCACTTGATTTTCCTCCTGGGTATTTTTGAAATGCGATTCAATATTTGGTGCATTGTGTCATAGTTTATTCCTTCCCCGTATGGTTGAATTCTCTGCAAGGTCCCCTGGTCTACAAGCTCTCCTGCTACCTGACAGAAACGACACCTCTTCCCATGTATTTGTGGAAGGGTCTGGTTTGATAATTGTATGTGTCATTCAGGTGCAACAGTAACACATAGGCTAATTAATGTATGAGATTAATTGTTGCTCATAGTTCGACTTTATGTACAGAAGCTATTCGTGAAGTTATTGGCACCACGTTGTATGGCTGTTTGCACTTAATAACAAGATGTGTTGTTCGGGAATGGGTATGTCAAGCAGAAATCGGTAACCACTACAGCAAAAATTGTGTATTCATGCAAATGAGATGGACAAAATAAAACTTATCACATTTCCTCAGCGCTGAAAAGTTGCCTCACATGAGCAACCGTTTGGATTGTTCTGCATCGTCTACTGTAGGTTTGTCTCGCATAAGAACGGAAATGTCTTAAATAATATGAAGAATCTTCTCTGCTGAGTATTTCTGTGCATTAGCCTGATAAACACTTTGGGAATAACAGTAGGCGGTAATCTGACGTATATTAAGCCTCATCTACACCACCTTTATCGGGTCTGCATACAGTTCAAGGTAGAACGCAAATTCCCCTGGAAGGTCGTTCGTGAGGACAATGTCAGTACACGGATACCCATTCGAATCGCTGGTTGAAATGAAAATTACATGGACCATAAAAAAATTGTAAAATATGGATCTAAATCCTCTTACTCTTAGACTTATTCGACATGGCTTAAGCAGTCTTCCGTTTATTGCATTTGTTTTTGAAACCTAGAAAGTAATCTTGCTCATTGTGCAGCTCAGTTGCAATCTACAGAAGTAGTAAAGTGTACTGTACTACAGTACTCAAACAGCATTTGGAGAGAACTTCCTGTTTTCCCCTGATTAACACAGTTTTAGTGTACTAGATTTCAAGCGGTACGTCTTGTTTATTTCTTTCACTCCTTCCAGTTTTCTTCAGTGCCTAAAGTATCAATAGTTTCAATGTTTCTACCTGTTTCATTGTTTCTGCTTCTGTTGCTGCTTTCAAGTGTTGCTCTGTTTGTACTTGTTACACTTATTATAATTGTAACACTGTTTCCGACTGTTAACATGGGTCTACTTGCTACACCCCTCCTACTCGTTTCAGTGCACCTAGTCGTGATACTGCTTGTATTTGTTGGATTGCTTTCTTTTTTTTCACTACTTCTACATCTTTAACTGTTTACTGACGGCTACCAGAGGGGGCTATATAAGGAAAATAAGTTTTACGACAATATTACAGAAAGAGAAAAGGACGCAGATGAAGATTAGATAGGAGATAAAAGACGACACTGTGAGAGTAACTCCAGTCAGGACTGAAAGACCTTAATGGAAGCAAGGCCCCTGGAGTAAAATACATTCCTTCAGAATCACTGAAATCGTTGTGAGTTCCTACCATGACAAGATTGTCCTACCCCCCCTCCCCTCCATGTATGCTAGATATATAACACCATCAGACTACATTTTATTTTATTTTATTTTATTTTATTTTATTTTATTTACATCAGTCGTCTGGTTTCATGCGGCACACCACGAATTCCTCTCCTGTGCTAACCTCTTCGTCTCAGGGTATCACTCGCAATCTACGACCTCTATTATTTGCTGGATATATTCCAATCTCTATCTTCGTCTACTGTTTTTCCGCTCTACAGCTCTCTCTAGTACCATGGAAGTCATTCCCGCATGACTTAACAAACGTCCTATCATCCTGTCCCTTCTCCTTATCAGTGTTTCCACATTTTCCTTCCCTCTTCGAATCTTCGTAAAACCTCCTCATTCCTTACCTTATCGGTCCACCTAATTTTCAACATTCGTCTGTAACACCACATCTCAAATTCTTCGATTCTCTTCTGTTCCGGTTTTCCCACAGTCCATATCTCACTATCATACAATGGTGTACTCCAGACGTACATTCTCAGAAATTTCTACCTCAAATTAAGGCCGACATTTGATATCAGTAGACCTCTCTTGCCCAGGAATGCCTTTCTCGCCTTAGCTAGTCTGCTAGACGACGATATAGCACTCCGTCTTCAGGTCACAAGTGGCCCATCCGGACCATCCGGCCGCCGTGTCATCCTAAGCTGAGGATGCGGATAGGAGAGACGTTGGTCAGTATACCGCACTTCCAGTCATTATGATGGTTGTCTTTGTCCGGAGCCGCTACTATTCGGTCGAGTAGCTCCTCAATTGGCATCACGAGGCTGAGTACACCCCGAAAAATGGCAACAGCGCATGGTGGCCTGGATGGTCACCCATGCAAGTGCCAGCCACGCCCGACAGCGCTTAACTTCGGTGATCTCACGGGAATCGGTGTATCCACTGCGGCAAAGCCGTTGCCAGACTACAATATAAGTGTAATATTTCCAATTTCAGAGATGGAAAGTGCTGAAAGGTGTAAATAATACTGAACCGCCATTTGAATAACTCATGGATGTAAAATATTGCCACGAATTATGTCATGAAGAATAAAAAAATTGATAGAGACCAACCTTGTGGGAGATATTTTTGGGTTCTAGAGAAATATAAGAAGACACTAGGCCAGTGCCTCTCACACAAGGAAAATTTCGGTCGTGCGAAGCGGGGTGCAGGGTGTTTCCACAGTGCATCGGTCAAACTCGGTTTAATCCGCCTCAACTCGGCTCGCACGGTGAAACCGCCGTGGTACACTGCCAAGTGCGTTAATAGACGGATTATTCGATACTGAAACAGATACGCTTAAGACAGTTAAATAACCGATCAACCTGCTCCGAGGAAAGCGATTTCCTAAAGCCCATTTAAACAGGAGTGGGTACGTTCTTGTTTGTTTGCCAGTTGTGACGATAAAGCCAAATGTCTAATCTGGAAGGAATTATTACGCGCGTGAAAAAAATCGTCTATCGGAAAACACTAAAGCAAACAGTATTCAGAAAAGTATAGGGAAGTCATGGGGGTACCCAAGAGAGGACGAGTTGGAGAAGTTGCAAACACTTGCAGAAGATAATTCTGTACCCACAAATGAGGCTTGTACCAGTACATGTTTATTTTAGTTAAGGACATGCGAAAGGAAATGAAATTTTCTTACTTTTCTCTAAAATGTGTATTTGTTTTCGTTTTCGCTTGTAGCAATTCTTAACGTTAGCCATGCTTTAGACCGCATGGCTTTCCGGATTTGGAAGGAGCACCTGGTTGCTGGCACGAATCCGCCCAGCGGACTTGTGTCGAGGTCCGGTGAGCCGGACAGACTGTGAGAGGTTTTTAGGGTGTTTTCCATCTGCCTTGGCGAACGCGAGCTGATTCCCCTTATTCCACTTCAGCTGCACTATGTCGGCGATTCCCTGGGGGGGGAGATGGGGGGGGGGGGGGGCTCTCCATCGGGGGCCGCACCGCACAATAACCCTAAAACAGTGGTTCGGTGTGGGGCGGCGGAGGGGTGGACTGCGGTAGTCGTCGTTGGGTTGTGGACACTCTGGCTGCAGTGTGGACGGAGCCTCTCCGTCGTTTCTAGGGCCCGGTTAACACACATAAAATACAATAAACATTCTTAATGTAATCTTTTTCTCTAATTTAGGATGAAGAAGATGAAGTGTGCTGCGAAAGGATTCATATAACTAGTTATAAACTTGCTCTACGTTTGGCAAGATCTAGGAATCCTTTATGGAATGTTTTGTAGGACGTAGTAGAGACAATGAACCGCACGTTAGCTTCCAATTATAGCAGAATACTATTTGCCAGCACGACAATATATCAGCGAATCAGGGACACTGCCAGTAGCTTTGTCTAAATCTACAAATGCTGCAGTTGTAGGTTCGCCTTCCTTCTAAGATAGCCGGCCGTTGTGGCCGAGTGGTTCTAGGCGCTTCAGTCTGTAACCGCGCGACCGCTATGGTCGCAGGTTCGAATCCTGTCTCGGGCATGGATGTGTGTGATGTCTTTAGGTTAGTTAGGTTTAAGAAATTCTAAGTTCTAGGGGACTGATGACCACAGATGTTAAGTCCCATAGTGCTCACAGCCATTTGAACCTTCTAAGATACGTCGGAGAGTCACTGTTGTCTATCGCAGGGCCTATCACAGATTTTGCGTGAGCTCATCGCGAAGCGCAGAACGCAGAAGTCGGTTTTGCTATGTTCACGACGGTACAAACCCCCACTCCTCGACTTGGCGCAATGGTGCTGTCTTCCTGTTTCCTTAAGCTTACACCACTCGCTCCTCATGTCTCGACCTTGCATAAAACTTAACCTCTGTTTCCTTTATCATTGTCAAATGCTTACGTCCAGCTGGCGCAAAGCTTAATTTGGTGGGACGGGATTACCAGTTCAAAAGAGATTTAAATAAATAATAATAATAATAAGTGTAAATTCGGTTTAAGCAGATAATTATCTCTTCTACTTCCCTCTTTTCTGTTTCCAATTACGTTACCAAGATCTAGAACATCAGATCGGCTGATAGCAATTCTAATAGCATTTTTTTAAAACTACGGTACCTGCTTGCAATCTAGTCTTCGTACAAGTCGAAACCTGATAAAACATTTCACATATGCAAATGAAACCAAACATAGAAATAATCTTCTCTACATCTCTACGCGACTTAGGAAATTCTTTCTTCGACCATTCTGGTAGAATTCGAGCGAATCTTTGGGTACTGCAAAATAAATCCTTTCGGTGATCATCGGTTTGCAAATCTATTAGTTCGAAATGTTGATGTGAAGACGCTCTTTCAGATCGAAAAGGCTTTTACAAACACATCAGTTATTGGCTGCAAATTAGTAATTTACTGTTACAAAAACAAAACCGAATGTTAATGTACGAATGTAATGCATAAAGTTGCTTTGAAGCAGTAAAGAGTGATGCACTGTGGACGATTGTGTTAATGTAATGTTATGCTTGTACTTTTTACAAAATCGATTTCATTTTGCTATGACAAGCCGGTACATTATCTACAATCTGTCGCTAAACTGATTTTCAAGGGGCTATAGCACCTCCACTTATTTTTCAAACTGTACCTCTTCCCACACAGACTGTATTAGACAAAACCATAGTAACGTTTTAGATAAAGGACTTTTAAAAAACCGGATGCCTTATTAAAGATGAAATTTGTACGTCGCTTTAACAGTTCAGGAAAATGTTGCGTACTTTTCTCTGAAACGTTTTTGAGGAGCTGAGGTTTACGTTGGAAAGCTTTTATGTTGCCGGGCATATCGTTGATGAGGTTGTCTTAATTTATGAAGTTTTTGACTTGAATAATTTATGAGAGCTGTATTATCTATTCAAAATTCTGAATCAGCTACTCATTCAGTCATGCAAAAGTAGCTCGGGACGTCTTTTGTTCTGTAAAAACTGAGCCACGGCGTGGCGTAGTAGAAAAACTCAGGAAATTATTTTTCCTTTACTCAGCCAACGTAACTTAGAATGGTAGGAGATATCTGGATGCTCTTCTTCAGAAGAAATTAAAAATTCTTTGACCTGATGATGAATGAGTCCATGAGAACAAATACAGTTAACGAAACGCACCACTACGTACATCACTCCTTGAAGACTGATAACTTTTGCACAAAGAGCCTCTTGGTGTGCACGACAATGAATGGAAGTTAAAATCGTCTTGTTAGGCTTTTTCCGCAGTAGGCTGATAAACCCTTTTACTTTACGTCACATTGCTGGTGCTCCGTCTGTGGTTGCGGAAAACAACTTTTCCCAAGTGACTTCTATTCCTACAGATGCAATTTCGACCGCTTCCATAACATGCGTACCTGCAGCGGTGTGCTTCACCGAAATCATATCCGCTAGGTCGTCGTTCACACCATGCAAAAAGAAGAAAAAGAAGAAGGAAGAAAAAGAAGGCTAAATTATCCTTGACGCTAGTATCCGTGGCCGTGGACGCATCAAGTCGAATGGTAAGGAAGATTTAAAATGTAGAGAGGCAATATAACGAAAAGCGTTTCTGAAAAGGAGAAATACTCTGAAGTGCCAAAGAAACTATTATAGGCATGCGTATTCAAATACAGAGATATGTGAACAGGAAGAATAAGGCGCTGAGGTCGGCAACACCTATATAAGACGACACGTGTCTGGCGCAGTTGTTAGATCGGTTACTTCTGCTACAATGGCAGGTTGTCAATATTTTAGTGAGAATGAACGTTGTGTTATAGAAGCCGCAAGAGCGATGGGACACAGCATCTCCGAGGCAGCGATGAAGTGGGGATTTTCCCGTACGACCATTTCACAAGTGCACCGTGAATATCAGGAATCCGGTAAATTATCAAATCTATGACATCGCTGCTGCCGGAAATAGTTTCTGTAAGAACGGGACCAAAGACGACTGAAGAGAATTGTTCAACGTGACAGAAGTGGAACTCTTCCACGAATTCCTGCAGATTTCAATGCTGGACCATCAACAAATGTCAGCGTGCGAACTATTCGACGTAACATCATCGATAAGGGCTTTCGGAGCCGAAGGCCCACTCGTGTACCCTTGATGATTGCACGACACAAAGCCTTACGCCTCGAATGGGCCCATCAACACCTGTATTGGACTGTTGATGACTTGGAACATGTTGCGTGGTAGGACGAGACAAGTTTCAAATTGCATCGAGCGGATGGACTTGCAGGGTATGGAGATAATCTCATGAATCCATGACTCTTCATGTCAGCAGGGGACTGTTCAAGCTGGTGGAGGCTCTGTAATGGTGTGGGGCGTGTGCAGTTGGAGTGATATGCGCCCCTGATACGTCTCGACAAGTGACACGTACGTTAGCATCCTGTCTGATCGCATCCATTCATTCATGTCCATTGTGCATTCCGACTGACTTGAGCAATTCCAGCAGGACAATGCGATACCCTACACGTCCAAAATTGCTACAGAGTGGCTCCAAGAACGCTCTTATGATTTTAAACACTTCAGCCGACCACCAAGCTCCTCAGACATGAACATTATTGAACATATATGGGATGCCCTGCAACGTGCTGTTCA
This sequence comes from Schistocerca americana, assembly GCF_021461395.2. NCBI lineage: Eukaryota > Metazoa > Arthropoda > Insecta > Orthoptera > Acrididae > Schistocerca > Schistocerca americana. Next base: position 402,037,679 of record NC_060121.1, read on the forward strand.
GAAGAGGTCTCGCACTCTTACGGATTTATGGACAGCCATGTAGGATTCATGGTATTAGTTCCCTCTAGCACTATTTCATGCATTAGCTGAATCCATGACACGTCCTGTCGTGGCCCTTCGGTGCTCGCGGAAGCCCTACGCGATATTAGGCAGGTGTGCCAGTTTCTTTGGCTCTTCAGTTTATATTAACGTCTAATATAAAATTTAAAATTATTAAGTATTAGCTGAGGTAATTGTCTGGTGTGTAACCTTGTGTGAAAGTGAAATACAGACGGTAGGCAATGTAGACGTGCCTGCATAAGAATGCTTCTATTAGATGTGTAAATCGAATAACGAATGATGAGATATTGATTCAATTTGGAAAACAATTAAATTTATCCCACAACTTGACTAAAAGAAGGATTTATAGGATACAGCCTGAGGCATCAATAAATTGCCAGTGCGCTAATGGAAGGATACGTTGGGAGTGGGAGAGGCAAAAATTTTAGAGACTAAGGTTTGAATATAGCAAGCAGAACCAAACTGATGTACGCTGAAGCAGTTATGTTGAGATGAGGAGACCTGCATGTGCTGAGCTAGCATGGAGAGCTGAGAGCTGCAGTCATCTGACTGAAGACCACAACAACAGTTACCGTATACTTTCTGGAGAAAGTAGTTATCATTTCTGCTACAAACGTCTTTGAAACAAAGACGTGGTGGCAAATCACTGTAATTTTGTACGCTCTAAACTGAAACGAGTGTGCAGCTAGTACTACCAATACTATATTTCCTACCACAATCGCATTACCAGTTGTTACTCATGTTGCTTGCATTCATATTTTCACTGGACTACAGTTCCTCTGTACTTAATTGGTGCATTATGTCTTGTTGATTCTTGTTTCATTAAGACTATACCAAAATCAGCGAGTGTAGAAGCAAATTTTGTACACATTTATCACCATAATTACTCACTGATACTACGTGTATCAGTGAAACTCGTAAATTTTATTCTCATCATGGTGGCATGTTTCAGAAAGTAATTTGCACAGAATTCAAATTAAGGATGGTATGGCTTCATTCTGGGGGCTAAAATGTAGTAAAATGAGGAACCGGTAATGACATGGGCTCGTGCTGGGTGCAAAATGGGAGAAATTCAAAATGAAAGAGCAAAATAAATTCGCATTAAATCTCATGCTTCACAAACCTCATACAGAATTAGAATCAAGACCGATTTAGGTGGCCATACACGCTGCTCAGTAATTGGACAGGTAGGGAGTTGAATAACAATTTTATCTAACCACATGACGGTGGCAGCGGATATTTGGTGTGAGTTCGGCGCGACATTTCCATGTCCGGCTGGGTCTCCTCTGGAGTCTCGTGCTTATTGATTGAGAGCCCGCATCTTTCATCTTCCCGTATCGCAGCTTTTGAAGCAGCGCCTAAGACAGCTTACATTGTTCCTTGTCTCGCGCTTCCGCCTAAGCGTTCTCAAGGTTAAACAACTGCCTACTGGTTGACGCGGTGCTATAGTCCTCGCTGGGTGTGTCAATATTATGTTTGGATGCTGAGCTCAGACGTGGGAACACAGTCGAACGCTTAAATATTTGGGCATCGGACCTTAACGAAGACCATCCGACACAGAATTGAAAATGAGGATGAGACAAAGTGACAACAGACACTAGAACTAATGCAAGAATCAAAGTCTGAAAACTTAATAAAAATAGACTGACATGACTCTAAAAAGCAGAGTGAGAATTCTTTATCCAAAATAACAGGCAAATGAAATACCACGGCGCACGAGAATACACAGAAACAATCTCTTGTCCGGCGCTAGAATTAGGTCAGATGGGACTTCCAGTCATCTCTCAATCAAAGTTCGAGTGGTCGCTGCCTGGATTCACCAAATCGTTGAATCATCAAGAGGACCAGATTGATCTCTGAAGGATCTGATCTATCCCAAGTTTGTTCACATTCCCCCACTCTCTACTCCAGGGCGTTAAATTTCCCGCCGTATCGTCTTTATCAGTGGTGTTCTCAGTTTTCAGAGTCATGCATTTAAATATGATGCTGGGTAACCACCCCTGCCTGTCTACGAATAGTGTACTAAACGTGCTTGAATAGTCTCTATATGGCTGCTAGTGCATGACGTGGGAAGTATGACGTCGTTTCCGTATCGTACTCAATTGTGCCACATTATACTGTTCGTTGCTGATACCCTAGGTGCTTACATGCCGCATTTTCTTGTGCAAACCGCTGAGAATTCCTTCAGGTATTTGTATGTGTCCTCGAACCACCGAGAAGGCTGCAGCTTAACAACAATCCTTTTCGTTTGAAACGTTAATGCCATTAATCTGTTGATCAAGTGTCTTAGAGGCTTGGAGCTCGAGGGCGTCCCTCAGCTGTCAGAAATAGTAAACACATCAGCTGAACACTACCTGCCTGTCTTCTGTGGCTTTTGGAAGAGTGTCACAGTGTCCAAATGGAAACCTTTTGAGTGTGGGGCTGCAAAGAATTATAATATTTACTTACAGGGTGAACATTAATTAAATCGTCAAACTGCAGGGATGAATTGCTGACTGGAAATGGTGGACAATAGATCCTATGAACTTGTGGCTGGAAGTGTACGGTGTGAGTGCAATGACAATAAATCATTCCAGAACATGGCACAGAGCTGCATCGCATTTTCGTCATAATAAATTTTCATAGTGGCCTCCATGGGATTGCAGGTGACAGAGTTAGTAGTGGTTGTCATGCGGGAAACGCAGAATCGTACTTTGGCTTACACCATATTTGCGGGCCACTTACCTGGAATCTGAACTGCTCGAGCGTTTGGGATCCCTATCAGGTCAGATTGAGGGAGGACATAGAAGCAATTCAGAGGCGGGCTGCTAGATTTGTTACTGGTAGGTTAAATCATCACTCGAGTGTTACGGAAATGCTTCAGGAACACGGGTGGGAGTCTCTAGAGGAAAGGAGGTGTTCTTTTGGTGAATCGCTGCTGAGGAAATTTAGAGAACCAGCATTTGAGGCTGACTGCAGTATATTTTACTGCTGCCAACTTATATTTCGCAGAAAACCAAAAAGATAAGATAAGAGAGATTAAGGCTCGCACAGAGGCATATAGGCAGTCATTTTTACCTCGTTCTGTTTGGGAGTGGAACAGGGAGAGAAGATGCTAGTTGTCGTACGAGGTACCCTCCGCCACGCACCGTATGGTGGATTGCGTAGTATGTATGTAGATGTAGATGTAGATGAACTACGGTTCGTCTCAATATCCTGAAGGATCCGGTCCTCTAAATCTCGTGTACGCTCAGTACGCCACCTCCCTGCACGTTCGTCTATCTGAAAAGACCCATTAACACACAAACGTGCAAAAAGGGCTTGAAATGTTATGTGATGGGGTTGGTGTCTGAGAGAGTACTTGCTCTGGTATAACCGCGCTGCCTCTCGACCGTCTCCATCTGCTTGGCCGTACACAGACACCATCGGCTTGCTCCGGATCATTCTGCTGCTTACAATACACTGCGTCAATGGCACAGCCTGCGAGACACAAGGAACACACGACACGTCGTCAGAGGAACTGACATTCGTTGCATCTAACGTTGCAAGCGATGCATTGCAGGACATGTTCAAAGGACCTTTCTTCCTCCGTTTCCAGTCAGGAATCCGACCCTGCAGTTTGTCGGTTTTCTTAACGATCACGACGTCTGTTCTTTCGGACATATGATTATGGTGATACGACCAGTGATGTCGTCAGTGCACATGCATACCAAACTCGAACTCTCACGGGAATCGGAAAAATGCCGCAAATAATGAGTATAATGGGCAAGGGACACAACATCAGTAGTAGAGAATTTGAGTCCGACGGGAGGAACAATAGAGTAGTCCGTGGAGCTGAAATGACCATTATGTCCGCATGGCTCATTGGTCAGAGTATCTGCCTAATAAGGAGCGGACCTAGCTTCAAATCCCGACCTAGCATAAATTTTAAACTTGCCCCGCTCATTTCAATCAAAGTCCGCTCCTAGCCAGTGTGTATAATTTCTTTATGCCTTATTATAATATTATTAGTAATAGAGTTTAAAATACGTCTTATCTATATCTGGCACAGTCACACAAATATCATTATTAAGTTCTGTACAGTTTAGACTCCTTTAATCAAAATCGTCATTATCTTGATACATGCGAATCATATAAGAAATAATTTACCAACCTGGTACATAAATAATGCAATCTATAGCTCATATAAACACATCATAGTCCATTATATTGACGGAATTATTCATTTTATGAATTTAATTCAATCTGTATATTGAGCAAGCAGTAAAGGAAACAAAAGAAAAGTTCGGAGTACGTATTAAAATCCATGGAGAAGAAATAAAAACCTCGAGGTTTGCCGATGACAAGCAAAGAACCTGGAAGAGCAGCTGAACGGTATGGACAGTGTCTTGAAAGAAGGATATTGAATGAACATTAACAAAAGCAAAACGAGGACAATGGAATGCAGTCGAATTAAGTTTGGTGATGGTGATGGAATTAGATTAGGAAATGAGACACTTGAAGTAGTACAAGAGTTTTGCTATTTGGGGAGGAAAATAACTGATGATGGTCGAAGTAGAGAGGATATAAAATGTAGACTGGCAATGGCAAGGAAAGAATTTCTGGAGAAGAGAAATTTGTTAACATCGAGTATAGATTTAAGTGTCAGGAAGTCGTTTCTGAAAGTATTTGTATGGACTGTAGCCATGTATGGAAATGAAACATGGACGATAAATAGTTTAGACAAGAAGAGAATAGAAGCTTTCGAAATGTAGTGCTACAGAAGAATGCTGAAAATTAGATGGGTATGTCACACAACAAATCTGAAGATACTGAATATGATTGGGGAGGAGTTCGTGGCACAGCTTGACTAGAAGAAGAGATCAGTTGGTAGGACATGTTCTGAGGCATCAAAGGATCACCTATTTGATATTGGAGGGCAGCATGGTGGGTAAAAATCGAAGAGGGAGACCAAGAGATGAATACACTAAGCAGATTCAGAAGGATGTAGGTTGCAGTAGGTACTGGGAGATGAAGAAGCTTGTACAGGATAGAGTAGCATGGAGAGCTACATCAAGGCAATCTCAGGATTGAAGACCACAAGAGCAACAACAACAACAACAACAACATTAATCTCCACCGCCTGACTTCCAATGACGACAAACATAGCCCGTAGTAACTAGTGCTGTTACTATTTTACTTTATCTGGTGCCTTTTTCTATTTATTTTTGCCTTATAGAAATGGAACAGTTCTAGTGTGTTACTTGAAAGTCTGAGACGTTACCCTCATGACTCGGTATACTACGTGATCAAGAACATTTTCCATAAGCATATATTTACCTATTTATGCAGTGCCCGCCCGTGTTCTAATTCCTGTATCATTTACACTTCCTGGCAAAGAAATTGAAGCACTCATAAGACATTGTAGGATGTCAATGTAATTTCGTACACGTACACATCATGGGTGGCTGTGTTTAAATGGCTCTAAACACTATGGGACTCAACATCTGAGGTCATCAGTCCCCCAGAACTTAGAAGTACTTAAACCTAACTAACCTCAGTACATCATACACGTCCATGACCGAGGCAGGACTGGAACCTGCGGCCGTAGCGGTCGCGCGGTTCCATACTGAAGCGCCTAGAGCCGCTCGGCCACGGCGGCTGGCGGTGGCTATGTAAATTATTAGAGTTGCAGTTCTCTGTGACCAGAGTGGATTAGTGTTGTTCGTGTTTAGTATCGTTAACAGGCCTCTTAGGGTACATAAGGGGCGTAAACAGTCTTATATGTGGAGTAAAAGCTGTGATGGATATCGAAATACGATGTAGTCAGGTAAGACACGGCTGGGTTACCATTTTGTGGCCCGATGTTGGACTGTATGGGAAACTGAAGATAGGGACACTCGTCATCGAGATTCCGGTCAGACCCGTCTGACCACCAGACGTAAGGGTCGCTGTTTTGGGGACCGAGCACATTCCAACAATTTCTCTGCTACACTCTGCTACACTGCGTGTCATCTCGCACTGAGAAGCAGCCGGACTACATTCTCATGCATTTTTTTTTTTTTTTTTTTTTTGCACAGAATTCACCAAGTGTTACTTCAAACATTCTGCCACTACGGCCCCTGAGACTGGTAGGGCACTAAAGCAACGGATTACCGTATTGGACGTTTATTTGCACCACATTTATGTAGCATTCAGAATTTATAATGGCATTAAATAATCAACAGTTTTGTCTTGAAACAAACCACTCATGCCTATATTTACTTCTGGTTCAGCCAACTTTCTTTTTCTATAACACGCTCAGCATTAGCGTTAACTTTCGTACCGCATCATAATGGCTCACAGACCTAAGCAATGTAGTGTTCCTCTCTTCCTTTTTACTCGTCTGCAAATAAATAGAAACTATACATAATTGATCTCTTAAAAAATTACAAACCCAATACGAGCACACCACATGTATACTACTCTCAATTTACCTGCTCTCTCTGTCTATTTCTTCTGCTCGACTGAAGGTTTAATGGGGAATATGCGACTATGGACGTCACAGAATCTAATGAGCCCCTGGCCTAAGTCGCCCATGGACTGTTGAGGAGCATGATCACTGTAGGAACAACGCTTCAAATCCCTAATTAACTTTCCATTCCACGTGCGAGGCTCGTACTCCTCTCATGATCAGTCAAGAATGACCAGCAAATTCAGGCGACAGCTGCCAATAGTTGGGACGTGAACAGTGATACAGACTAGGACGCATATTGCGCAATCGACAGCAGTCTTTCGAATTACCTCCAAATCCCTCAACAAACATGCCAAGTTTTACATCGGACTTCCCTATCGCCCAGTGATCCAGGTACACGAGAAGCTTCGTCACCTATCAATGACTAGCGCACTTACCTTCTGTATAGGATACGCCGCGCTGAGTGGACGCACGGTTTGAGGCGCCATGTCCGGCCTGCGCGGCCCCTCCCGCCGGAGGTTCGAGTCCTCCCTCGGGCATGGGTGTGTGTGTTATTCTTAGCATAAGTTCGTTTAAGTAGTGTGTAAGTATAGGGACCGATGACCTCAGCAGTTTGGTCCCTTAGGAATGCACAAACATTTGAACATTTTTGTATAGGATAGGCGGCTGCAATCCCAACAAGCAGTAGGAAAGCTCTCATAGGTCTTGTTAATGTGCAAGGTGCAGCCTTGGGGCCAATAACTGGAATTGAATTCATCGCCTTGTTCAAATGTGTGTCAAATCTTATGGGTCTTACCTGCTAAGGTCATCAGTCCCTAAGCTTACACACTACTTAACCTAAATTATCCTAAGGACAAACCACACACCCATGCCCGAGGGAGGACTCGAACCTCCGCCGGGATCAGCCGCACAGTCCATGACTGCAGCGACTAAGACCGCTCGGCTAATCCCGCGCGGCTTCGTCGCCTTGGACTGCCGTATTCCGTCAGCTGTGCTCGACTGCGGGTGACGGACTCTCGATAGGTCTGCCACCGTTCCCTTAGTCGTATGAAACACAATGCACCTGCTCAGATTATTATCAAGTGTTGACTGCACTCTACGTCACACGCTGAACTTCTTAAACTGCAAGTGTGAGTTGTTTCATTCATTTACTTGTGGTATTTTATTTTTCCGAGTTCTAAGATTCGGGTACTTAAGTTGTAAACATATTCTATGGCTTGTAAGAGGTGCAACTGAAAAAGTCTATGTATATTGTTCTGAGACAGTTAAGAAAGAAAACTTACACTGTTAAAATTACAAACAAGAAATTTAGAAAACTAACTCAAGGATCTCTTAATATTATTTAGTCCATATGAATTCTTGATTCCCGTGACGTGTACTAGGTACGCATGTACACTGCTGGCTATTAAAATTGCTACACCACGAAGATGACGTGCTACAGGCGCGAAATTTAACCGACAGAAAGAAGATGCTGTGATATGCAAATGATTAGCTTTTCAGAGCATTCACTGAAGGTTGGCGCCGTGGCGACACCTATAAGATGCTGACATGAGAAAAGTTTCCAACCGATTTCTCGTACACAAACAGCAGTTGACCGGCGTTGCCTGGTGAAACGTTGTTGTAATGCCTCGTGTAAGGAGGAGAAATGCGTACCATCACGTTTCTGACTTTCATAAAGGTCGGATTGTAGCCTATCGCGATAGCGGTTTATCGTATCGCGACATTGCTGCTCGCGTTGGTCGAGATCCAATGACTGTTAGCAGAATATGGAATCGGTGGCTTCAGGAGGATAATACGGAACGCCGTGCTGGATCCCAACGGCCTCGTATCACTAGCAGTCGAGATGACAGGTATCTTATCTGCATGGCTGTAACGGATCGTGCAGCCACGTCTCGATTCCTGAGTCACCAGATGGGGACGTTTGCAAGACAACAACCATCTGCACGAACAGTTCGACGACGTTTGCAGCAGCATGGACCGTTAGTTCGGAGACCATGGCTGCGGTTACCCTTGACGCTCCATCACAGACAGGAGCGCCTGCGATGGTGTACTCAACGACGAACCTGGGTGCACAACGGCAAAACGTCATTTTTTCGGATGAATACAGGTTCTGCTTACAGCATCATGATGGTCGCATCCGTGTCTGGCGATATCGCGGTGAACGCACATTGGAAACGTGTATTCGTCATCGCCGTACTGGCGTATCACCTGGCGTGATGGTATGGGTTGCCATTGGTTACACGTCTCGGCCACCTCTTGTTCGCATTGATGGCTCTTCGAACAGTGGACGTTACATTTCAGATGCGTTACGACCCGTGGCTCTACCCTTCATTCGATCCCTATGAAACCCTACATTTCAGCAGGATAATGCACGACTGCATATTGCAGGTCCTGTACAGGCCTTTCTGGATACAACAAATGTTCGACTGCTGCCCTGGCCAGCACATTCTCCATATCTCTCACCAATTGAAAACGTCTGGTCAATGGTGGCATAGCAACTGGCTCGTCACAATACGCCAGTCACTACTCTTGATGAACTGTGGTATCGTGTAGAAGCTGCATGGGCAGCTGTACCTGTACACGCCATCCAAGCTCTGTGTGACTCAGTGCCCAGGCGTATCAAGGCCGTTATTACGGCTAGAGGTGGTTGTTCTGGGTACTGATTTCTCAGGATCTATGAACCCAAATTGCATGAAAATGTAATCACATGTCAGTTGTAGTATAATATATTTGTCAAATAAATACCCGTTTATCATCTGCATTTCTTCTTGGTGTAGCAATTTTAATGCCCAGCGGTGTAACTTGGCCGTGTGTTGGTAGTTCCACATCTCCTTACCAGTGGAGCTCTGCAGTTCAGTGTCCGACTGTACCTATAACTGACCGTCCATCTTCTGTGATTACACTTCATAGTGATGCCCGTTTGTCTTTAAATTAACGGCCTACTACGTTATTCGTTACCGCAGTATCTTCAAAGCACATAATCGTTCCCGAAAATTTCAATATCCCACTTCTTTACATACTGATATATCGTCTCCTGGGTACACATCACATTCCTGTGTGGGATTTCTGATTTTCTAATTCACCACGCCATAATCTCGTATGTTGTGGTACCATAGGTTCGAAGAAAATTTGTCCATATACCTCCTTGATTTACAGTATTTTCTTTTCTAATAAGGTAGTTTTAAATCGATTAAGAGCATTCATATCTCTCTCTCTCTCTCTCTCTCTCCATCTGTCCCTTTGTTGTTGGAACTGACACTGACAAGAAGTCGAACACTTTTGTAATAATCTGTATAAGATTTAAATGTACTATTTCGAAGGAGCAAATAAAGGGGTTAGTTAACTAAATAACTGAGCACTTGGCTACATAATTTCATGGCAATAACTAATATTTCTCTTCAATTTTACTAGAAGCATTATTCGTTCCCTGGTGTTGATATTATCCTATATTTGTGTGGCCAGAAATATTTTGTTCTAATTTACTTTACGGACACATTCTATATCTTTAATTAAGCTCCTGCATTTCTTATCCACCCTAAGACAGTCAGATATCCAACATTACAAGATCCAACACCCAGAATGTTTCATTTTTACTGGGTTACTAATCTTACTCTAATCTCCGCATTCGAGATATGAATTTTGGAAATACACATTACACACATTATGTACATTTAGTGCAGTGACTTGTATTGGCTGCTCAATCTTGAGGTAGAGCCCGGGGGACAGAAACTTTTGTCAAAGACTGCACGCAAAGACAACAGTGACCTTCTAGAACACGTAGGATGAGAAATGTTAAAGTGGAAAGCTTTGCAAAGAACATTCTGAAACTCTGCTGGACGCTGGCATAAACGATGACAGTTCAACATTTCAGTGAATCACACATATCCTGCAGCAACCTCTAAATAGCGCTGCACCGTCTAGAAATGTAAGCTGTCTATATTGGTCATTGCAGCCCTCTTTGTAGAATTGGTGTAAAATCACCTCAGGGCATGGAGAAGAAAACGTCCCACGACTGACACATCGACAAGTGTTATTTGCATCGAAGATTAAATCACAATAACTATTTCAAACCGAATATTTCCCTCACCCCGTGCAATATCAAAGTTAACCAAGCAATATCAATTCCGGTTTCTATGACGAAAAAGTTTCTAAACCAGCCGTTAAGTTCGAGTTCGTTTTAGACGAAGCTAACGACACAGAACGAGTAGATATTCATCTCAAGTGTTTTAAGGAACCAACTTTTGAGCTGAACCAAAGGGGCGAAGAGATCTTGTTTCAAATGATTAGCTTTTCAGAGCATTCACTGAAGGTTGGCGCCTTGGCGACACCTACAAGGTGCTGACATGAGGAAAGCTTCCAACCGATTTCTCGTACACAAACAGCAGTTGACCGGCGTTGCCTGGTGAAACGTTGTTGTGATGCCTCGTGTAAGGAGGATAAATGCGTACCATCACGTTTCTGACTTTGATAAAGGTCGGATCGTAGCCTATCACGATAGCGGTTTATCGTATCGCGACATTGCTGCTCGCCTTGGTCGAGATCTTAGCTTTCGTTGGAGGTTGTGTGCAACAGGCAGCAGACTCTTTGGGTTTCTCATCAATGGCGCTGCGTCTTTCGGTCGGTGAGCACTGATTATTTTAACTGACTGCCTGTGTGAAGCGTAGCAGTGCTCGATATTACACCCCACGCAGTGCACTGCAGTTTTGCTTTTGTGGGACTTCAAGGAAAAACAGTTTAACAAAAAGATCAATTTTCCTTTCTCTTAACGCATGGAAATGAAATAGTCCTCTGCGATCATCACAGCCGCCATTAGCTTTCTTTGTGATGTCCATTTTCTTGTAAAACACGATACGGAGCACCTTAACGGATTTTCGATCTGCTGAGAAGTTATACTTTTCTCACAATGTTTAAAGCTCTTCAACACTGATACAATCCTTATCTCTGATATTGAAATTTCAGTGAACAAATACACCAATAAGACTCGAGATGCCGCAGTTCGGACGTATTAGTCATTCATTTCTGACACATTGGGTATAACAATGTTTATATTAGGCAAAATTCCGTGAGCTATATGACGGGAAGGCAGCGATTGACATTAGCTAGGGTTTCAAATTCCTGTCACTTTAATCACGCCATGCAGAGGAAACGGACATTTGGTGGGAAGCTAAGCTGCCGCTGACGATATCTTTAGAGAAGGGTGAGACAAAACGCGTATCCATTTTTCTTTATCGGTATTTACATAATTCGAAGTCTGTATAATATACCAAGATTTGGCTAAATTTCGCCGTCAAACCGAACGAGCTAGGTTCCATTAGAGACCTCTTTGTCTGGCACAATCCAACAGACCAGCACGTTAAAACATGCGACCATATCCGTGCGGTTCCGTACCCACGGGCTTCGATTTTCCAAGTGTCACAGCAGATGCCGTCGTCTGAAGAAAATTTGTACATCGAATTGGTTGGTTGGTTGTTTTGGGGAAGGAGACCAGACAGCTAGGTCATCGGTCTCATCGGATTAGGGAAGGACGGGGAAGGAAGACGGCCGTGCCCTTTGAAAGGAACCATCCCGGCATTTAACTGGAGCGATTTAGGGAAATCACGGAAAACCTAAATCAGGATGGCCGGACGGGGGATTGAACCATCGTCCTCCCGAATGTACATCGAATTCTCTCGGTCACAAAAGCGCCAGTTAACTAATATATGCTCCACCGACACACTTGCTGGAATCATACTAACGGCACATATTCGTAGACGGAACATACAAGAGAGAAACCGCAATACATCCTCTGTTACGAATCAATTAAGTTCACAGGAACCTTCTGAGCAATCTACATCTACATCTACATCCATACTCCGCAAGCCACCTGACGGTGTGTGGCGGAGGATACCTTGAGTACCTCTATCGGTTCTCCCTTATATTCCAGTCTCGTATTGCTCGTGGATTGTCGGTATGCTTCTGTGTGGGCTCTAATCTCTCTGATTTTATCCTCATGGTCTCTTTGCGAGATATACGTAGGAGGGAGCAATATACTGCTTGACTCTTCGGTGAAGGTATGTTCTCGGAACTTCAACAAAAGCCCGTACCGAGCTACTGAGCGTCTCTCTTGCAGAGTCTTCCACTGGAGTTTATCTATCATCTTCGTAACGCTTTCGCGATTACTAAATGATCCTGTAACGAAGCGCGCTGCTCTCCGTTGGATCTTGTCTATCTCTTCTATCAACCCTATATGATACGGATCCGACACTACTGAGCAGTATTCAAGCAGTGGCCGAACAAGCGTACTGTAACCTACTTCCTTTGTTTTCGGATTGCATTTCCTTAGGATTCTTCCAATGAATCTCAGTCTGGCACCTAAAAATGGTTCAAATGGCTCTGAGCATTATGGGACTTAACACCTATGGTCATCAGTCCCCTAGAACTTAGAACTACTTAAACCTAACTAACCCAAGGACATCACACAACAGTCTGGCATCTGCTTTACCAACGATCAACTTTATATGATCATTCCATTTTAAATCACTCCTAATGCGTACTCCAAGATAATTTGTGGAATTAACTGCTTCCAGTTGCTGACCTGCTATTTTGTATCTAAATGATAAGGGATCTATCTTTCTATGTATTCGCAGCGCATTTCAATTGTCTACATTGAGATTCAACTGCCATTCCCTGCACCATACGTCAATTCGCTGCAGATCGTCCTGCATTTCAGTACAATTTTCCATTGTTACAACCTCTCGATATACCACAGCATCATCCGCAAAAAGCCTCAGTGAACTTCCACTGTCATCCACAAGGTCATTTATGTATATTGTGAACAGCAACGGTTCTACGACACTCCCCTGCGGCACACCTGAAATCACTCTTACTTCGGAAGACTTCTCTCCATTGAGAATGACATGCTGCGTTCTGTTATCTAGGAACTCTTCAATCGAATCACACAATTGGTCTGATAGTCCATATGCTCTTAATTTGTTCATTAAACGACTGTGGGGAACTGTATCGAACGCCTTGCGGAAGTCAAGAAACACGGCATCTACCTGTGAACCCGTGTCTATGGCCCTCTGAGTCTCGCGGACGAATAGCGCGAGCTGGGTTTCACACGACAGTCTTTTTCGAAACCCATGCTTGTTCCTACAGAGTAGGAATAGTGTAAGTGAGCGCAAATAATTAAACAGTTTGGCACATTCGAACTGAAACCGGACAATTATGAAAACTCTCTTGTTCAGACATCACACCTGCAAGTCGAAAAGTGAGAATTAACTTAGGGCGCAAGTGATGAAACTCCTCAATCAGTGACTCCGTCTCTTCACGAGTGTCTCTGAAAATAATCAAATTATCATCCACATATCTCTTGTAGACGATGATTTCTTCACTAATTCTTCGCTTGCGTCTGCGGTGTGCGAAAGCACTCGTGTAGCTGTCCAATTTCTTGGGTCTTTTTCATCCAACATGGCTGAGATATTTCGACATACTAAAGTTCATATTGTTTTTTCGAAGGGCTCTCCCATGCGTCACACCCTCCCCCTATCAGGAACTTATTCTCTAGGTCAAGTAGTCAGGTGTCTACAATAGTAGTTGTACAGAACGTCCCACCGAGTATATCGCTCGAACAGGGAGATTTTTCACTGTTAGGTTTAAAGAGAATCTACTGACAGAAAATGGTCATGTGAAAAACCTTCCCCTCTCGTCCAGCACCTCAAATTTTCTTGCCATCGGCCCCCAAATTTGAAAAAAGATTTTGAAATTTCTAAGCATATATTTTTCGAATCTCCAAATCCAATAAACGAACAAGTCTGCTCTAAATATCAAATATTTTTTAATATAAAGACTTGTATCTTTAAATGATGCTTGCCACCTATATTACTTACTGAGTATTCTATTTGTTGTTGTTGTTGTGGTCTTCAGTCCTGAGACTGGTTTGATGCAGCTCTCCATGCTACTCTATCCTCTACAAGCTTCTTCATTTCCCAATACGTACTGCAGCCTACATCCTTCTGAACCTGTTTAGTGTATTCATCTCTTGGTCTCCCTCTACGATTTTTACCCTCCACGCTGCCCTCGACTACTAAATTGGTGATCCCTTGATGCCTCAGAACATGTCCTACCAACCGATCCCTTCTTCTTGTGAAGTTGTGCCACAAACTCCTCTTCTCCCCAATCCTATTCAATACTTCCTCATTAGTTATGTGATCTACCCATCTAATATTCAGCATTCTTCTGTAGCACCACATTTCAAAGGCTTCTATTATCTTCTTGTCCAAACTATTTATCGTCCGTGTTTCACTTCAATACATGGCTACACTCCATACAAATACTTTCAGAAACGACTTCCTGACATTTAAATCTATACAAACCTTAGAAATCATCAGGTTACCTTCCATTAGGAAAGTGGGTGCACTCAGTGACTCTGATATGTTTTATAAATTATAGAGGGTAGCATTCAGTTGTCTTCTTTTTGCAGGTTTTTTTTGGCATCAAGATTTCGTCTAGTGCCTAATCATTATCAATACATTATTTTCTAGTCTCGATGTATGTCTGGAGCTACAATATCTGTCGCTTTCATTTCTGCCCAATCCCTGCCTGTTTCAAAAATCTCGACGAAATCGGTTATGGCGTGTAGATGCAATGTCCTTGTAATTCGAGTCGTAGGGCGACAATAAATCACTAAGAATTCTATCTGGCAACATTGTACGATCTATGACAATGCTTTAGTATTTGGTACTGTAGTGCACCTAAAAAATTATAAATTAAATATAAAAAAACTCAAGGTCTTAATCGACAGAGACTGAAATGATGCCATGCTACATCTGCACAGAACCGATCTGTCTGAAGAAGAAAGATGACGAAGAAAGAGTCAGAGGAAACACCAGTGCTATGCATTGTACGATGTGGATACGAAGTCGCGAGTTCCATTCCACCCTTTCCTTTACTTGCTAAACCGTATTTTGGCTGCCTGCTAGAGGTTTTAGACCGTAGTGATAATTTTCTTCTCTTTCTAATTCACCATTAACACTAAAAGCTTCTAGAAATATCCAGAATGAATTTTCACTCTGCAGCAGAGTGTGCACTGATATGAAGCTTCCTGCTTAATTAAAACTGTGTGCGTCTAGAATTCGAACCAAGGAACGTAGGTGATGACGTACCTGGTGGAAGTAAAGTAATGACCAATGGTCGGGAGTCGTGCTCGTGTAGATCAGTTGGTAGACTACATGCTTTCGAAAGGTGCGGGCAGCAGTTTTGAGTACTGGTCCTGCACATAGTTTTAATCTGCCTGGAATTTCCATTCCACAAACATTTCCACTAAAAAACTCGTGATTGTTGTAAAATGAGAACAGTTTATGCTTCAAAGTTTTCTCTCCCTACAGTGATGTCTGGCGCCGTTCAGTCAGGTGAAGGCAGCATGGTGCGCATTGGACTCGTTTCTGCTCTCGCACTGGTAAGCATAAAATTCTTTATCATTGTAGATTGATTTTCCTCGAGAAATAATTTCGATAAGCCTAGTGAACACTGTGCAGTAACATGACTACTATCAGTTATTACTTCTTGCCCTCGTAATAATTTAGTCACTTCTGATGTTCAATGACAACTAATAATAGATTGGAACAGTGTTTGGAGGCTGGTGATAAAAGATCCAGAAGACGACACATTTATTACGGGTACAAATGAGAAGAAGCACGACATCGTCCTGGATCCCACAAATGTGAAATGAATGTAACTATTCTGCCGGTGCTCACCGTAAGTAAGATTGCGATGTGCTGAGCTGCGCGGTGTAGACATACAGTGACCTGCGATATCTGCAAGCGGCAGATACTAATCTTCAAGAAAGACAGAAACACATGGAAAAGTCATCCCCGATTCCCGCACGCGGGAGTCCGAATACGGTCCTTAGTCATCAGCAGTCGTTGTGTGGCGACAGTTGCGGCCACACCCTGTTAATTCGGGCCCGACCTCGCTTCCTAGAATCTCCCCTCACAGAGCCTGCGGTCTTGTACACCGGTCACGACCTACTCAGCAAAAGTATTTTTTGCCGCTCTGTCTCGAATCCTCTGCAAATCCGCAAGCAGCCCAGACATTCATAACCTTTTGAAAACCGCCACAGAGTTAATGAGAAGAGACACGCATATCACACATGACGTCCTACTGCCAGTCACCACGTTTTGAGCACAGTCACATTTCTAGCCGTAGCACTGAATATCCGTAGCAGTGAACGTTAACTGTAGACAGTAATGAGTAACTTTACAAATCGGAAGTATATCTAAGGCCCCTATGAAAATAAACACCGAAGATGGGAGCGAAACGTTGTGTGTCGTAAGTAAATCTACGGACCAGCGCTTGATTTCCTCAAGAACGTTAATATCAGTAAAAATGTCTAAACATATACGGTTTAAGTAACTGTAACAAATTTCAACCGCCATCCGACACGTGATGCATAGACAAAACAAACAAAAGTATATGAACCCAGTGAAATTACTACTTGACCTAAAAGGATTACAGCGGTTACAATTTTAAAAAAGTTTGAAATTATTTTCCCAAACTTTAACGCAACTAATCAAAAATTTCAAAGGAATTCAGATGTTTAGTAAAACCCACTGACGACGCTACAGATATGCTGAACTCAAGCAATAAATTTCTATTTGCAAAGCAAAGTGAACACGTTTTCACGACTGTTACTGCAAAAACGAGTACTTTTACTATTAAAAATCAAAGGATTTTCACCACTTACTTCAGTAAAGTATAATTATTTCTAC
This sequence comes from Schistocerca americana, assembly GCF_021461395.2. Classification (NCBI taxonomy): domain Eukaryota; kingdom Metazoa; phylum Arthropoda; class Insecta; order Orthoptera; family Acrididae; genus Schistocerca; species Schistocerca americana. Next base: position 402,054,899 of record NC_060121.1, read on the forward strand.
TGTTTTACTTTCTTTTACAGAGATATTAGTTATTGATGCTGTAATACGAATACGCGTAAAAAATAGGACAACGTATTACGTATAATGAAGCACTTTGCCATAACACTCGTTCGTTACACCAGAAAGTAACTGACTTTAATGATGTACGTCTTCTTTACAGATTTCGACCGGTATTGGTTTCTACATCCACTCCTAGTGACTCCATTAGTAAGTACCACAATATGTAACTGACCCTGATTTTAAAAAGAGCGTATCTGCTAAGAGACCTGAGGCAAAATAATATTTTCCAAAAGGTCAAAGAATGACACATGTTTGTATTAACTATATTGTTTTAAACCAGTAAATTCTAAAATTAAAGAAAAACGAGTACAGTATTCCGTGTAACTTAATGCTGTTTAATATCAGAGTTGTTAGTTGTCTTAGAGGGCGTATTTTGTGGTAAGGTAGTAAGAGACTGAACATGTTTATTCGAATTCGAAATGACTGAAATGGGTGAATACTGAGATTTCTGAGTTATCTATGTGCAGCAGCAAAGGTATGAAAAAGCTGAAGGAAAGATAAAACCCAGCAGTTTAAGAGAAGAAAGCAATTTTGAACTTAGTGTCTTAGCATATTGCCTGTCATTAACATTAGCAAAAAACAATCCCCTCATTCGTTGAAAAGGCAGAGCTATCTTGTATTTAAATTACATTAGTTTTGAAACATCCAGGCTTATTTAAAAAAATAGAAAATGAACACTCATTTACAGAGTGAAAGTCTCGTTCTGGAAACGTTAATTTTACTCCGTCATTGAACTACTTGTCCACAGCCATTCAGTGTTAAATGAATTGCGTTAGGGACCGTATAAGCACAGTGATCTCCAAAGTATGTAATTCCTCAAAATAAAAGGTAACGTATGTCGCTGATGACAGGAAAAGTTGCTAACATAATAAGTGAAGGCACTTTAAAAGCACTGCTTTTTTCTCTGTGGTATACAGCTAATGAGACCACTGAGTGCAGCATCGTGACTTTGCAGTCACGTGACACGCAAGGAAAGCATATAAGATGAACGGAGACAATTGGGGAATAATTGATGTTATGCTGATAGCCGCAATTGGGAACTGTCACTGACCAAAGCGACTTTAACAAATGGTTCATGGCCATGGTCTTGTCCCTGGGGACCAGCTCAGGCGAAGCTGGTCGTGTTCCTTAAGTGATCTACATCTAATTCTACATCTACATGACAACACTGCTATTCAAACTTAAGTGCTTGGCAGAGAGTTCATCGACCTACTTCCGAACCATTTCACTACCGTTCTACTCGCTAAAAACACGCCCGAAAAACGAACGCTTAATTCCTTCTGTGTGAGTTCTGATTTCTCTTTTTTTACGACGATCACTGCTCCCTATACAGGTGGACCCTAACAGGATATTTTCGCACAGTTCGACCATCTAATCTATAACAGGCTCTCTCCTTTTTCGCGGAAGTTCAAAACGTGCTGCCTATTTTCCAAGTTTTCGATGCCCTCCATAAATTCCATCTGGTAAGCAAAGCATTACTGTAGCAGAGGACAGAGAAACATAGTGCAGGAAATGTCTTTAGTAGATTTTTGCATTTTCTATTTTGCCTATAAAACGGAACCTTTGTTTGGCCTTCCTCATAACATATATGGAAAATAATATAAGGACGGTGAAATCACGAGCAAACGACAAGACGCTGAATGTCCACCTCATGAATGGCACCTAGCTCTAAATGTAGAAAATATATGTTAATGCAGGTGAGTGGGAAGAACAAACCTGTGATTTTCGGATTCAGTTTTATTGTTGTCCTGCTTTTCACAGTCAAGCCGTTAAAATATGTTGGCGTAACGTTGCGAAGCGACATGAAGTGTCACGAGCACGTGAGAACTGTGGGAGGTGAGGCAAATGGTCGACTTCGGTTTATTCGGAAAGTTCTAGGAAAGAGTCGTTCACCTGTAAAGGAGACCGCGTATAGGACGATGATGCGACCTGTTCTTGAGTACTTCTCGAGTGTTTGGGATTCGTACCAGTTCGGCCTGAAGGAAGACATCGAAGCACTTCAAAGGAATGCTCCTAGATTTGTTACCGGTGTATTTTAACAACACGTTAGTTTTATGAAGATTCTTCAGGAACCCAAATGGGAATCCCTGGAGGTAAGGTGGCGTTGTTTTCCAGAAATGCAATTTAGAAAGTTTAGGGAACTGGCATTTGAAGCGGACTGCAGAACGATTCTACTGCCGCCAACATACATTGCGTGTAAGGACCACGAAGATAAGATACCAAAAATTACCGCTCCTTTTTCATATATATATTTTTTTTCAGTCATCAGTCATCTGTCTGGTTTGATGCGGCCCGCCACTAATTCCTCACCTGTCCCAGCCTCTTCATCTCTGAGTAGCACCTGAAACCTACGTCCACAACTATTTGCTGGATGTATTCCAATTTCTGTCTTCCTATACAGTTTTTGCCCTCTACAACTTCCTCTAGTACCATGGAAGTCATTCGCTGATGCCTTAACAGATGTCCTATCATCCTGTTCATTCTCCTTGTGTTTTCCGCATATTCCTTTCCTGTCCGATTCTTTGCAGGACCTGCACGTTCCTTACCTTAACTTTCCTCATATGGAGAAACCGAGACAATCGTTTTTCCCTCGCTCTGTTTGCGAGTCGTGCAGGGTACTCTCCTCCACGCACCGCGCAGTGGCTTGCGGAGTATCTATGTAGATATCGGTCAGAGTTCTTGGTAGTTGGAGGCTTGCAATCTCTATAAAGCAGGATTTTCGGTGATCTGTGGCACAAGTGAAGAGAGAGAACAATACTGTTGCAGACGCAAGTGTTTACGAGCGCACCGTCCCGCGTACGTTGCTGAACATAGAACGATCCGTGTGTATTTGCGAGTTGACCCGATAAAATTGACAATAACGACTGGATTGTGGACAGAATTTCCGAGACTGGAGCTAAGATCAAGGCACAGATGTCGTATTGTCGGGCGCACCACATTTCATGAATCACGAGGCAGTGAGTCGTGTACATATAAGCCGTTGTCCAGGTGAATCGCTGGTCAAACATGCAGCGAGTCACGGACAAAGGCCGGTGAGCCCTGTGGCAGTAACTGAAGACACCTTGATAGCAGTGGTCAACGTGAACGTTACTGCAGACCTCCTTCGTCCCCTCACGCTTGACATCTCCCATTAGCATAACTGTCCATGCCTTAAAGGCAGAATAGTACAAGCCTGGTTTGACAGAATTACAGTGACCTCACATTGATGTCTTGGCCAACACACCCACATGATCTGAACCCGATGAAACACATACGGGGCGCTATCTGGCGCCAGCTCCTCACTCACAAACAACTGCTGTTAGCATGAGTGACATAAAAGTAGATATCTCAGGTATTGCGAAACAACTCAAATCACTTAAGAAAGGCAAGTCTTCCGGTCCAGATGGTATACCAATCAGGTTCCTTTCAGAGTATGCAGACACAAAGCGCCTTTCTTAGCAATCATAAACAACCGCTCACTGGAAGTAAGGTCTGTTCCTAAAGACTGGAAAGTAGCACAAGTCACACCAACATTCAAGAAAGGAAATAGAAGTAACCCATTGAATTACAGACCCATATCACTGACCTCAATTTGCAGTAGGATTTTGGAGCATATACTGTACTCGAACATTATGGATCACCTTGAAGAAAATGACTTGTTGATACATAACCAACACGGATTCAGAAAATATCGTTCTTGTGTAACACGGCTAGCTAGCTCTTTATTCCCATGAAGTAATGAGTGCTGTCGACAAGAGACCTCAGATCGATTTCAATTTTCTAGATTTCCAAAAGGCTTTTGATACCGTTCCTCATAACCGACTATAAATCAAACTGCATGCGTATAGAGTATCGTCTCAGTTGTGTGACTGGATTCATGATATCCTCTCAGAGAGGTCACCGTTCGTAGTGATAGACGGTAAATCATCGAGTACAACAGAAGTGATAGCTGGCGTTCCGCAAGGAAGTGTCATAGGCCCTCTGCTGTTCCTGATTTACATAAATGATCTAAGTGATAATCTGAGCAGCCCTCTTAGATTGTTTGCAGATGATGCTGTAATTTACCGTCTAGTAAAATCGTCAGACGATCAATTCCAATTACAAAATTGTGTAGAGATAATTTCTATATTTTGCGAAAAGTGGCAATTGGCACTAAACAAAGAAAAGTGGGAGGTCATCCACATGGGTACTAAAGCAAATCTGATAAATTTTGGGTATACGATAAATCGCACAAATCTAAGGGCTGTCAATTCGACTGAATAACTAGGAATTACAATTACGAGCAACTTAAATTGGAAGGACCACATAGACAATATCGTGGGGAAGGCGAAACAAAGACTGTGCTTTGTTGGCAGGACACTTACAAGATGCGACAAACCCACTAAAGAGACAGCCTACATTACACTTGTCCGTCCTCTGCTGGAATATTGCTGCGCGGTGTGGAATCCTTACCAGGTAGGATTGACGGAGTACATCGAAAATGTACAAAGAAGGGCAGCTCGTTACGTGTTATAGCCCAATAGGGGTGAGAGTGTTACTGATATGATACGCGAGTTGGGGTGGCAGTCACTGAAACAAAGGCGGTTTTTTTGTGGCGAGATCTATTTACGAAATTTCAGATACCAACTTTCTCTTCCGAATGCTAAAATATTTTGTTGACACCCACCTACGTAGGGAGAAACTGTCATTATAATAAAATAAGAGAAATCAGAGCTCGAATGGAAAAAATGGTCCTTTTTCCCACGCGCCATTCGAGAGTGGAATGGTAGAGAAGTAGTATGAAAATGGTTCGATGAACACTCTGCCAGTCACTTAAGTGTGAATTGCAGAGTAACCATGTAGATGTAGATGTAGAATCGGTCGTAATTTATGAGAATTGCGCCGCCTCTCCGAAGACATGTGGTGGCGCATGCTTCCAGAAACCTACTTCTACATCTACATCTGCATGGATACTCTGAAAATCACATTTAAGTGCCTGGCAGAGGGTTTAGCACTTGACGAGCCCAAAGCTGGATAAACACGCTATGAAGCAGCTCGCCAATATACATTGGCTCACCAGTATTTGCTGCGATGTAACACATCAGCAAACTCCTACGGGTTAAGTTAACTCGTCCGATATGATAAAGTAATGAAAGATGATTCAGGTAATCCTGCAGAAAGTGTGGATCATTTACTTCGTTTTCCCATATCAAACATCAATCTTCATTTGCACTTGAATATCAGATAATTGGATCTGTAGACAGGAAGGTGCTAACAGAAACAGATTCCGTACGTGATATTATCTCACGAAGCTTCCAACATGTGTGAGTGGTTTGGGAAGGTATTGAATCTGTCTCGTGTACAAGACATGTCAGAGGTGCTATTAGCAAAAAGATAATTCCCCTGACGTATACCAAACATCCTCATGTATGTACTGGTACCACTGACTGTATGGAAAGCTAAGATTGCTTTATCCAAGACTAAAATAATTGAAAAATACATTATGCAACAAAAAACAACGTTTATCTGGTACAGTGTGACATGGTCGTCAGAAGTGAAAGAGCACTAAATATAAATATTTCTGAATTAAGAGGTGGTTTTCCAGTTATAAAAACTAAGAAATTAATTTTTAAATTAAAAAGTATTAGTTCACTAACTACACACATTACATTCACAAGGAGGAATCAAAACCCTTCTCCAATGAACCACACGCCGGTAGCAATGAAGCTACTCGCAAGCAGTCCAGCACCCAGGACAGCAAAGTTTCACGTAAATCAGCAAGAAAAACGCTCACTGCGGGCAGATCTCACCACTGACAGAATATAAAATGACACGGGACATCGAAAATAATTTTTTAATTGTAGTATTTTTGGAATACAGTATTACGTGTTTTGTAACGTTATTATGAGAGGTAATTAAGCAATTCTCAATGTATTTATTCTAATTGAAAACAGATGTTATGTAGCTAAAATTTTAAATTCGATTTTCATTTAGATTTTATGTGGTTGGTGTGCATTTTTTTACGGCAAATTTTATTGCAAGCAGATTTGTCTTAAGTATTTGTATATCAGAGAATATATTGATAAGGCAGTATTTCAGTTAGCCTGGGATAAAAAATAAACCATGTTTCTGAAAAATTTGTCCTTGGATAATGTACCATTTTACCTAAGTGCGGAGAGTGCGAAGGCGCAGAGTGTGTGTGTGTGTGTGTGTGTGTGTGTGGCGGAGCGGGGAGGTTAAATGGAGAGAGAGGAGTGTAGAGCTAGGTGGGGGGAAGGAGAATGGAGGGGGCTGTGAAAGACAGGCTGTGGTCAACTTTCTGGTGGGTTTGGAATTGCGACAGTCGTGGACGAGGAGGCCAACTTTTGCCTTTTGCTCGGTGACCCCCGTTGCCAGGTGACCCCCATGACTGTATTTATGCCTTTGATTTCACGCACAGGGGAAATTCGTTGAATCGTTTCTTCTAGAGGGCAGTGCCACTCATCTGATAACTGAGAAGATTTCATCAGTGAAATATTTTAAGTAGCTGGTAATGTAATACTACGTATGTAATTATCAGAAAAAATGTCTTTTTACATCTGTCCCAGGCACTTTACTGAGAAATTTTTGTTTAGTTTTCAGTCAAATAGAATTTTATCTATATTATTGTTGAGATGTCAAATTACTGATACGATTACTGTCATCTTATTTTCAGATGGAAACGAGATTTGGCGAAATATTAAAGCAGCGTACATGGTAATCCCTAAATGGATAGTACATTAGCAATATAGGAGCAGATATAGTGTTTTGCATGTAGTTTCTAACGTATAATCATCCAATAATTCCTATACATTTAAAATATTATGCAAATTCATATGTGGAAATAAATTTTCGATAATAATTTGTTTTCATGAACCTATACATCGAAATATCAAAATGAGATAAGGTCTGATTACACTTTGGCATTTATTTTAAACAAAAATTGAATTATCTGTAACTCAAACAGTTGGTCAAGAGTACATGATGTAGCAACTACATGAAAATGCAAATCAAAGATGTACGTTTCTCTACTCTCAATTTTTGTGTAAATTTTCCGAAGATCGACATTAATTAAAATATTATGATACTATGAAACGTCCCCTTTGAACAATTATACACGACTGTCCTTAAACTGACACACAATATTTTGTTAGCGCAACGCAATCTGACTTTCAGTAATCCCTACAAAAGAATGGGCCCTGACTAACAGTAACCTATACCTTTCACAAATCACTTACCTCACAAAAATCTTCGCTACTCAAGCTACTGCAATACAGCGAGCGCCACTACTGCCAGCTAAATAAAAGATTCAAACCACTGAAGGCACTAACTACTGACAGGGATAGTTAGCAAATGAAAGATATTAATAGAGAACAAACAATGTATTTACCTTGATATCATCATACATAAATATAGCAGTTCATGACAAATTTCAAAACTCCGCCATCTCTCTCCCCACATCCACCACTGCTGCTGCGCAACGCTACGCGCTGTTCACATCCAGCTGCCTAACACTACAATGGCAGACAACAATGCAAACTACCCACAGACTGCACACAGCACAGCCAGTGATTTTTCATACAGAGGTGGCGTTACCAATAAAAAAAACCTAAACAGCCTACTTACAACTCATTTAAAACTGACTTTCCAAACTTAAGATAAATTATCGTTTTATAACACTACCACCCACTACTAGATTAGCAGTACATCGTTTATGTTACTCCTGTGAATGTGTTCGTGAGTGTCACGGTTAAAGTATCAGACTACTTTCATTTCTCTAAGGGTTTCTATTGAAGCAGTAGCGGAATAAACAGAAATCGAACCAAAGCTCTATTATTAATAAGATAAACTGTAATTAAGTGAAACTAAACGGTCGCCAGCGTAGTTTTTCATGTATTAGCGCAGTTCATATTGAAAGTTAACTACTGAAATTATGTTTTGCAAATAAGATACCATCAAGGGAGGTAACGATAGTTTGGAATGAACCACACAGAAGAAGTATCAACCGTTTTTGCAACAACTGGCTCTCAATAGGGCTTACTATCTTTATACTAAAACATAAAACTACTGATAATTAAAGGTAAATAATTAGTAATGATGGAGTTATATTAACTTGCACAAGAAGCTCTTTTGTCAGCTTAATAATTGAAAAATACGTCCTTGACATGGTTGACAGGTAATTACATTCTCTCTTCCTATCATTATTTGTATTCTCAGAGGCCATTCACATCATTGTTCTATTTAGCTCAAATGGAACATGTGATACCTAGATCAAGTATAGTTTGGATAGGTGTAACCAGTTGCTTGTTATAGCTACAAACGTTAGGTAGCTGGTAAGAGTACGTCATTAATGCTGTAATTGTTACTGGAAATTTAAATCTAGCTCAACAATTAGCTACCCAGGGACTAATCTCTCAGTAGACATAGATCGAGGCCAAATATTTTAATCACAGCACTATACGAGAAAAACTACTTGCTATATAATTATGAAATTTAAACGCTTTACTTCCAAACCTGCTCAATAATTAGTCCTTATGCTGGCCCTCCAAAGTTTGCTAGCCAGTAATTACTATGAATCATCAACGTTTTTGCAGGTAACTGCACTACTTTAAATCTTTCCTTGGCATTGGCATATTTAACTACCTTGTTTTGCAAAATACGTGAAGTATGTCAAAACTTATGCTCACTGAATAATTATGAAATTTACTACTCCCCAAAGTTTATTATCTGTAGCGAAAATTTACTGAAATGACTTTTCAGCTCAATGAAACAGGATACTCGAAAATATGGTTGAAGTTGGGATAGAACCAGGTAAACGACAAAGAATAAAATATGGATGCTCAACAGCACACAAACCTATTATTGAAATAGAAATTGCATCAATGGTCCATGCAATTATGCAATACTCAACTGATAATTTGAGATGTAGGAGATGGCAGTGTCAGTCCGCTGTGGCTATTCAAAAAATGTTGTGTGACAAGTTTCCAAGATTCTCTTCTTCGCATCGGATTTTTGTAGTGCACAATAGCCCAAGTATGCCATGATCAATAAGCTGCATTACTTCCACATCCTAGGTTATGATACGTTTGTTGCTGCTCTTCTCGCCTCGTTCAGTCCACAAGATGTGAACACTTTTAGTCTGCTTGCCACCGACTGACTCTTGCCACAAAGGAGCCTTGCAGTTCGACCGCCAGTTTAATCTTTTCTTTTCTCGCCTACCCAGTTTCATTGTGGAGGGACCTCCATCCAAGTTTTATATGATCACAAATCTGCTTTCCCTATACATGAACCAATATTGCAAGTAGAGTTTTAAGATTTCCATTACTTAGCAAAAAATTATTTTTTAAAATTGCATCCATAGATAAGTTGCACTGGCATAAGTTAACGTAAATAATGAATAAAACATTTACTTAGATGTTACATCAGAAAGCATGATCATACAGAAGTCACATTAAGTAAAAACAGACAAAGAAGTTAGATAAGACAGTTTTAGGTTTTGTCGATAATAGAATTAAAGCGTGTCTTGAAAGACTTCTGTTACTGTTACAGAAGTGGAAACTAAGGACAATTTAACATCTGTAAGTCAGCCTTGCAAGCAAAATTTTTATTCGTTTTATCCAAATATGTTTCAACATATCTGCATCATCGTTAGTTGACTTTATATCTCAGGTGCCTGGAGAAAAATACTCAAGACGTTGATCGAGAATAAAGCTGTCCATCAAATTCTGAGGTGGTAGCTACAGTTCCTTCTTCGTCTCATTATTTCGAAATTTCTTAAATATGTGGTGCTTACTCATACGGGATAACATATCCCTATATTAGGGCAAGATCCAGCGGACTGAGATTAGCTTTACGTTGCTCAGAGAATAATAACATCCCTATGCATAATATATAGATACAGCACACCGCATACAGTGCATGAAACTGCGCCACGTGTTTTACACAAGGGGGAAAGACAAACGAAACAAGTGTAATACTAACGAAACGTATCTCTCCGAGTGTTGTACAAGATCACTGAATTAATTAAAGGCAAAACTATGTTGGTTCCACCGGCTAGGAATCTTCACGTCGAACTGTTTTTTATCATATTTGCAGTACAGTCTCCCTGTTAGCTCGCATAATGAATGTTATGCCTGCCAGTCACCGGGCACAATTCGGATGAAGACATATCTTTGCCCGTTCACTTCTACTTAAAACTATGGTGTATATATATATATATATTTGGACCATGTGATATGTTTTTCCTGCGAGGCCACTAGCTCCATCCTTAAGACCTAGTAGTTGTCCTTATTTCCACCAACGTGTCAGCCAACACCTGATGTGCTCGTTGAAGCGCACGCTCGCTGTCAAGTGATAGGCGCTATTATAAATTCTGTTTTATCTTCCAACCTATGTTTCGTCGAAACTGTCAGTTCACAAGCGAGTCTTAATCACACTACCATGAAAATATCCACGGCACTTGACATTAAGGGTTGGTATCTTTCTTGTATATTTCCTGCTGCAATACAAATAAGATCTTCTCGTTACGAGCACTCTCGCGGTTTTATTGGCCGCTATCGGCATGGTTAGTGTACGCCCTAATTTGTTGGCTTCATTCGTTATTGTCAGAGGGGCCGGAAGTACATCATCGTTTTAAAGCCTATACAGTCGATACCGAGTAAATTATTAACCCTTTTCTCTAAACAGGTACACTATTTGATCAAACGTACCCGGGTATCTGGCTGAAAATTAGTTACAAGTTCGTGGTGCCCTCCATCGGTAATGCTGAAATTCAATATGGTGTTGGTCCACCCTTAGCCTTGATGACAGCGTCCACTCTCGTAGGCTTACATTCAATCAGGTACTGTAAGTTTTATTTTCCTGCACTGAGGAGAGGTATCAATGTAGGTCGGTCAGGCCTGGCACGGAGTCGGCGTTCCAGAAATCCCAAAGGTGTTCTACAGGATTCAGGTCAGGCCTCTGCGCAGGCCAGTTCATTACAGGGATGTTATTGTCGTGTAACTACTCCGCCACAGGTCGTGCTTTATGAACAGGTGCTCGATCGTGTTGAAAGTTGCAATCGCCGTCCCAGAATCGCTCTTCAACGCTGCGAAGCAAGAAGGTACTTAAAACATCTACCTAGGCCTGTGCTGTAATAATGCTATGCAAAACCTCAAGGGGTGCAAGCCCCCTCCATGAAAATCACCCCCACACCATAACACAGCCACCTCCGAGTTTTACTGTTCGTACTACACACATTGGCAGATGACGTTCACCGGGCATTCTCCATACCCACATCCTGCCATCGGATCGCCACATTGTGTACCGTGAGTCGTCACTCCACACAACGTTTTTCCACTGTTCATCATCCAATGTTTACGCTCCTTACACCAAGCGAGGCGTCACTTGACATTTACCGACGTGAAGTGTGGCTTATGACCAGCCGCTCGATCATGAAATCCAAGTTTTCTCACCGCCCGCCTAACTGTCATAGTACTTGCAGTGGATCCTGATGCGGTTTAGTATTCCTGTGTGATGGCCTGGATAGATGTCTGCCTGTTACACATTACGACCCTCTTTAACCGTCGGCGATCTCTGTCAGTCAACAGACGAGGTCGGCATGTACGCTTTTATGCTGTACGTGTCCCTTCACGTTTCCACTTCAGTATCACATCGGAAATAGTGGACGTAGGGATGCTTAGGAGTGTGGAAATCTCTCGTACAGACGTCTGACACAAGTGACACCAATCAACTGACCACGTTCGAAGTCTGTGAGCTCCGCGGAACGCTCCTTGTGCTCTCTTACGATGACTCATGACCACTGAGGTGGCTGATATGGCGTACCTGGCAGTAGGTGGCAGCACAATGCTCCTAATACGAAAAACGTACATTTTTAGGGTGGCCTGGACACTTTTGATCATATAGTGTAAGTAAGCGAATACACACACAAATACACAGGTGGTCCCAGAAAGCACCAACGACACTTACTATGTCGTGCGGGAAGACAAATGTTCGGTTTTCAAGAAGGAACCCATATCCGGAAACTCACAGCTTGGACGCTAGATAGCGTCGAAGTCTGAAAACGAAGGGTTGTAACTGTTTGTTCCGATTCGTTTTGGTGCATGAATGTGGAAATTATGCAACCCTTTATTGAACTGTGTACTTCAGATGGACGATTTGCGCCTAATAACATTCCTTCGCATGTGCTACACTCTTCCACATAGCTCTTGTGAGCATCCCGTAGTGGAGCTCTTCTGGTCCGCCAGGGCAGTAACATTGTTGATAGCAGTGCGGCGTGTGCCAGTACAGCTAGGGAAATGACCGAGATGGTGCTTGCATACGGGAAAGCGGACTGGAGTTAGAGACCTTTTGAAAGAGTGTATGTGAAACGTTTTCCAAACAGACATACCCCACATCATTTCACGTTCACGGCCATCGAGAGACGCTTCAGAGAAGCCGGAAAGTTTAGGTGTGCCCATTCTACAGTAAAGTAGTAGGGACTTCTGCTTGGTACTTGTGAATACTATCCCCAGTGTCTACTGATTGTCCTCTGGTAGGGGTCAAAACGTGGTATGGGTCGTCCACGCTCGGCTCGATCATCACAGTTGAGAAGGAAATGCTGACAACGTTCGAAAAGGATCCAGCTGCCAACATTCGGTTGGCGGAGGCACTATACACGGGTAAAAGTGACATGTGGCGTTTTGCCCATGAACACCTGCTCCATCCATACGATGTGCAGAAAATCCAGGCATTGTGGACGGAAGACTACCCACGACGGGTACGACTTGTGCAGTGGTAACAGTGAGTACACCAGACACAATTCCCGAGCTTGGTGCTATTCACGGAGGAATGCACGTTTATTAGAGATGGCAAATTAAACTTGCACAACGTGTACACTACTGGCAATTAAAATTGCTACATCAAGAAGAAATGCAGATGATAAACAGATATTCATTGGACAAATATATTATACTAGAACAGACATGTGACATTTTCACGCAATTTGGGCCCATAGATCCTGAGAAAGCAGTACCCAGAACAACCATTCTGGCCGTAATAACGGCCTTGATACGCCTGGACATTGAGTCAAACAGAGCTTGGATGGTGTGTACTTCAACACGATACCACAGTTCATCAAGAGTAGTGACTGGCGTATTGTGACGAGCCATTGACCGGACGTTTTCAATTGGTGACAAATCTGGACAATGTGCTGGCCAGGGCAGCAGTCGAACTTTTTCTGTATCCAGAAAGGCCTGCACAGGACCTGTAACATGCAGTAGTGCATTATCCTGCTGAAATGTAGGGTTTCGCAGGGATCGAATAAAGGGTAGAGCCACGGGCCGTAACATATCTGAAATGTAACGTCCACTGTTCAAAGTCCCGTCAATGCGAACAAGAGGTGACCGAGACGTCTAACGAATGGCACCCCATACGATCACGCCGGGCGATACGCCAGTATGGCGATGACGAATACACGCTTCCAATGTGCGTTCACCACGATGTCGCCAAACACGGATGAGACCATCATGATGCTGTAAACAGAACCTGGATTCATCCGAAAAAATGACGTTTTGCCATTCGTGCACCCAGGTTCGTCGTTGAGTACACCATCGCAGGCGCTCCTGTCTGTGATGCAGCGTCAAGGGTAACCGCAGCCTTGGTCTCCGAGCTGATGGTCCATGCTGCTGCAAACGTCGTCGAACAGTAACTGCAGATGATTGTTGTCTTGCAAACGTCCCCATCTGTTGAGTCAAGGATCGAGATGTGGCTGCACGATCCGTTACAGCCATGCGGATATGATGCCTCTCATCTCGTCTGCTAGTGATACGAGGCCGTTGGGATCCAGCACGGCGTTCCGTATTACCCTCCTGAACCCATAGATTCCACATACTGCTCACAGTCATTGGATCTCGACCAAGGCGAGCAGCATTGTCGCGATACGATAAACCGCAATCGCGATAGGCTACAATCCGACCTTTATGAAAGACGGAAACGTGATGGTACGCATTTCTCCTCCTTACACGAGGCATCACAACAACGTTTCACCAGGCAACGCCGGTCAACTGCTGTTTGTGTATGAGAAATCGGTTGGAAATTTCCCTCATGTCAGCACGTTGTAGGTGTCGCCACCGGCGCTCAGCTTGTGTGAATGCTCTGAAAAGCTAATCATTTGCGTATCACAGCATCTTCTTCCTGTTGGTTAAATTTTCGCGTCTGTGGCACGTCATCTTCGTGGTGTAGGAATTTTAATGGCCAGTAGTGTATGTTTGGGTGTACGGAAACCCGCATGAGCAGATAATTCAAAATCATCAACACAGGGTCGGTATTAATATCAGGACCGGGGTAATTGGCGACCGTCTCATTGAGCTATATCTACTGGCAAACAGATAAGCAGGACCGATCTATGTCGCATTTATTACAGATGCTTTGCCAATCCTGTTGGATGTAGTGTCGCTAAGTATTCGATTGTATATGTGGCTGCAGCACAACCGAGTTCCAGCACACAATATGTCGATGAGCGAAATCATCTCAGTGTCGCATTTTACAGCTGATGAATGGTAGGGATCGGGCAGTTCAATGACCAGCACGGCCGCCAGATCTGACACATCTCAGTTGTTTTCTGTGGGTTAATACGAAGAGAATCGTGTATGGCACATCCGTAACGTCAGCGGAGGACATTATTGCTCGAGTCCACGGAGTGATGAAATGCTTCTAAGACAAGATCACGGTTTGGCTCATGTGAGTGTGGCTCAGCATCGGCGATGTAGCCTCTGCGTTGATGTAGGAGTCAGGCAGTTTGAAGCCCGTTTGTAATGTTGACAGCGCGATGTGTTACTCACGTTGGATTTATTGACGTAATGCGGAACGCACAAACTTCGATGCTCTCCAGCACCCAAATCGTGCATTTCCGGACATGGATTCCATTTTCAAGACAGAGTCTTCCCGCACCATATACTAATGCTTTTCGATGTCTTTTTTTTTGGGGGGGGGGTGGCATCCCATGGGATGATTCAGGTTTTATGCAACCGTAAAGGCCATCAAAAACCACGAACTAGATTTTCATAATCTTTCGCTCGATAAGTACTAACTGTTAGTCGCACAGAAAAAAATGGACAGGACTTTTTCGTAGGGAATTTAATATAGCTTTCTGTACTACGATGCATTTTCGCTTAAGGCCAAGGTTTTCGATTTATTTAAGACAAACGCGGTTTAAGGTCACTTTTGTACGTTTTTCTTGAATAATTCAAATACTACGATATCTATCGAAAACATATCCCAGCATAACACTTAACGTTAAATTTCGTACAAAAAGGTCTCTTTCAGTTTTCTGTAAAACTAACAGTTTTCGTGTAGGGAGCGACAAAATATGAAAATCTCCCTCATGGTTTTCGAAGGTGTTGCAGGTACGATAAAACCCAATGGGAGGGGCAGCTGAATAACCCTGTATATATAAGGTGCCCATGATTTTCAAGTTCCAGTTTCAAAAGGCTGCAGAAAGCTCTTTTACAAGAACTGTGACTGCGTGCCAGTAGCCCTGCGGAAGTTGTGGACACTCAAGGATATGAAAAACGGCAATTGTCTGATATCTGCTAAAGGTCTGCAGAAAATTCTTAGCAAATTTGATAAGACGGGTTCTTTTGAAGTGCATTTTGGCAGAGGGGAGAAAACAGTTGATCTGACGTCTGTCGAAGATGTGGTCATAGCACCGCAGGAGGGTTCGAACGATGGTATGTAAACATGAATGTTGGACATGCCTGCGACCTCGATGGTTAAAATCCTACGAAACATCCTGCATCGCTTTGCGTACAAAATCACCAATGTTTAGTAGCTGCTTCCTTCTGACCTGCCAGCAAGACAAACTTTCCTTCTGGAATTTCTTGCTCTCATAGAAGTGGCCAATGAATGGCCGTGGAACATGCTGTTGACAGACGAAGCCCGTTTGCATCTTGAAGGACATGTCAACACGCAGAA